>NC_135538.1:8723930-9037501 GCF_045843805.1 Urocitellus parryii | reverse complement strand
CTTTGGGGTTTATATTTTATCCCGAGCAGAGCTCTGTCCTTCCGGATTGCCATGTTCTGAGGTGCTCACCTCTTCTACACCTTTCCGCCATGATTTTCTGCTTCACTTTGTGTCTGGAGCAGTAGAATTGGCAGACCTTGAACTGAGATCTCTGAAACTAACCACCAAATAAACTTTTTCTCCTCTAAAATTGTTCTTGTCAGGTATTTTGGTTCATTGATGAAAAAAGCTGAGTAAAACACATGCTAAGTTTTTTTTTTTTTTTTTGGTGGTAGTGGGGATTGACCCGTGCAGCACTGTACATGGGAACTACATCCCAAACCCCTACCCCCCTTTTTTTGGGTACCAGGGATTGAACTCAGAGACACTCAACCACTGAGCCACATCCTCAGCCCTATTTTGTATTTTATTTAGAGACAGGGTCTTACTGAGTTGCTCAGCACCTCACTGTTGCTGAGGCTGGCTTTGAACCTGCAATTCTCCTGTGTCAGCCTTCCAAGCTGCTGAGATTGCAGGCATGCACCACTGCGCCTGGTCCTTTTTTTTTTTTTTTTTTTTTTTTGAGACAAGGTATTACTAAATTGCTGAGTCTGTCCTTGAACTAGTAATCCTCTTGCCTTAGCTTCCCAAGTTGCTAGGATTACGGGTGTTCACCACCAAGCCTGGCTCACATGCTATCTCTTGGGTGACCTGTCCCTCTCTTGAAACTATCTAAGAGCCTACCCTGTTCACTTTATTAGCACAAATTCAGGTGTGGTTTACTAGGAGCACATCAGGATGTCAAGACACTTTCACCTGGGAAGCAGCAGTGGTTTTAGAACCTCTGTGCTAGGAACCAAGACAAAAATTAGATGTATTTTTATTATACCAGTTATAATTTAGATAAACCTTGGTTCTTGCCAGAAATTTCAGAGAATATTTAGATGTGATGAGTGGTTGAGCTTTCTGCTTCAGGATGATAGTTGATGCCATAGGACATCCCCCTAGGTGGAATGAGGAGATGAGGGTTTTGGATAGAGCTCTGAGAAACATCAGCCTTTGGGCGGTGTGGAGGGGTGAGGGCATGAAGAATGCCTAGTGAAGTTGGAAAACAATGAGATCTAGTTGTCATAGTGTATCAGGCACTTGGAGGCATTTTTTTCCTAAAAGCACCAACTCTTCATTTGGGCCTGCAGATATCTGATGGGTAAATAAAAGCAGGGAGGAAGCTTGGCAGCTCTACCTTCATTTTGTATTTGTCTTCTTTTTGCCTTATGCTTCTGTGAGATTCCTGTTCAACTCTGTATCTAGACATGTTTTATTTTTTATTTTTGGTACCAGGGGATTGAACCCAGAGATGCTTAACCACTGAGCCACATTTTCAGCCCCCTTTAAAATATTTTATCTAGAGACTGGGTCTCGATGACTTGTTTAGGGCCTGGCTAATTGCTGAGGCTTGCTTTGAACTTGGGATCCTTCTGCCTTAGCCTCCTGAGCCACTGGGATTATAGGTGTGTGCCATACACCTGACCACAGACATGTGTTAAAGCTTGTCATCCTCCCCTTTCAAGACTGAAAGTCCCCCAGGTAAGAGTAACTAAGGTATTTTCAAGATTTGTAGGGACACCATAATCATCAGATTGTCACTTATTCTAGGCCCCTGACACACTGCCTAGAAGTCTCTAATCATAGCCTTAAACCTTGGAGTTCTAACTCCATCTTGCCTTTCTGACTTGTTCTTTTTTTCTGAGTCATTTTTTTCCTGAAGTTACCTTGAATACCTGGAGCAACAGGCCTAATCAATGAACATTCCTACATAAGAAAAACTAACCTCAGGCAACAGCAGCTTTCTTTTCTTCACTGATAATGATCCACCAGACCACAGTTTGCAAAAACTGCTCCACTATGCATATTTCTTGTTCTCCACCATCACTTTTATTCCTTTCCCTATTTAAACCTGTTGCTTACTTTGGTACCTCCCAAGACCAGATTGAGGGTGTTAGTTCTCCCATTCTTCCCAGCATGGCTATACTAAATAAATTACTTTTATGTTTTTCACCATTACTTTTTCCATTTGTTGTTTAGGGCAAGTTGCTAAATCGGGTCTGTTGGGACTCCCTAAAGTTCGGTTCCACCCTGACCTAGGACTCTGGCAATAATAGAAGTCAAGGGGAAAGTGTATTTCTAGATCAGTGCACTCCAGAAGTTGTTTCTGTGTTGCCTTGTAAGGTAGGTATTAGAGGTGTGTAGCTGTTGAGCAGTTGAATTGTAAGTAGTGCAACTGAGAAGGAGAAGCAGCATTTATATTTTATTTAATTGTACTCAATTTAAATAGCTATGTGGCTAATGTCTACCATTTTGTACAGTGTATTTTGGACTGAAGATATGGTCAACAGGTTAAGAAGGACAAACACTGCAGGTAAACTTTGTCTTCTTAGTCACTGGGCTGTAGTGTTGAAGTTTTGAGGTAGTTAAGATTATAGGCTGTTCCCCACAGACTTGGGTTGTTGGGAACAGTGTTGGACCCTTTAAAGAGCTTTAAAACTGGAGGTGACTTAACAACCAAATAAATGTCTTAGGCCTCAGGGGTAGGATCCAGTTACTCATCATCAGATATTTATTGAATATAAATATTATCAAAATGAGAGTTATTTGATAAGAGTTCCTTTAATATAAAGGTGTTAATGAGGATTAGGTTCAGCTGCATATAATAGAAAACTCCCATAAATGGCTTTTACAAGATGAATGTTTACTTTTCATGTGGAAATCTGGCAGCAGGCATCCTTGGGCTGATTGAGTGGCTTCTTGCCAGTGTCCCACGCTCCCTCTGTCTTTCACCATCTTTAGCTTCCGAGTTCCTGAAGGTGCACATGGCTGCTGGTACTCCATGACCAGGCAGGAAGTGGAGAGAGGGTGAGAAGGGCTGACCTAACAAAGTCAGTATTTTAAAGATCCTTCCTGGAAGGGACAGCTTGATGGCCAGTTACATTTCATCAGCCACACCTAACTACAGGTGAGGCTGGGAAAAGAGTTTTTCATCTGCACATTTTGCTGCTCCAAATAAAACTGAAGTACAGTGGGTGTATATGAGGGGAGAGTGGTCGTAGGATAGATGGCCTGCAGTCTCTGCCTCGGTGGGGAGGAGTCTCCTTCGTCCAGAGGGCAGAAGCACCAGTGCTCTCATGCCCTGGCATCATGTTCAGGAAGGCAGCTACAGACGCTCACCATTTTCCCCGTTGGCATCCACATGCTTCTCTTCAAGCCTAGTACATTTGCACAGCATTGATGATGATCCCTTTTGATCCTTGGAGCTATTCTGGAGACCTTAACTGTGGACTGCCTGCTTCCTCAGGTTCAAAATTACCAGTAACAAGCCTAGAGTATCCTGAGCACTCCCTAGGAGAATACTGAATCAGACATCAGTTTCTAGAGGCAGATACACAAGGTAAGTAGCCCTCAGTCCACCAACTCAGGCCTTAGGCCCACCTGTAACTCCTTGGCTGGGACTGAACTGTGTGCTGGGGACATATGGGGCACAAGCCAGACAAGGTCCCAGTCCTTGCCATAGCTCAGGGCATTAATTTTTAACTCCTTCCCTTTCCTACTTTCTCTTGTCCTTTTCAGTGAAAATACAGAAGAGTTTGAGGAAGGATGGGAGGAAGGTGGAAGGTGGTTTCACAGAAGGCATGTACAGATTCAGAAGGGGGCGAGAAGGGAAAGAGTGGAGGAGGAGAAGCCTCTCCCTGGGTCATATCATATGGAGCCTGCAAAATTACCTTGCTTTTTGGGGATGGTCAATTTAAAAATTTTTGCAGTTGTTTTGCTTTTGAAATGAGTGTTTGGGTCAAGCATTGTTCCCACTAAAATTTTCAGGTATCTCTGACTAGCCACTTCAATAGTCACTTCTTTCTGAGCTTATGATGTTTGGTCTGTGAAGAGGTAGTTGCCACATCCATATAGAATATTGTTGGTGTTTGTGTGCATGATCTTTGAAAATGTTTACCTATCAGTAATCATCATAATACCATGTATCATATGGAGGTCAAGGGCAGAGGAGTAAAAAAAGATATCTCTGTGTATGAGAGATTCACATGCCAGGTTGAACCCCTGCCTCCCAATGGTTTAAATATAAATTGTTTGTGGCGCTTCAGAAACTTGCTGCTAGTTTGTGTCAGAGATATTTTTAGGTTGACATAAGGTCTTTTGTTTAGCCTTTGAGCAGTGAGTACATGCAGCATTGAGCATTCTTGGGTTTAATAGTCAGGACTTGAACTGTCTACCAGCCTGAAGGCCCTGATAGACAGTTCTTTGGAATTTGGCTGAAGAACTAATTATAGCTGGGCCCAGGGTGTGGGGCCACATCGTAAGAACTAGACACTTGACAAGTGAATGCCATATAGGTGGGCTTCACAGTGCTTTTGTGACCCCCTGTTTAATTTATAAATAGTAACTCTCCTGAACTGCTGAAGACTGTCTTAATGCTGTGGAAGAGAAAGGGTATTATTAGTGCTGTGATGGATGTGAAGATTCTCAGAAAGTGAGTTATTAGCCAGAAAACAGAAATTTTGACTAAATAAAAGGATAGACATTAAATTTGGTAGTAGCTTGGGTGTATAACATGAATGAATCTATTAGAAAGAAAAAACTTCATAGAACTTTACTTCTTTAGCAAAAGACAAACTGGAGTGAAATTTAAATGGCTTGAGGTGCTAGGATATTCCCAGAGGACTCACAGCTCTGCTGGAAGCCCCTTCTAGAAATAGCCAAGAGCCAGCGGCTCCTGTGAATTGACCCATGGTGCGGCCCTGTGTCACCATGGAAGCACCCTTCAATGTGAAGAAAGGTTAGTCTGATAATTCCAGGAATTAGTGCCATTGGGAATTTGGGGGATTTGTAAGTCTTCTCAATTGTTGCATGTCAGTCATTGGATGGTTTGTTACTCTCTTGACTTGTTAGTGTATTTAAAATTCAAACTCAACCATTTTCCCTCCCCAGAAATGTAGCTCATGTGGTTGCTATCTTATTGGAGTTGGGAGGGGAGAGGATGGTTGGCACCTGAATGAATACCCCCTGGAGCCTGCTCTGACATGTCCCTTACTCTATTCAAATGTCTTACCTTCAAAGATTTAGGGAACAATCATTACTGCTTTAAAGGATTTAAAAACCAAGATGTGTTCTAAAATAGTGTTGACAGAGCCTTGCCGTTGAACGAGAATTGGGAGCACTGTGTGGAGGCTGTGGGAAGCCCTTTCCTCCATGGGCCCTTTGGGGTGTCCCTCAGTGTTTTCTCTGAGGTAAATGCCTTGAACCATACTTCTGTCTTCACAGATGTGGAGATGGGCGCTCCCAGGACCGGGGAGGCTTGGTGCCTTCAACATGACAAATAATGTAAAAATAGAGAAGGTGTGTGAGGGGACTGATATCCTGTGGCTTATGACAACACAGAAAGATCAAATTAATATCGAACACATGACACGTTTGCATTTAGAAGGCATGTTAGCTTTGTGGTTATAGGCACCACAGTTTTGGGTCCCCCCCATTTTAAAAATATTATACTTAATTGTGTCATTTTTGCAATCATTATGAGTTTAAACATGAAAATTAATAAAATGTTGCAGTGCACCTTTCTGTTTTTGCTGGTACTGGGGATTGCACTCAGGGCCTGGTGCTTGCTAGGCAGGTGCTCCACTACTGAGCTACATGCTGATTCCATGGTACATTTGTAAAATGGGGGAAAAAATCACCTCTCTTCACCATAACTCTTAGACACACCATTTACTTTTCTTTTCCTATATACATTTTTTTGGGAGTGGGGTACTAGGGATTGAACCCATGGGTGCTTTACCACTGAGCTATATCCCTAGCCCTTTGTATTTTTTTTTTTTTTTTTGAAATGGACCCCACTAAGATGTCAAGGCTGACCTCAAACTTGTAATCCTCCTATCCAGGCCTCCCAAGTTACTGTAATTACAGAAGTGCAGTACTGTTCCTGGTTTCTCATATACATTTCTTTTCATAAGATTAAGATCATAAATACTTTCATATGTTTTTAAAATTTAACAAAGCATAAGCATTTTTTATATCTTATATGGTTTTCATAATTCTACATCTAACTTTTTATCATGGTAAAATGTATATAAAGTTTACAATTTTAGGGGCTGGGGGGCGTGGCTTAGTGGTAGAGCACTGGCCCTGGTTTGATCCTCAGCACCACATAAAAATAAATAAAATAAAAGTATTGTGTCCAGCTACAACTAAAAAATAAATTAGAACAGTTTACCATTGTAAACATTTTAAGTATATACTTCAGTGCTATTAAGTATATTCACAGTGTTTTGAGTTCACATTACCGCCCTTCATCTCTAGGATGATTTTCATCTTCCCAAACTGAAACTCTATCCATTAAACAGCTTCTTATTATCCCTTACCCCTTCCCTGGACAGCCACCTTTCTGCTTTGGACTGTGTGAATCTGACTACTCTGGTTACTCATGCTGGCTTTGTTTTTTTTTTTTTTTAAAACTTTGCCTAAGGGTCTCGAGGATCATCTTTTTTTTTTTTAAGATTGATATGATTTTTAATACCTTTATTTATTTATTTTTATGTGGTGCTGAGGGTCAAACCCAGTGCCTCACATATACTAGGAGAGCGCCTACCTCTGAGCCCCAGCCCCAGCCCCTCAAGGTTCATCTTTATTGTACCATGTGTCAGAATGACCTTCCTTTTCAAGGCTGAATGATATTCCATTGCATGTATATGCCAAATTTTGTTTACTCATTCATCTGTTGATGTACACTTGGGTAATTATACTTTTTGAATATACTATGCTTTTGAAGATAGTCCATCCAATAAATATATTATAATATACTTAGAATAATTCCTGCCTTCCAAGAACTTATATCTAGGCAGGGTGTGGTGGGGCACACCTGTAATCCCAGCTACTCAGGAGGCTAAGGCAGGAGGATTATGAGTTTGGGGCCAGCCTGGGTGACATAGTGAGACCCTGTCTCAAACAACAACAAAAAACCCCAAGTGGGCTGGAGTTGTGGCTCAGTGGTAGAGCACTTGCCTAGCACACATGAGGCACTGGGTTTGATCCCCAGCACCCCATTAAAAAAAATAAAAACAAATAAACGAAATAAAGGTATTGAGTCCATCTACAACTAAAAATAATTTAAAAAAATAAACAAAGTAAGCACTCTCTTGCTGTACCATCAAGTCACACCCAGTTAGAAACCAAAGCAACTTGGTGTTAAGAGAAGTCAGCATGGGCTTATATAGAATAATCAAAGCCAGACTCATGTCTCTTTCAGATGTCATTAGGCTGAGGCAGGATAGGCCATAACAAGATCTTCATTTGGTTTTCTGGTCTCTTCCCTTCTGCCTCTGTGTACTCTCAGGCTGTTGTGTGCAGCTAGTGGCCATCTCATGGTGAGTCTTGCAGGTTGTTAGGGGATTTCGCTGCTCTGCTGAGGCAGTCTGCACGGTCCCCAGGTGTGTGGCGTTGACTGGAGTGTTGCCCCTTTCCTCTCTTGCTCCCTTGCCAGTGAATCAAGCTTCTAGTTCCTCACTGGTCCTGTACCAGCCTTTGCCAGAGCCCTGTGGCTGAGGGTAGTGCAGTTGCTTATCTGATTGCTTTAGGGCTGTTTGGTACTTTTCTATCACTATATTCCCATCTCTTCCATGTCTTTTTTTTCTAAATATTTTTATTTTATTTATTTTTATATGTTGCTGAGGATCAAACCAGGGCCTCACACGTGCTAGGCAAGCGCTGTACCACTGAGCCACAACCCCAGTCCCTGTTCCCTGTCTTTTAGAAGGACCCATCAATGGTACTTATCTATTTTCTGCAGCTCTTTTTTAAATTGTTCTGATTTCATTAACTTTGATATTTGATCATTTTTATAGGTATTCGGGAGAGGGACCAAGTAAACACTTGGGCTCATTTATTATCTTGAATTTATTCTTGTGTATTACTTAATTCATTTCACTGCTATAACAAAGTATCTTAGAGTAGATAGTTTATAAATAATAGAAAGTTATTGCTAATGGAGTCTGGTGACTTCAAGAATAGTGTCTGATGAGGGCTTTCTTTCTGCTTCAGAGATGGCACCTTCTTGCTGTTTCCTCACATAGCAGAAGTGGGCAAGGAGCTCACTGCCTCTTTTATAAAGGGGCATTAATCCCATTCATGAGGGCATTAATCCCATTCATTAATCCCCAAAGGCCTCACCTCTTAATACTGTTTCGCGTTGCATGTTAGGTTCAGACATTTTAGGGGATACCAACCTTTACACCATAGTAGTTATGTTTTCCCATTTTACTAAACTCTCTTTAATTGTTCTGGTATCATTAAATCCTTTTGGAGTTTCCAGATGGAAAATTATGTCACTTGTAAATAAGGGTAATTTGGGTAATTTTTGACTTTTTCAATTTTTATGACTTTTTTTCTGTCATAATCTACTGACTGGAATTTCTAGAATGTGAGCATCTTTGGCTCAGTCCTCCTTTTAGCTATGAGCACTGTTGGTTTTAGTCGCTTTCTGCATATTGCCAAACTGCCTTCTCCAGGACTAGAATTATAGAGTGCTTGTCACCTTGCTGAATGACTGGAGTATTGCAAAGGTGCTTCCAAATCTGTGGCTCTATCATTTAAAATTAAATCTGAGTTTAGTTATTTGTTATTTTCTTAGAAATTCTGGAGTCTGAGAATAGTCAGAGTTGGCCTTCATTCCTATATTGTTTTGTTCTTATCAAGTAATTATACAACTTTCCCTCTCTATTCCAGAGCAATGAAGTGTAGAGTGGAAATTACTCTTGTTAATCATTTTTTTGTGGGGGGAGGACTTACTGGAGATTGAACCCAGGGGCACTCAACCACTGAGCCACATCCCCAGCCCTATTTTGTATTTTATTTAGAGACAGAGTCTCTCAGTGAGTTGCTTAGTAGTATCTTCACTTTTTACTGAGGCTGGCTTTGAACTTGCGATCCTCCTGTCTCAGCCTCCTGAGCCGCTGGGATTATTACAGGTTTGCGCCACTGTGCCTATCACTCTTGTTACAAATCTTTTTTTTTTTTTTAATATTCTTTTAGTTGTAGATGGAAAAAATATCTTTATTTTTATGTGGTGCTGAGGATCGAACCCAGTGCCTCACATGGATGAGGCAAGCATTCTACCATTGAGCTACAGCCCCAGCCCCACTCTTGTTATTCTTGACAACATAGCTTGGTGGATAAAGTATCAGTGGTCTTGGAATGAGAGATCAAATCTTAGTTCTGTCACTTACAGCCTTTTTGGGGAGGGGGGTGTTGTTTAGGGATTCTTTTAAGTTGTTGAGGCTAGCCTTGAACTTGAGATCGTCCTGCCTCAGCCTCCTAAGGTGTTGGAATTTTCAGGTGTGTGCCATCATCCTGGCTAGTCTGGTAAGTTTTGAGAAGCTTATTTAAGTTCTTTGAGCCTTGGTTTAAGCACTTGTAAAATGGGGATTTTACTTGTCTCAAGGTTGTGACTTGTGTTAGATGCTTGGTGGGCCCTTAATAGTATAGAAATCCTTAGTTCTTTCTTAGCCTTTCTTCTCCCTCCATGGTTCACTAACATACTAAGGCCATTCAGCACTACGCTTTGTATTTTTTTTTTTTTTTAGTTGTAAATGGGTACAATATCTTTGTTTTCTTTTCTTTATTTTCATGTGGTGCTGAGGGCCTCACACGTGTGAGGCAAATGCTCTACCACTGAGCAACAACCCCAGCCCTGAACTTTGTATTTTGATAAATTAGTTTTAATCAGAGATAATTTTTGCTTTTTTAAAAATATCTTTATTTAGTTTATTTATTTTTATGTAGTGCTGATAATCGAACCCAGTGCCTTACATGTGTGAGGCAGGTGCTCTGCCACTGAGCCGCAACCCCAGTCCCATCCCCATTATTCTTAATCCCTAATTTTCAAATGGAATCAAGAGTGAATGATAGTTTTGTTCCATATCCTTTTAATATAAATAAAATTGTAAGGGGTTGGGATTGTGGCTCAGTGGTAGAGTGCTTGCCTAGCACATGTGAGGCACTGGGTTCGATTCTCAGCACCACGTAATAATAAATAAATAAATAAATTAAATAAAGGTATTGTATCTGAAAAAAGGAAAATTATAATACAACATCCAACATTTTTTTTTTAGTTGTCAATAGACCTTTATTTTATTTATTGATTTATATATGGTGCTGAGAATCAAACCCAGTGCCTCATACCTGTAAGGCAAACTCTCTACCACTGAGCCACAACCCCAGCCCCCCAATATTTATTTTTTATTTTTTTGATACCAGTGATTGAACCCAGGGGTGCTTAACCACTGAGCCACATCCCCAGCCCTTTTTTATATTTTATTTAGAGATAGGGTTTTGCTGATTGGCTTAGGTCCTCGCTAAATTGCTGAGGCTGGCTTTGAACTTGTGATTCTCCTGCCTCAGCCTCCTGAGCAGCTGGAATTACAGGTGTGGCACCCAGATATCTAACATACATTGAACAGTCTTACTATTTGACAGGCAGTTAATTAAGTACTTTGCATATGTTTATTTAATCTTCCCAATATTTGCACTTTATAGGGAATGAAGAAGCACAGAAAGGTCCGGTCAGGCAGTGTGAGGACCAGGCAGCTGTCCAGCTCTGTGGTGCAGAGCTCTACTGGCTGAGCATCCCTAATCTGAAAACAGGAATTTTGGATTTTCAGATTAGGGATGCTCAACCAGTAAGGCCTAAAATATTCCAAGTTGTACTAGTCGCCACTTCTGTTCTGATGTTTCTGTTCCGGTCTTTACCTGATATTTATTTATTTTCGTGGTGATGGGCATTAAACACACATACTAGGTGAGTACTCTGTCACTGAGCCACATCTTCAGCCCGTCTTTTTTCTTTCTGTATGTTTGTTCTTTGAGCCCATTCTATTGCTTATAGACGTAGATGTAGGAAAAAAAGCAAAACAAAATGTCTGATTGTTTTGAAAAAACAAATTATTTGTAAAGTTAAATAACAAGTATCAAATATAAAGCATTTTTATCTATTAAATGTGTTAATTCTAATTCATAACATTAATGCTTTTTCTTTACCTGGGCAATATAATTTGATTTTTACTCCCTTGAAATATCTCCCAGGTCTGAACCTTCTGTCTATACATATTTTAAGAACACTTGTTTAACTTTCTCTTAGATTATGGTAAATTCTTTCTAATTAGGATATTCTTGCCAGTATAGTTTTTGTCATTACATTCTCTAAAGTTGTTTTCTGTCTTTGCTTTGCTCTTGTCTTTGCTTTGTTCTTGTACCATTTTCTTCAGACCCTACATTGGTTTTATTCTGCCAAGGTCAGACATGTCACCAAGATTTTCTTAGTTCAGCCCCTGATATTTTTTTTGGCCATGGTTACAGCATTTGTCTTTTGTTTTGAAGTTTATATGTTTTGCCCGGCTTCTTCCAGTTGCTGGATACCCTTCAGGTCCAGGGACTGCACTTCCATAAACTGCATTGCTAGTGCCCAGCTGGTGCCTGGGCCTATGATGGGAACACTTCTTGTTTGAGTGTCCTTGGGGTGCTTTCCACACTTCACTTTGGACTCTTGCAACTAAAATTAATACACATCATCTATTGATTTGATATTTGTCTTTTTAAAGCCTTCCTTAAGCTTTCAATATTTCTTCTTGAAGTTCTGGATCCTTCACTGATGAAATTGTTCTTGGGTTAGCAGTGATCTGCTGCAGACTTCATTGTGCTTAAATGTAGCAACTTTCAGGGATTCCTTGCTTTGTCTCAGAGTTTATATAGCAGCCTAATGTAAATATATACTTGAATTAGTTTATTTAATATAAGTAGTTTTCTATCCTGCTAAATTTCATCATCAATTGTTGCTTATCATGTGACAGTCAGGAAAACGTTTAATAATCTTGTCAGATGGGTAGCTATTTTGATCCCGCTTTCTCAAGTGGTGTCATGACTCATTGATGAGGGAGGGCAGAAAAAACACATATAGGATTTGTCTCAGAGGTTATTATTTGTTTGTATGAACTTGGATTTTAATGTTAGCATTAGGTACAGTGGCATGTACCTGTAGTTCCAGCTACTTGGGAGGCTGAGGTGGGAGGATTGCTTGAGCCCGGGCATTTGGGGTCAGCCTGGGTAACAGAGTGACACCCATCTCAAAACAAAATAAAATTAGGAAGCACTAAGAATGAATCTGTGCTGAGGAAAGCTTATGCATTTGGAAATCTGGAGGATCTGCTTTGGTTGAGTCGAGATGTGCAAAAAGGACGTGGTGGGGCAGGGTCAGTGGTGAAAAGGATTTATTGGGGGCATCTGTGTGCTGGAGGCTTTGAAAGAATGTGCAGAAAAATTTTTAGTAACTTTCTTTTCTAAATTAAAAATTTAGCAGTGGATTTAGGAGTAAGGGGTAAATTACCAAAGGATTAATTACATAGTTGCTGATCATATGCTGTCACTGAGTCTGTAGTTAACCCTGCTCCCAGGGTGCAACAATATCACAGTAGGGGAGGTAGTCTTATCACTAGATTTTTGTTGTTGTAGTTTTTTAAGTTGTAGATGGACAGAATACCTTTGTTTTATTTACTTATTTATATTTATGTGGTGCTGAGGATTGAACCCAGTGCCTCACATCTGCAAGGCAAGCACTTCACCACTGAGCTACAGTCCCAGCCCCGACTAGATTTTAATTTAAGGTGCTAGTGCAGTGGCAGCTGAATTTCAGGAACCAAGAAGTAGAATTTGTGAGTGTGAGTTACTAGTGGGCTCCAACATTTTCACCGTCAGGTTCTTTTTTATTATCTTCTTTCTTCTTCCTATCTACCCTCATGACTATGATCTGATTTAGGAACTTTTTTTTCAATACAGGATAATGGTATTAATAGCTCATATGGTTCAATGTGTATTTATATGCTTAGTGATGAACTCAGTGAGGGAGAGGATAGAGATGGAGAAGAAGAGGATCCTAAGGGAACCCTGTGCAACCCCAGAATCCCAGTCCTGATGTGTTCCTAAGGCAGGAAGTAGGAAATAGTGTAGCTGGAACTTTCAGTCAGTCAGTCAGCTTCCAGATTGTCCCTGCTCAACCACTGCTTGCTTTCCAAGTTTAGAGTTTCACCTAAAACAAATGTGAGGATTTAGTTTATGTAACATGACCATAGTGGATGCATAGTTCTCATTATGTATTTTATCCTCATTTTTAACCAAAAGGCCGAGAAAACAATCAGTACAGGTTAAAAATATTGTCAGAAAGCTTGAACTTTGGTTATTGGATTTATAGGCTCATAGGCTGATCCCACTTTCTCAAGTGGTGTCATGACTCATTGATAAGGGAGGGCAGAAAAAACACATATAGGATTGTGTTTAAAGCTACCACTTTAATTTTTTTGTTTTGTTATTTTTGGTTATAAAAGACAGTAGAATGTATTTTGATAGCTTACCTTTTTTTTTTTTTTTTTTTTTTGATGATTCTTAGGCTCATGTGAAACTCATGTCTTTGGGAATCTGGTCCAACTTTGTCATCTTCCCTGTGGAGAAAACAGAGCCCCTAGTTGTTGAGGGACTTACCAAAGACATCACTGGAATGTGAGACTGAGTCTCTTTCCTTTAAGGTCAGAGTGGGTTCAGTTGAACTGTGAGCTCTCCCTTGGAATGTATAGTCTTTATATGGATAGTGCTATAAATGGAAACTAGGGGTCTAGTTGAAATAAGAACATTAAGATGCTAAAATGGCCTCGTCAAGATCATGGATGACTTCCAGGTAGCCACACCTGATGTCTTCATCCGCCTTGGCCTCTCTGCAGGGTTAGGATTTCACTCTTGCGTGGTTTTCTCCTCCCTCTCGATTCTTTGTTCTCAAACTTATGTGCTGGTTCCTCCACTTTTACCTGATGTGGGATGTTGAGGTTCCATTGGGTTCATTGCTAGATCCTTTCCTGCATCTTCATCCTCTCCCTTGCTGAGCTTACCACTTTAATTTAATTTTTTTGTTTGTTATTTTTGGTTATACATGACAGTAGAATGTATTTTGATAGCTTACCTTTTTTTTTTTTTTTTTGAGGCTAACTCGTCTTTATGTTGATGATTCTTAGTCTCTAACACAAACTTGTGAAGGTTCAGATTCAAGTGTCCAGCTACTTATGGACCCTGCCACTTGAATGTCATTTAGACATTGCTAACTTAGCATTGCCAAGTGGAACCTATTCCAGGGCTCTCTAAATCTGTCATGGCAGCTTCTCCAGCCCATCCCATTCTTCTGCTCAGTCATTGCCACCACCAACTGGGAATTACTCACAGCACTAGATGGCATTATATTGAGAGTTTGTTGTGTGCCAGGTACTGCCTTAGAAGCACTACATGAATTAACATAAAATTATCTAGTTAGTTCTAATGATAGAATCATGAGGTTGATGGTAATAATAGTAATGATAGTTATAATTGGTTATGAAGCTCCTAGTGTGCACCAGGCACTGTTTTAACTCATGCATTAAATTCTCACAGCAAATCTACAAGGAAGATACTATTATTTATAATCCCTAACATAGGAAACTGAAGCGCACAGAGAATCAGTGACTTACTCTGTCTTTCAGCCAGTGAATGGTGAGGCTGCGCATATAACCCTGGCAGAGCCTGAGTGTGACCACTGCTGTGTTACTTGATTATTCACATTTTACAAAGTGGTGATCCTGCCTTTTCCTCTCCCACATCTAGTTCATCCATGTTCTGTTGATTCTAACTCCAAAACATACCTCCAGGCTGCTGTCTCTGTCCTCTGTCTGGGAAGAATCTTGTTCAGCCAGCACTGGCTCTCACAGCTTCCTACCTGTGCTTTCTGCTTTCACTGTCCTCCTGATCTCTTCCACACTGAAGCACTTCTGAGCCTGAGAGGGAAACTGCAACATTTCAGCCCACCCTGAAAACTAGTCAGTGCACTCAGAATAAAGTAAGCTCCTTTCTGTGGTCTCCCAAAGCCTTTCCTAAGTGACCCCTTCCATTTTCTAGTCTTTTCCCATATTCTCAGATGTGTTAAAGTCTTTGCTTCCTCTTAGACTATTTATTATTTCTTTCTTTTTGTTGTTCTCCCCATTAGAATATAAGCTACCTGAAGGCTAGAGCTCAATGAAGTTGAAAGAGAGTAAGCCCAGGTACTTGTGCATATTTCTGGTGATTTACATATGAAAGTGATAATACCACATTTAAAAATTAATAATAATTTTTTTTTAACACGGTACTGTGCTGGGGATTCTACCCTGGGTCTTGTGTATGTTAAGCACATACTCTACCCCCTTGGAATTACATTTCTGGTTCCAGTTCTGTGTTCTTACGCTATCTCCTTTATTGGTGAACTTGCCAGTAAAAGTAATCATATTCATGTACTTACCAGCCATTCTTCAGAACACTTTCTGTAGTGTAGACTAGTCACTTTATCATTAGGAAACAAACTTCTGCCTTTTGTCTTTTGATCTACAGATCTTTTCTTGCGTTTCTGGGTCCCCTCCTTTCACCCTGTTCTGGACTCACTCTCCTGTTGACTTCTTTGACTGCTTAACTGGTTTCAGTTGGTGCTTGTTATCTCAGGGGATGGTTTTCAAACTAGCTTGTAGGTTGAAAAGTGGACTCCTCCTGGGAATGAAGCTAGCAAAATAATCTGGAAAACTTCTTGCTATAAACAGTTAGAAATACTGGAAAAGATAAAACAAGCATTGTTTAAAAATCTTTATTACAAGAAAGTGAGAGAAATCCAGAGGTGAAGAAAAAGAGAAAGAAGATCAAGTGTTCCTGAGAAAAAAGGGGAGTGAGGCAGAGAGAAGGTCTGAACCAGTGTGGGCCTGAACCCTGAGAGCCAGGACTGGGTTTCAGTGAGGCCCGGCAGAGGCAAGGCTGCAGAGCAGAAAGCCAAAGGGAGCAGGCTGCTTCGTAGCTTAAAACTCTCTTTTTGCTTAAAAGATGTCTCTTTTGAAACTTTTGGGTTTGGGATTTGAATTTATGCTGCCGTTGTGGTCTAGAAAATCCCAAGCTCTGAATACAGTTGTTTTAGTTTAGGATCAGTATGGTGGAGAGCACCTCTGTAATGATTAGGAGAGACACAAGATGAAAATATTTTATTACAGTTGGAAGGTGGAGGCTGATATTCGGCAGGCCTCCGGGGCAAAGACTAGAGGTCAGAGAGCACATGGAGAGAGGCAGACAGACACACACACCCCAGCCAACCTGGGGGCCAACAACTTTATTGGGTCCAGGGCATTATCCAGTCAGATTTCCTGAAGGGAGGGAGTTTTAATTGGTGGGTTTAAAGTATGGGGTGTGCGTAAGTATGAGGAGGTCACACTATGACTGAGAGGTAGTCACTGCAGCATATCTGCACAGTTCATGAGGGCCAGTGGGGTCCATCAAATAGACTGTCTAGCTGTCCCACAGGGAGGTGGTCACCAGGAGGAAGTTGTATAAAGCAGATTTCTGGATTGACCTCACTGAGGAACTAGGAGGAGGTATAGAAATGGAAGCTTGTCAAAGGTGACAGCCTGCTTCTGGTGTGAGAAAGTGCAGATTCTATTTAAAATGGATTCTTAGGCAACCTAAATTTATAAATGTTCACTACACTAATCACAATGCTTCTGAGTTGGAAGCACCCAGGAGTGTTGGCAGATATAAATGCAAACTCTTTTGGAAGAGTGTCATCTTCAACCCACTGATGAAGAGCTCTGAAGTAGGAGCTAACCATAAAAGCATTACTAGATGTCTAAAGAAATGAGGCACCATAGATGAGAATCAGCGGTCATTTGTGATGCGCCATTTGTTTCATTCTAAAGTGTGTATTGATTACTCATTATATACTAGATTCTATTGTCAGTGCTAGAGTTACGGCAAAACATCATGCAGGGAAACGAGTATTGGGGTCTTGACCAGAGGGTTTGGTACATTTGTCTTGGAGTTCTGCTTACTTCAAGGATCATTGCCAGAAAACTCTAGGGTTTTCTGGTGCTAGTTCAAAAACCACTGATATGTATCAGTCCGTTTATTTTGCAGATGAACATATTGAGGCAACAATGGCCAAGTAGCTTTTATAAAGTATGAACTTCAGTTTCCTTGTTTGTAGAGTGGGGATAATGTGTCTCATGGTGTGCTGTGAATAAGGTTAAATGACCCATCAGCTGCCACAAATTAATCTCTTCTTCCTTCTCCATCCCCCTTACTAGTCCCAGACAGTCCGAGAACTCAGTTCTCCCACTCTGCACGTGGAACACTTTTCTGTTGCTGGCACCATTCCTTGGGAATGGTTGAAACCCAAGCAGTCATGCACTTTTACTTTTCATTGTTTGGTTATTTCACATTAGTTTATCACTTTATCACTTTATGATAAAGTGTTAACTACTAGTTTAGGGACTAGATATTGTGTTTTTATATTAACTTGATAGTACCTAGTTTTGGACTGGTCACTTGGTAGATGTTTTGTGGTATTTGTTTACTATTGTTTGATTAAGTGAAGCTGTGCCATTGTAATAAGGAAATGAAATTTTTTTTTGCTGGCTATTTATGATGCAGACATCTGTATTCTGTTCTCAGTCCCTGGTTCCTTTGATGATTCCTCCCTTCCTGCTGCAGTTTCACTCACAGTCCTGGCATGCTCTCATTCTGGGCCAGGCCCCTTTGTGAGAGCTTCTCACCATAGTGGGATGGTGTGTATGCTGGAAATTGTTGAATAGCTCACAACCACTTTGCATAGTTCTAAGCACATTAGAATTGATAATGCTGGTCCTTCAGTTAGCTTTGTTCCTCTGTCGCTGTGCTGTGCCCTGCCCTTGGCCTGTGTGGACAGTATGGACATGCTCTCTGTGTCTCTACTCTGCCCATCTGTTGATTGAAGGTCAGGCCCTTCTGCTTATCATCAGAACTAGGAAGAGGTGACTTGGAACTCATTCCTCCCATAGAACCTAAGTGTGGCTGGGCTGTAGCCAAGGCTCTATTTGTTGGTTGGCTGCTTTTCAGCTATCCATTCTAGTCCTTTCTATATGAAAAATGAAAATGCCAGGGGATTATTTTTGAAAGTAAAAAAGATGGCAGCAGGTGTGAAAACAGATTTACTCAATCATGATGTAAATTGGCATTTTGTTTTCATTTTAGTTTAACAATATGTAGGTATTCACGAAAATATTTGGCTGTAAAAATTAAGAAAATTACAAACTGCTGTTATCTGTTATAATCCATTTAATTTAGTTTATTTGGGGGGGAAAAACCTTCAAATTCGAAGTTAAAAAATTACTGATATTTATGTTAGTTAAGCTTTAAAAATTCAAAATAATAATCCAGAAGACATTTTAATTAGATTTACCACAATCAGTTTTATCTTTCTTTGTAAATGTATTATAATTTTCAGGAATATGGACTTTCGTAGTAGGAATATTGTGAAGTTGTTTTGCTTTATCTTTTATATTCTTTGACAATTTTGTCTGTGTTCCTTTTTAGTAAATTGCTTTATATTTCCTGTGTAACCAAGAAGGTTTTTTCTTTTTTCTTTTAACTACAGGTAGCCTGTTTACATGAGCTAATTTGAATTTTTTTCATTACTCTGTGTTCATGCAGAGATCTTTATTGCTAGTGTGGATCGTGCATTTCAGTGTGTCCATAGAGCCTGTGCACTTAGCCACCGACATTGGCAGGAACCTGGGATGCTTTTAGTTACTTGGAACTCTTCAATTGTGATAGTATTAATTAAGATATATTTTATTAAAAATCATGTTCAAAGTATTTATTATAGTGTTTTAGATGACTAGAGCTTAGCTTTTTAAGAGTCCACAATTTTTATTGCAGTTCCCTTGTTTTTTTAAACAGAGCCTTATAATCACACAAAGTATTTGGGTTCCTTTCGACAAAATTATACATCCAAGGAATTTGATTTCAATTCCCATTCCACCACCCTTTTTCCCCTTCTCTCATTCCTCTACTGATCTTTCTTTCACTCCCTTGTTTGTTTATTAACATTTGTTTTTTAGTTGTAGGTGGACACAATACCTTTATTTTTATGTGGTGCTGATGATCAAACCCAGTGCCTTAGACATGCTAGGCTAGCACTCTACCTCTGAGCCATTGATACTTTCTACATATACATAAAGATGATACATGTACCACATGAGAGAAAACATTTGACCCTTGATTTTCTGAGTCCAGCTTATTTTGCTTAGCATGATTTTCTCCATTTCCATCCATTTGCTGGCAGATACCATTATTTCATCCTTCTTTATAGCTGAGTAAAACTCCGTTGTGTATTTATGCCATATTTTCTTGATCCATTTATTTACTGATGGGTAACTGGGTGAATTGTGCTTCTGTAAACATTGTAGTGACTGTTTCCTGATAGTATGCTGGATATCCGTATAGTTCTTTTGGATAACTACCAAGAAGTGGGATAGCTGGGTCATCCAATTCCTAGGTTTTTTGGAGTCTCCACACGCACTTCCTTTCTTAATTAGAAGTTAGTGACTACACATCTGAAATCTACCTGTACTTTCTGATTCTATGTCATTTCTTATTATGTGGGGACACACAGTGATGCTTTTGGAAAGGGCTGGCATGTTGGCTTCTTCTATATTTAATGGCCATTCATTCAGCAGATATTTATTGTATTCACTTTTAGGTCAGTGGTTAAGCGCCCTGGGTTTAATCCCAGTCCAAAAAAAAAAAAAAAAAAGATATTCACATGTATTTCTGCCCATGGCAATGAAAAGACATTTCCTAAAGTTTACTAGCCATTCCATTATAAAGGAATACAATTTATAATATTAGGAAAGCATTAGCATTCCTATGTAGGGTCCTTCATTTCTATGGGAGAGCATTTTTAACTACATGTATAAATAAAAGCACTTTTATCCAATCTAATATATATTTACTAAATACCTAATGTATAAAACTGCTTGCTAGATGTCTTGAGGAATAGGCATTTAAAAGTTTTTATCCTTAAGTGGCTCTCAAGTTAGCAGGGATGATAGGGACTCAAATACCTATAATATGGTAGAGGATTGAATGAGCAATTTAAGAAAGACTGAAAGTTTTCTTATAAAGACTAAAAGAAGTTCATGGCTAGTAGGGAGGACATGGCAGGATTTATGGAGTAGGTAGTTTTGAGGCGGGTCTTGAAGGACTGCTAAGCTTTGGTGCAAACATTGTAGTCACAAGGATTAGCTTGGGATTTGGTTCAGATGGTGAGAGTACTTTAAAAGGAGCACAATTTCTATAGAGGACAGAGGTAGTGAGACAGAAAGACCACTCACAGATGGCCAGGAAAAGAATCTTGGATAAGAAAAGGAGGAAGAATTAGGAAATAAAACTTCTGTCCACAGTTTTTCTAGTCATAAGGACAGTTCTTTAATGGCCCCTAGACACTATTAACACCCCCAAAGGTACTACTTCTTGCTCTAATAGACTGTCACCTCCATTCTTGTGCTGATTTAGGCTTAGAAATCACTTTTCTCCAGATTTGTTGAAAATAGAAATGATTGGCCTTTTTAAATTGTATATCCCACCAGTCATCTCTAAGGACAGATCAAGACCATTAAAAACCCTAGATAGCAGACACCCATTGGCATCCCTCTCTTGGGACCTCCTCCCTCTTTGGGAGCTTTGCTTTCTGTTACTCTAATAAATTCTGTTACTTTGCACTTGCTCTCACTCTTCTTGTGTCTGCAGATTTCATTTTTCAGATTTATAAGATGATGAACCCATCTACCCTCTGCGATCCAGTAGGAGATAATGCTGCAAAAATAGACACGGGCCCATTCAGTGCCAGACTGAGGAGAGTGTTCTTAGGCAGTGAATATGGTCAAATGATTTTTTAAAAAAACATTTATTTATTTATTTTTAAAAATATTTTTATTAATTGTTGATGGACCTTTATTTTATTTACTAATTTATGTGTGGTACTGAGAATTGAACCCAGTGCCTCACACATGCCAGGCAAGTGCTCTAGCCACAACCCCACCCCACTTTTTTCATTTTTCATTTATTTATTTGTTTAGTTGTAGATTGTACACAATACCTTTCTTTTTTATTTATGTGGTGCTGAGGATCAAACCCAGCGCCTCATGATGTGAGGTAAGCACTCTACCACTGACCTACAACCCCAGCCCACTTTTTTCATTTTTTAATTCTTGTTTTTATCTTTATTATTTCCTTCCTTTACTGTCTTTGTGTCCATGTTATACTTTTCAAACCTCTTCTGTTGACCATTAAGCTCCTTAATTTATAGCATTTCTTCTTTTTAAATGTGAACATTTAATGAAGACAATTATCTGCAAAATACTGCTCTTGCTGTAGCCTACAAGTTTTGATATAGAGTATTTTAATTAATATTCAGTCTTTTATTTTTACTTTATTTTTTAGGGGATTGAACCCAGGGACTTAAACTTGCTAAGCACTTATTCATCCACTGAGCTCAGTATTCAGTGTTTTAAACTTTGTATTTTGGTTTTTTTCAATTCACAGGTCTTTATTTAGAAGTATGTTTTTAAAGTTTGTTTATTCTTTTCCAAAATATGAGCTTTTATAATTAATATTTTTGTAATTGAGTTTTTAATCTTAATAGCTTTATCTTAATATAGTCTGTGTGACATTTATTCTTAGAAATGTGTTGTGATTTACTTTATGTGGTAATTTTGTTGTTGTTTTTTTTAGTTGTAGATGGACACAATAATTATTTATTTATGTGGTGCTGAGGATCAAACCCAGTGACTCATGTATGCAAGGCAAGCATACTACCACTGAGCCACAGAGAAAAATAGGCATTCTCTGAATTGGATACAAAATTCTATTCATATTCAAGACCAAGTTTGTGAACTGTGACATTAGCATCCTCTAGATCTTTACAGTTTTTATCTTTTTTTTAATACTTATTTTTTAGTTGTAGGTGCATACAATATCTTTATTTCATTTTTATGTGGTGCTGAAGTTTGAACCCAGTGCCTCATGTGTTCTAGGTGAGCTCTCTACCACTGAGCCCCAGCCCCAGTCCCTACAATTTTTATCTTAATCTTCACTAATTATTTTATGTTAAGTAATTGAGAGTTTTGGTTGAAATTTGCTTTGATGGTGGAAAACTCATTTTTCCCTATCAGTTTTTGCTTTGCCTATTTGAAGGTTATTAGATGTTTATCATTTTGGAGTTGTGGTATGTTCTATGTGAATAGGAGTATTTAAAACTGTAGCTCCCTTTATCGTGTCTTAACTTTTGCTTTAAAATGTGTCATGTTCAGCTCTCTCAGCTTTCTTTTAATTTCTGTATCATACCATGTCTTCTTTTTCTCTTTTCTTATTTTCCATCATGATCTTAGGTTTTGTCTCTTGTAAGAACATGTAACTTTTTTTACTTTTTAGTAATCTGGTACTTTTAACTTGCAAGTACAGGTCTTTAACCATTAATATTTTGTTATTACTGATATATTTGAACTTCTGCCATCCTTATTGTTTTCATATATTCTTCCTTTTGTTCTTTTTTTCTCTTTTCAAAGGGTTGATTTGAGTCTACCACATCTTTCCATTTTTCCCCTCTACAGTGGCTTGGAAGTTGTATACTTTGTTTCTAGTCTAAGGTAATCAAGTATAAAGATAATGAATTTTTTTAACTACTTTTCTGAAACTATATTGGCCATAGAGTACTATAGCTCTGATCATTCTTTTGATCATCACATCATTAGTGTTTTTAGTTTTCTATTTTCCCTCCCTAACAGCCACAGCCTTGAGATAAAGCACATGTACTAGAAACTGGCAGCCTGGTTTGAATCCTAGTTCTTCTACCTACCAAATGAATAATGGGCAAAGTATTTGACATCCCTGCACCTCAGTGTTCTTATATGTAAAATGGATGATGATAAAGGGCCTTTTACATGAGAAGTATAATACCTTTACAGCTGTGCATGTCAGGTGACAGGTGACTTATGGAAGGGTAGGCTGCTGCTTTGTTTTATCACTGTTGTTACTGTTTCTTGAACAAAGTTTAATTTCACCTACATGTTTAACTATTTCTTTTTTTATATTTTCTTCTTCTAAGACTTTCCTTTTATTTCCTTCTACTTTTTTGTTTTCATTTATTCTGTGAGGTCAGATGGCTTTAAAATTAGCTTTTGTTCTTTAACAACGGTCTTACTATTTCACTCTTAATGCTTAAGACAGTTTTTCTGGGCATATAATTTTCTTTGTTGTATGTCCAGAACATAACTGTATTTTCTCCCAATGTTTGAAGATATTACTTAGTTGATTTCTGGTTGTCAGTGTTGCTATCGAGATGTATCTGATCAGCTGAATTGGTATTCCTTTGTAATGACCAGTCTTCTACCTTTGGTTTCTTCTAAACTCTTCTCTGTGTCTTTTATGTGGTTTTGTTACCAATTGCTGAGAGCTTTTTTGCTCACTTCCAATAAAAATCAGGAAGAAGCGCAGTGCGGCTCCCTTAGTGTGACCAGTTCTAAGCTGTGCATGCCGGCGGCTTTTAGGCCTTCAGTTTCGTATTGGCCCTCGGTGCCTCTCCTGGCAGCAGGAGCTAGCAGGGGCTGGCAGCTCTGCAGAATTCTTAGAGCAGCTGGATCCAGAGCCCCTGGCAGCTTTCCATCACTCTCTGCTGTCCTCAGCTTGGGCTGCTGGCTGCTTTCAATGCCAGCAGCCTTTAGTGCTACCAGCTCAGGCTGCTCTACTCAAGATTGAAACCACAAATAGCCAAAATGTGACCACCTGAAAGAAGTTTTATTAGAACATGCACTGCAGCCCAAGGGGAAGCGGTGCATAGACTGTTCCCATGGGGATGTGGGAAAGGCTGTTTGTGTAGACCAGGAGGCAGGTGCACATACACACAGTGTCCAGTTAGCTGAAGACTCTGCTTAGTCCTGACTAGGGGAGGTGCTCTGCAAGGACCAGACTGGGGACAACTGAAGGGTGGAGTCATCCAGAGAGGCTGCAAGGTGAGGCTGTCTGGGGTGGACCCATGGCCAAAGCAAGATGTCTTGGAGTGACCACAGTTGTCTTATGTACCTGTGGCTTCCAGTGAGGCATTGAGGGCAGCCATGTGGTTGTCAGAGATGGAATAATAAAAAGTATCTCTAGGGGAGTGTTGGGCCCTTCTCTTCTGTCTCAGTTTTACTAAAATATGCCCAGTTTTGAACTTCTTTTATACTTATCCTAGTTGGTGTGTATTTGACTTCTTGTATCCATGGATTTTTCATCTCTTCTGGCAGATTCTGTCATGTCTTCAGCTGTTTCTTTTCCATTCTCTCTATTCTGTCATTTTATAATTCTAATTAGATCTGTCCCCCTTAAAGTGTCTTAATGCTCCTGATTTCTCTTTTATATTTCTGTCTCTCTAAACTTCTCTACTTGAAAAACCTTGATGGACAATTTCTTGAGTTACTCTAAGTAGGTTATTAAGTTTCCTCTTTAAGGGCTAGGGTTGTGGCTCAGCAGTAGAGCATTCGCCTAGCACGAGTGAGGCCCTGGGTTTAATCCTCAGCACCACATAAAAATAAATAAATAAAGGTGTTGTGTCAAACTACAACTAAAAAGTAAATATTAAAAAATAGTTTCCTCTTTAATGCATGTCTCATGTACTGCATTTTATTTCAGTGATTTAGTTTTCTGTTATATAGTTTTATTTGCTTCTCTCTGGTCATTTTATTTGTTAGTTAGTTTATTTAATATTTATTTATTTGGTACTCGGGGGCACTGAGCCACATCCCCAGCCCTATTTTGTATTTTATTTAGAGACAGGGTCTCACTGAGTTGCTTAGTGCCTTGCTGAGTTGTTGAGGCTGGCTTTTGATCCTCCTGTCTCAGCCTCCCAGGCACTGGGATTACAGGTGTGTGCCACCTCCCCAGCTTCTCTGGTTGTTTTAGATAGTGTCTTGCTTTCTAATTTCTTTAAATACTTTGAATCTAGTTATTTTAAATTCTTTTTATGTTTCTCCTAATATCTGAAGATTTGGGGATCTATATTTATTGTTTCTACTAATTGTGGTGACTTACTTTGTAATATGTTTATTTTTATTTTTTTTGCCTGTGAATAGATTTTGTTTGAATCTCATCTGTGGGAATCTTTAGGTCCTAGATTGGGAATGTTTACATGCAGATAAGATGTGCATTTGCTTTGACCTAAAGCTAAGGGTTTCTTAGATCCTGAGACAAGGTGAGCCTCTGAGCTCTGCTCAGTATGTGACTTAGGTTCAATGCCTCCCCCTCACAAGATAGAACAGAGTGTGGCTATTAATAGAGTGAATAATAGTCTGTTTGCCCAGGACCCAGGGATTTACTGGGATGTGGGATTTGTGTAATTAACACTGAGACAGTTCTGGGAAAACAGTGATGACTGGTCCACTAGTTCTGATTCCAGTGCTTCTGTCTGGTTTTGTCTTCTAGATGACCCTGGCTTTCTCTGTTTGGGTGTTCTTTCCTAGCAGATTTCCCATACTTCCCTGCAAGGCCAACAATTGAAAATTGTGTGTTGTAATTTACCCAGGATCTAGTTATTAGCAGGGTTTGGGCCTCTGAGGATCCTGGAAGTGTAAAATATAGTTTCATTTAAGTTAATGAAAATATCTTTCCATGTCATTCCAGTGCTTTCATAGTATTCTTTTCTCTGTCAACATTTACTGAACTAATATCCATTTTGTACAGATGGTTTATTCCAGATTTTTCCTTTATAAAAATGCTGTGGTGAAAGTTCTTCTACTTAAAACTTTGCATAATCCAAGATTATTTCCCTATGATAAAACTCTCAAAGTAGAATTGATAAACTAGAAGGTTTATAGCATTTTAATTCTTTTTAATTACATCACCAGATTACTCTTTTATTTCTCCACACCCTGTGTGACACTGAGTATTATCATTTCTTTCAATCCTTGTCACTTCGATAAATGAAATTTATTCTCTCTTATAATTAAGGCACCTGATTTTTGATCCTAGTGAGCCCCATATATGGTTTTTTTTGAGTTGGGGCATATTGGGTGTTGAACTCAGGGGCACTTAACCACTGGCACACATCCCCAGTCCTTTTTTGTATTTTATTTAGAGACAGGGTCTCACTGAGTTGCTTAGGGTCTCACTAAGTTGTTGAGGATGGCTTTGAACTCGTGATCCTCCTGTCTCAGTCTGCTGAGCCATTGGGATTACATGCATGGGCCACTGTGCCTGGCTGGCATAACAGTATTTTAATATCTAAGTTCAGGTGTAGATTCACTCTGAGAAGTATCTAGCTCCCACTCTCTTTCAAGTGAGTAATCAAGCTGTTTGTCTTGTAATCTCCATTTCTTCCTTTCTCAGTACAGATAATTAGATGTTTGTGCTCTTAGAACTGACTTGAAATCTGACACAAAAATTAAAAAGGAGTAACTTTTCTGAAAATGTACCTCTCTGTGGCTTTGTGAACATGGCAGTGGACCCATGGCCTTCTCCCTTAGATCCTTTTACCTATACTACCCTTCCCAGAGGCCCAGGCTCTGAATGGTTGATGTAGATTTAGTCTGTGTTTATTTATTTAACATAATGCCTTTACTTTTATGTGGTGCTGAGGATCAAACCCGGGTCCCGCCCCTGCTAGGTGAGCGCTCCACTGCTGAGCCACAATCCCAGCCCTAGTCTGTGTTTATTATTCCCTTTTCTTTAAAAAGCTGTTGGAGGTGATGTGCCATACTCACTACCTTATTGAACACTGAGTAAACAGGGTTCTGGTGGGATTTTCAGATGGTGTAAGAAGTAGAGTAAAACATACTCTCTGTTTGGGAGTTTGTGTTTTAGTAGGATAATTAAATGGAAAAACAGCTCTACCACAAGCAGAGAAGACCCTTGCCGTGTAGTCTGCACATGTGCTCAGGGCGTCTGTATGCCGCATCTGAAGCAGCAGGTGGGGTTCTGAATAAGGCAGAACTTGTTGAGGACTGCAAGCCAATTGGAAAAGGGATTTGATGTCCCTCAATTATAATAAGAATGTATCTTTGAGTACTCCTGGCTATAACCCTCTCTATGTATATTAAGTTATCTGACTAGCATGTTTTGAGAAGAGGTAGAAAATGATGGTACAATAAGCATGCAGAGTCATTATTTCCTTGTGTTTGTAAGTACCCCATGACAAGTGATTGCTGAGAGAATCCCTGCCTTAAAACGTGAGCATTGAAGGCAAATTTGAACCAGCTTCTAGGCAGCTGTTAAAACTGATTAGGAACTAGATAGAACTGCCTTGGGCTCAATGGATATTTGTGGGTTCTGGAAAATTCCCCCAAAGAAAGGGGTGACTAACTAGAGGCAGGTTATTGTAATTATTTAAAAAGAAATGCAGAGTTCAGGACTTTTTGCAGTCTGTGGGCAGAGGGGGCAGCAGAGGGAGGCCTGAAGACTACCATTCCTTTTCCCAGCAGCAGAACTGTGAAGTCAGCCAGCCATCCACACCTGCAGTAGGTAGCTAAAACAGCAGTCACTGTCCCTAAAAATACGCTGGGTTGTGTTTAATTCAGATCACCCAAACAGGAAAACGATTTTTTCCGGTTTCTTTTTGTCAACTCCCTAACAAGTCTGTAGTCAAATGTTTAAACTTTAGGGCATTAGAGTATTATATTCAAAGTTTTCTACTGTGTACTTTTTCCTGCTTTAAATTTATCTGACAACATTTTATATTTACCCCGTAATCTATTGTACAACTTTTACTTTTCATCTCAGTCTTTTAACAAATGTCTTAAACTTTTATTCTTTAGAACAAAATAGGACCTTATTCTGAATTTTTCTCATATTTCCAATATTATGTTTCATGTATTTTTTTGAAGATATCTTCTTGAGGACTAAAATAGCATCTTTGATGTTCAATTGGGATAATTTAGATTGGAAAGTGTATTCAGTATGTAGGCTATACTAATTTAAAAAGATATATTTTTTAAAATAATTAGGAGCTTTCTAAAATTCCCAGAGGAATAATGCCTAGAATATTTCACAGCTTGTTAAACTTGCTTATGAAAACATTCTTAAATACAAAAGCTTATTTACTCTGAGATATTCATGTAGGATAGGTCCTGAAGGGTGAAGTAAGCATCCATAACTGCCACTCAGGTGGAGAAAGAGGAGTATAGCCGCCTCCCTAGCAGAACTTGTGTGCCCCGCCCTGTCACTTCCCTCACCCCTGCACCACCCAAGACTGCTCTGCTCTTTGTAATATTTTCCTTGCTTTAAAAAATTTAGTTATACTACCTGTGATTTCAATCTTAATTGATAAAATTACTTTGGCCTGTTTTTGAAGTTTATATATAAATGGATTTACATTATAGGCACATATTTTTAAGAGTCTTTTTCTCAACATTATATTTAGGAAATTCACCAGTTTTGCTCTACATAGTGTTCTTTGATGTTGGTATATAGAATTCTGTTGTTTGACTATACAACACTGGGGACCTTTGTGGTGTTTTCAGTTTTTGTCTAATGTGAATGATGCTGCAGTGGATAGTTTGTATGCGGGACTTGTGAGGAATAAGTCTGGTGCACATCCCAGGTGTGGAATTGCTATTTGCAGTGTGTTCACATCTTCAGTATTATTAGTTGATATCAAAAATTTCCAGAGTGGTTGCATTCTTACAGCTTGTAATGAATATCAAAGATTATATCCAAATTATATAAGTGGAAAATATCTTCCCTGATTTATTTTTATCTCTGATCCTCTAATATTAACTCATGACTTAAATAATAAACCAAAAACACATTTTATTACCTCCCATAGTAAATGGTATGCATGTTGGTGAAAAGTAGAAACCAGATAACACAAAATAAACTAGTGAAAGTATCTCAAGGTAAAAAGCAGAGTACTTATTTTGTTGAGAGACCAGAGAGCCAGAGAACAAATGCAGTACAGGGTTCTTTTGAAGAATAGATATTCAGTTAGGATTTGTTGGTTGATTAACCCAACGTTATCCATGCTACCTGTAGGATTTTTCTTTTCTCTGCCATTCTATCTCCAAGTTGTACTTTTCCAAACTCCAGAGCTCTTGATTTGTCCATTGGTTCTGGGCAGCATGGGGGGTGAAGAGTGGGAGGCATCTTGGAGTACTACTGACTGCCCCTCCCAGGACACTGATTCAGTCAGGCACATACATTGTTTGGTTTAAGACTGTAATCTCCTAAAAACAGGAATGGATTTTTCAGTGACTTGTAGAAATGTTCTGCAAATAAGCTATAATTACTGGAAGCAGGTTTGGGCCAGAACACCGTTCCAGTGACCAGCCTCCAGGCTTTCTCCTGGGCCTGTGTTGCCACGTTCAGAGTGGAACACAGAAGGACAAACTGAGGAAGATTTACTTTCGGTCTGTATTGAATGGCTTAATATGAATAGTTGCTTTTAAAAACTATCTGATTTTTTTTAATTGAGGTGAAAATATTTATCTTTGAATTTACTTTTTGTGCTATTTTTAAGTGCATAAGTCAGTGCACTGTACATTCTCATTGGTTTTCAACTGTTCATTTCCAGAACTGTCTTCATCTTGTGAAACTAACCCTAAACACCCTGTAAACACTGACTATCCACTCTCTCCTTCCCTCAGCCGGGAATCCACCCTTTCACCAGTGAGATTCATTCTTTTTTTTTTTTTTTTTTCTTTTTGATAATGGGGATTGAACTTAGGGGCACTAGAACACTAAGCCATACCCCCAGCCCTATTTTGTGTTTTATTTAGAGACAGGGTCTCATTGAGTTGCCATTGCTGAGGCTGGCTTTGAACTCATAATCCTCCCGAACCTCTCCTCTCAGCCTCTGGAGCTGCTGGGATTATAGGCATGTGCCACAGTGACAGGCAAGAATCATTCTTTATGAATCTGCCAACTTTCAGTCCCTCATGGAAGTGGAAGTGGACAGTATTTGTGTTTTTGTGCCTGGCATACATATTTCGTTTAGAGTAGTATCCTCAAGGTTTATTTACTTTGTAGCGTGTGTCAGAATTTCCCTCCATTTTAAGGCTAAATAATATTCCCTTACATTGCATTATATTTTACACACTGTATTTTGTTTATCCCTTGTCCGTCTGGGGACACTTGGATTGTTTCCACTTTTTGGCCCTTCTGAGTCATGGTGCTGTGAACATGGGTGTACAAATATCTGTTCCAAGTTTCTGCTTTCGGTTGGTTGGTTTCTTTTAAATTTTTTTGTATCAACCCCCCTTACTAGTGTAAACAGTCTTAATTATACCCCAGAAATTATTTAATCGTTTACTGTCCTTGTTTTTTCAGTAGAAAATAGGGCAAGAAAAAATGGAGAGGGCTGGGGTTGTGGCTCAGCGGTAGAGCACTCACCTAGCACATGTGGGGCCCTCGGTTCGATCCTCAGCACCACATAAAATATATATATAAAAAGGAAGCGAAGTGTTTGACATCACCCCTTTGCATTACTGGCAGCACTGAAGTTGGCTGCAACCTTTCAGTAATGAGGATGTTATGACTGTGACTTTTTTGTTAGTTTTTTTGTATACGTTATCTCCTTTGAGTCATAAAAAGATAGCATTTTATTTTTTCTTGAAACAGCTGCCGTGTTTGTCTAGCACAAATGATGCTTTATAATTTTAAGATATTTTTAAAGTTTGGTTAGAAATCATAATATATGTAAAATGAAACACTTTGAGTTTTTACTAAAGATGATTTTTTTTTTTTTTTTTGTACCAACGATTGAACCCAGGTGTACTTTACCCATTGAGCCACATCCCCAGTCCTTTTTTGTGTTTTTATTTAGAGACCGGGGATATTGCTAAGTTGCTGAGGGCCTTGATAAGTAGCTGAGATTGGCTTTGAACTTGCGATTTTCTTGCCTCAGCCTCCAGAGCCTCTGGGATTATGGGCGTGTGCCAGCACACCCTGTACTACTATAGAGATTTATCCCATGTATCTTAATATAATTATTTAAGATTTTACATGAAGAAAGATATCAGTGGTTTTCAAACGTTTTGGTAACAGGGCCCCTTTATACTTACAATCCTTCAAAAAGCTCCTGTATATGGTTATCTGTTGATATCTACCATATTAGATATTAAAACAAAATTTTAAAATTTACTAATTCATTTAAAAATAACACATTAAGTGTTATGTAACTATTTTGATGAAAAGTCACTATTTTCTAAAATATAAAAATTATTTGAGTATTATTTTACATTTGGCAGTTATTTCTAATGTCTGACTTAAAGATGGCTGGATCCTCATATTTGCTTCTGCATTTAATCTGTTGCAATATGTTGTTTTTGTTTTGTGACGAAAATCCAATTTTGCAGATATATAATAGAAAAAGGAAGGAGTATTTTAATAGTTTTTAGATAATCATGGAATATTTTTCTTTGATATTAGACCCAAACTCAACAAGTTACAGTTTCTTAAAGTTTAGTTACAATATAGATTTTGAAATATATCAATGAAGTTTTCATACTTGATAATATTAAAATCTACTTGTTTCTTGTGCCTTCAATGAATCTTTTACTCAGGTGCAATTTTTATCACCATCACTGGTCATTTAGAATATATTGGTTTACCAAGGATGTGACTCTTCCAAATATTGACATGGCATAGTCCATTTTGTGTTGCTATAAGAAAATACCCGAGAGTGAGTACTTTATAAAAGAAAGAGGTTTATTTAGCTCACTGTTTTGTAAGCCAAAAGTCCAAGATTGTGTAGACCCATCTGGTTGGCCTCTGATGCAGGCTACTGGCTGCATCATAACGTGGCATCTGGGATCACATAGCAGGAGTGTGTGTGAGAGATCTCATGGTAAGAGAGGAGGCAAGAGAAAGTGGGGAGGGGCCAAGTTTCTCCTTTACAGCAAGCAACCTGTTCTCAAAAGGAGCTTAACCACTCCCGGGAATCTAACCCACTGAGGGAGACCTGCGTGAATCTCTCTGCAAGGGTGATTATGACCCAGTCACTTCCCACTAGGTACCACCTCCTAGCGATCTTACCACCTCTCCGGACTGCCACACTAGGAACCAGCTTCCAGCACATGAATCTTTGGGGACAAGCCATATCCAAACCACAGGAGCACACAAGGAAATAAGAAATGCAGAAGAAAAAATTCACATTTATTAGTATCACCCCCAATTGGGTGAGGAGTGTCTTTAAGTTTGGGGGCTCTGTCAATAGTGACAGGTACTATTTTTTCAAAAATTATGATTTTGATTTGAAAGCTTTCCTTTTCTTTTTTAAAAATATTTTTAGTTACAGATGGAACAATACCTTTATTTTGTTTATTTAGTTTTATGTGGTGCTGGGGATAGAACCCAGGGACTCACACATGTTAGGCAAGTGCTCTACCACTGAGCCAAAACCCTGGCCTCAAAAGCTTAGTTTTTATGGGGCAACAAATCTTGTTATCTGTTTTCCTTAAGGCGATAGGCTCACTTTGTTCGTATTCAAGAAAATATCTGTCAAATTCTGAAGTCAGAATATTATAATTCTCATTCAGTCTCTTTAGTAAACCTGAGTACCATGAAAAAAAAATGCATATTGCAGCTTAAACTATTGCAAAGGTGCTTTTCCTTCAGATTACCAAGTACTTCAGTGGTCTTTAGGAAGTGCTTTATGTGCACATATTATTTTAGAATAAAGAATATTAAAAAACCATGAACTCAAGGGTCAGTATTTAATCATAATATTTTTTTACTGCTTCCAGGTGTGGGGGGCAGATACATGTAATTCCCAGTTTACAGGGAGGCTGAGGCAGGAGGATCCAGGAGTTAGAGACCAGGCTGGGCAACTTTGTGAGATCTTATCTCAAAAAATCCAAAACAAACAAAAACAAAACAAAAATGTTTTCATTGATTGAGAACATTGGTAAGTGAAGCTAGCTTTAAAAAGAAACATGGACTGCTGGTACCCCTCTCCCTTGATTTGTGTTAGAGGGAGCAGTTTGACCTTTGTTGTTTTGTAACATCAATTCAAATATAAACATAGAGAAAAGACAAAGAATGTCCTAATATTATTATGAAAATAGTTTTCAGGATCTTGCTAGGACCTGGTCCCATAGGCCAGTGATACTCAGAGCTGGTTCTCTGACAAGCAGATTTCACATCTCCTGAGAACTTGTTAGAAATGCAGACACCTGGGCTTTGCCCAAGCCCTTCAGTGTCTGGGGAAATTTAATGCTGCATTTTAGAAAGGTCATCTGAGGGCAAAGTGGAATGGGGACAGGTGGGGAAATTAGCGACAGTCTTGCAGCCTCTGCAGAGGGTGTGATGAGAACCTGTCCTTCAGGCTGCTAGAAGGAAGGAATGTAGGATGGATTTCTAGAGGTAGATTCTCTAGGGCTTATTGCTAGTTGACAACTTAAAATCGGAGAGAACAGCTGTGGTTTGCTCTGAGACTTACTGGCAGTTGGAATAACTTGCACGAGCATTTTAGAGTCCTTTTTGAGAGGTTTCCTTAAACAATGACCAGAACCTCTGAAGGGGTAAAGTCTTCAGGGTCCAGAATTTTAGAAATAAGTGTGTATTGTGGAAGAAGGGAGGTTATGTTTTCATTCACATATGCCCAGCCACGGATAGATTTTCTACAATGGTATGTGGTATGGTCGTCAAACCCCTGATGTTGTATGTTGAAGTTCAGTAAGTAGCTTCATTTAATAGATGTGAGGGTAAAGATGGGCGTCCATTTTCAATTATTATAATTACTCTCTTAGAACTTTTATTCTTCAGTATTTTAAAGTTCTTTTATATCCTTTTTTGTTTTACAGATTTGTAAGACTCCAGGGCCTTCAAGACGTGATTAATCTGATGGTTCCCGAAATAAGTGGAAAAACAAAACTTCTAAGTGCCAGTTGAAGAGTGTGTCTATGTGTATTTAAAACCTCTCTGTGCACACATTTACACGAGAAGACAGGCTCATTCTTGTGCACATTCAAGAGTTTTACAACTGATGAAAATTAATTTAAGAATCAGATGGAGCAACTTGACACCACTGGGCTCTGGAGCCCGGGGAGAAACACACATCATTAATGGCCAATTTTCCATATGGTCTTCACGGGTAAAGAAAGTTTGCAAAAAGAAGAAAAAAAAATTGCACAGATTAATACTCAAAAATACCTCTCCAGTTTAAAGAAGAAACTAAGTGAGAAGGTAACCAAGGGAGAAGTAAGAATTCAAATCCTGCAAATGGAATCATGCAGCATTTTCTGTACTTTATTTTTTATTGGATTTGGTAATTTGAACAGACTTTAAAATTCTGGACCGAAAAGTAACTTTGACTGTGGTTGTGGCTAGAGGAAAGCAAATTCAGTGTAATGAGACAAGTCTGAACAATGAACTGATTCCCTTTGCCTTTTTTAGTTAATTATATTGAGGAATTTTAATTTATTATTTCCCTTTACCTTTTCTGTATCTATAGGATAGTATCTTAAAATAGCAATTGAAACCAATAATTATCAAATAAATATCCAGGAAAACCCAAGCAAAGCTTCCTTTTCCTTGGACTAAAGGTGTGGAGACAGGCTCTGGATGCGAATAGGAAAGCAGCCCCTCTGCAAGGCGCAGGGACTAGGACGTTGTATGGTGCTGGGGACCTCAGACTGGCCTGGGCATGTGCTTTGAGAGACTGCCCTATTGAAACTAAGAAGACTTGCATATGAGGGAAGATTACTCAATATATTTAATTCTGACATTGTTTTTTTCATTAAAATGGAAAAGTATGTGATCTTCAGGAGCAGAAAAGGGAAGAAGTAACCAGGAAGTGGGGAAGGAGTCCAATGAAAGAAGCAAAATCCTGCAGTGTGACTCTGCTTTGTCAGCAAGAGGAATTAGTACTCACACAAAGCAAATACTAGGTCCACTTTAATAGCTTTAGGCCCTGACTCTGCTGAAGGAAGGGGCTTACTTTTCAGCCTCTATGGCACTGAGGGGGGCGCCGGCTGGTGGAGGAGTTTTTCTAGGGAGCCCTGCGTTCCTCAGGGACACAGGGCCCAGCTTTGCATTAGGAAGTTTCTGGTTCTGAACATTGGGGAAAAGAGTGATTTTCTTCCTACAATTTGGACTGCTGTCTGCACAAATTCTGGTCTGCTTTGCACGATTTGTGTGCCTTTTTTTCCCTTTATGCAATCTTTTTCAGCTTTAGCAGCAGAAATTTGCCTAGTTTGGAAAACATGCCAGAGGGTGGCTTCAGAAGGAAGATGATCCTGTATGGTCTGTCACTGCATCTGAACTTTTGAGTAGAAATAGAACATACCAGCTAGAGGGATTCTTAAAGCCTTAAGTTACTTGAAATCTATGTATTTGCAACCCTTTGTCTCTGGAATCACATTACACAAAACTGGAATCTCAGGCTGAACGAGAATAACCAAGTTGAGTAAAAAAGAAGAAAACTCTTTTGTTTCTTGATCACCACTTATTAACAATGCTCTTTCTCCAAAGGATCAGTGTGTTCTTCCTCTAAGGACTTAAAAATAAAAATGGACCCCATGTTTTTTTAGGCATAACCTTTTCTTAGCAGACTGCCATCATCTTTTATAGAGGAATTTTTTCACTATGCATTTGGTGGATCTTTATAACATACTGACCTTCTAATTAGCTCCAGGTTAGTCTTAAAGGGGGAAAAAAAGCAACACAAACCAATCATAAAAATAAAATAAATAAACCAATGAAAGAATTTGGTTTAAAATTTCTAGCATTAAGCAAGCATTACTTTTTAAGTAAAACAATTCATTGAAAAAAAGTATGTATGCAGCGGTGGAACATGGACCTGTGCTTTGCAGTGACTCCAACATCCTCTGTTTATCCTGGAAGGGGCGTGTCCCCAAGAGTGAGAAGGAGAAGCCCGTGTGCAGGAGGCGCTACTATGAGGAAGGCTGGCTGGCCACCGGCAATGGGCGAGGTGTGGTGGGCGTGACTTTCACCTCCAGCCACTGCCGCAGGGACAGGAGTACTCCACAGAGGATAAACTTCAACTTGCGGGGCCACAATAGTGAGGTGAGCAGTGGTTTTGTTTTGCTTTTTGCCTGGTTACTTCCAGTAGTCTTTCGAGTCCGCCAGACTTGAAAGTTCCTTTGCTTCAGTTTCATAGCTTCCAGTGAGATTTCACACCATGAAATTGGTTTCCTGTGTTCCAGTTTGAAGGTACCAAGGTGGACTCAATTCACAGTGGCCTGTGTCTTCCCTTGTGGGTCACTTATCCCTAAAGAAGATCACTTCTTGATCTCCTCTGTGTGTCTTGAGAGTGGCTGCTGCTTGTCTGAAAGTGTCCAGGCATTTGGATGATGCCCCGTGGGTGTGTTGGATAGATGATTCTGTTCTATCTCTTATGTTCCTTTTCATGACCTAGACAGAATTGCTTTCTGCCAGGACCCTGTGCAAAACTGACAGTGTGAAAATAAAAATGGTGCTGCTTTTATATTGTACAATTAACTCCTGCATCTTTCTGGTGATGGTTTAACACCTGACTTTATTTCATATGCTTGGAGGTGACAGAAGTTATTACTGGACAAGAGCCATAGTTTTCACCTCTTGGGTCTTTTATATTGAGGTTATTATGCTGTGATTTTGTATGTATAGCTTTCCCTGGTATTCTGAAGCACAGGGACATTATCTGTGAAATTTATTCAACCAACATTTACTGAGTGCTTAAGTTTCAGGCACCATGTTTAAAAGAACACCATGTCCGATGTTTCCTTGCAGTGTGTACTTGCACAGCTCCTTGACAGTATTCCTGCTTCACAGTCACTAATTTATTTGGGTGTTTTCTTATGAGGAATCCATAACAATTTCAGTGTCGCGACCCCTCGCTGGCAAGGGAAACACGACACAGGATTCTTCTTTCAGCAGTTTACTCAGGACCTTTGAATCATGATGAGAAAACAGGAACAAAGAGCGAGCGGTCAGTCTGCCCTAGCTTAAGTACCCAGCCCCGCCAATGAATTAGCACCACGCAGGAAAGTCTAATAGGTACAGCGCAGCGGAAGCAGGCCAGAGCCCAGCCCACAGCCTTACAAGGAGTTGTTTACTTCTAACAACTCTAACCGCTAACGAAGCGGAAGCAGAGACCAGCGCCATATTCAGGGTGCAGTCGCTGGCTCCCAACAGTTCCCCCCTTTTTGTTTTACAAACAACAGGTAAAAGTAGAGGTCCTATCTCCATTGTGCAAAAGTGGCCGTAAATAATGGCACACTCCTGAGGGGGCCCTCCCCAGGCGAGTCACCATTCCTACCGATGCCTTTTTCATGGAGGTGGGGCGTTGACATCAAACCCATATGCAATAGGACATGCTTTTCTTGGGACTCAAACCTAGAGCTCCCAAGTGCAGTGCCTTGCCTCGCACCCTGTGCTGTGTCGATCACTTGAGCATGGTGAGCCATGCTTGAGGGGACTGTCCTGCCTCTAAAGCGGCAAAGGCTTGTACAAGCATAAGATTCTGCACCCGCTGCTGCTTGTGCATACGAACCAGACACCACAGGCACAATCCAATGGCAAGTACCAGGACCACAGCCAGCGCACCCAATGCCTGCCCATTGCTTCAAGAAACTAAAAGACTTAAACAACCATGATATTACATCTTTCACGGGAGCAATATGGACTCGCGTCTTATTTACTCTAACAATTTCTTGTAGTCCATCCATGGGCAATAAACACCCATGAGTGAGTACTTGACTCAAAATGTCCACTTGGTCTTGTAGTAGATCTACCCGCTGGTTTAGAAGCATGATGCCACGATGTAGATGTTGATTCATCATAGTCTGAGTCTCCATGGCTGTTGCAGCAGTACCCGCAAGCTTGTTCACAGCATCAGCAGTAAGCACAGCAGTAGCGAGAGCCGCGGTGGCAGTGGCCACCGCAACAGCAGAAGCTGCAACGGCTGCCACAATGGCTGCAGTTATACCAAAGTCTCTTTTGTTTCTTTGCAATAATACAGGCAAATTATCATCATCAATAGACACAGATAAAGGCAAATAGGAGGGCACACGTACTACCACAACAGAATCCTCCAAAGAGGCATTCCAGCATTGTTTAAGTATTACGGGGCAACAACGCTGGTTGTTGAGGAATAGAAGTATTGGCTCTCAATACCTTAGCAGGAAAAACACCATTGATTACAGTAGCATTACCATTTGAGTCCCGGGAACCATCACTATCAAACCAGCCCAAAGATTGATTGGTTAACATAATACAAGGTATGGAATCAGAGTAATTAACATGTACAGAGAAACACAATGTGTCAAATAATGAAACAGTAGAAAAGTTATCAATAGCTGCTACAGTATTCATAGGCAAGGTCGGCCAATCCATGGTGGCGGAGCCATTAGTAGTGAAGAAAAATGGAAGTACACCAGCCTGAGAAGTTACGGGCAATGGATATGGCCACGTCTTTACCACCGCCCAGAGGAGTCGTTCTGCAGTCCAGACGACCTCATGTCTGATCACCATCAGGAGAAGCATCAAGCACCCCATCTTGTTCATCTTCATTCTTCCTTCCTGACGGGGCCTGAAGAACTTTCCGCACGAGGCGCTCTGGCACCCACAACGGTTCCGTTCGGTCCTGTGGGAAAACACAGACAGAACCTCGTGCCCATGCCAGCACGGGATCAGGCCCATACCATTGTCCAGAAAGTACATCTTTCCACTTAACGTGCCCAAAATTCGGGGCAGAGGGCGAACAGTGCCTAGTCGCAGCAGAGCGCCCTTGGATGTCCAGATTCAAAAAATTAATAGTGAATAGAGCCAGGGAGAGGCGCTCTTTTGGGGTGTGGCCTAAGCCAATTCCCCCTTTTTGTTTTATTAACATCTCTTTTAGAGTCTTATGAGCGCGCTCTACAATACCCTGACCTTGTGGATTGTAGGGTAAACCATGGACAAGCTGGATACCCATCTGGTTGCAAAAGGAAGAAAATTGTCGTCCAGTATACACTGGACCATTGTCCGTCTTAATGGTCTGTGGTAATCCCCAGGCTGCCCAGGCTTCCAAGCAATGCGTGATAACATTTCCAGCCTTTTCACCAGACAAAGCAGAAGCATGAATAATGCCAGAACAAGTATCTACAGACACATGGACATATTTAAGTTTGCCAAAGTCGGGAACATGAGTGACATCCATTTGCCATATAGTTAAAGGCCGCAAACCACGAGGATTTACGCCCACAGAAGAGGGGGCGTAAGATGATGCAAAATGATACAATTAGGACAAGCCAATACAATCTGCCGAGCATCAGCACGGGAGATAGTAAAGCGCTTCTGAAGTGCTCGTGCATTAATATGAAATTTACTATGAAAGTTTCTAGCTTGATCTAAGGAGGAAACAGGGAACATCCAAGAAGGACAAGTAGCAAGATCAGCTTGGGCTTTGCCAGCAGAAAGAGCACCCGGTAAACCTGTGTGGGCTCGAATATGCAAGGGGTAAAAACAGGCGGAGCGATTCCAAATCAATGTTTGAAGATGGAGAAAAAGGGAAGACATTACTCCTGATGTGTGTATGGGACCCACTGCTTCCAACACCTTTAAAGCTTGAACTACATAAACAGAATCTGAGATTAAATTAAAAGGAAACGGACATTGTTCAAATACTTTTATGACAATTTGCAGCTCCACCCATTGTGGATTGCCAGGAGCAAACTGATGTAGGATAGGAGGTTGATCATTTACCACATAGGCTCCAATACCAGTTTTAGATCCATCTGTAAAGATATTTGCAGCTCCTGGGATAGGCGTAGAAGAAATGATTTTAGGGAAAATGATAGGATGTTCCTTAACAAATGTAATAAGAGGATGTGAAGGATAGTGATTATCTATTTCTCCTAGAAAAGAGCATCATAATATAGCCCAATTATCCAGGTTAGCACACAAAACTTGAATTTGTTGACACGTATAAGGGACAATCACAGACGTTGGAGGAAAACCAAAAAATTGTATACTTTGTTGTATCCCTAACATAGCTAAGGAAGCAACTGCATCAGGATAATACTCAAGGGATTTTCCAGGGGATATACGTGGATGTATCCACAACAAAGGACCATCTTGCCACAAAACTCCAGTAGGTTGCCGTACAGTGGCGAGCACACATAATTGAAGAGGCTTATCCTCTTGAAGCCTGCAAAGGCTAGCATGTTGTATAGCCTTTTCCACTTTAAGCAACGCTGACCTGGCTTCCTCAGTAAGATGTCGAGGGGAAGTAAGATCTGAATCACCTTTAAGAATTTCATACAAGGGTTTTAATTCAACATTGGGAATATGTAAGTAACCCCTAATCCAATTTATGTCACCCAATAATTTCTGAAAATTATTTAACGTATGTAAATTATCAGTCCTAAGAGTTACCTTTTGGGGTGTAATAGTTGCACAAGAGATACTAGCACCAAGATAATCAATAGAGTCTCCTGTCTGTACTTTATCAGGTGAAATAAGCAAGCCCTTTGATTGTAGTAAATGTACTAAATCAGTGTAAGCTGCCTCCAACATACATTTAGTTTTGGCTGCCAGCAATATATCATCCATATAATGTATACACTTTATCAATGGATACTTTTGTCTGAGTGGAGCAATGGTCGCTCCTATAAACATCTGACACATTGTAGGACTGTTGGCCATGCCTTGAGGCAAAACCACCCATTCAAACCTCTGATCAGGCTCCTCGTGATTACCTGAAGGCAGAGTAAAAGCAAAACGTTCGGAGTCCTGAGAATGTAACGGAATGGAAAAGAAACAATCTTTAATGTCTATACATATCACTGGCCAATTTTTAGGAATTGTTGAAAGCAAAGGCAAACCTCTTTGAATGGGTCCCATGAGCTGCATTTGAGCATTAATGGCCCGTAGATCATGCAATAACCGCCATTTTCCAGACTTTTTCTTAATAATAAATATGGGTGTATTCCATGGAGAAGTGGAGGGTTTCATATGTCCCAACTTTAATTGTTCTTGTACTAGAGCATGAGCCGCAATCAATTTTTCAGAGGAGAGCGGCCACTGAGGCACCCATACCGGCTCCCCCGATTTCCAAGTAATGGGCACCTGATCCTCAGCGGCCCCTAAGAAAAACCCAGCCCATATCTATTAAGTTTTTGTTGAGATTCTAAGGGATGTCTACGTCCTTGCAAATTTTTTCCTAATCCAAGACCTGGTCTATATCCCATGTCTTGCATTATCTTTTGGGCAACTGCTGAATATTTATTACTAAGTTGAAACCCCATGTCCTTCATAAGATCACGTTCCCATAGGGAGATTGGGAGATCAAGCACATATGGTTGAAAAGTGCCAGAATGTCCTTCAGAATCTTTCCATGATAAATGCCTACAGCTGACTTGTGGAGCTTGAGCGTATCCTAAACCTCTTAGTGATTGATCTGAGAGTTGCACCGGCCACCCCTTTGACCAGTCCTTTAATGTAATTATGCTACGATCTGCTCCTGTATCCAGTAATCCTAAAATTGATTTGCCTTCTATAGCCAACTTTAAAGTAGGACGGTCATTCATATCTAAGGACAAGTAAACACAATTCCCTCCGGTGGTTCCAATCTCATCACTTGTCCTTAAAAAGGAATCAGCAGGAAAGCGGGTATGTAAACTGGGTAAAATTAGCAATTGAGCAATCTGGTCTTCTGGGGAGATGGACACAATGCCTTTTGGAGCTTCCACCATAACCTTCACTGTTCCCACCGTATCCGGATTAATAATCCCAGGGAAAATATGAAGGCCTTGTAAAATAGAGGAAGCACGCCCAATTAACAAACCCACAGTGCCAGGTGGCAAAGGTCCTTTGAACTCTCTGAGCCGCTTGTGTCCTCGGGTGACTTATAAACAATGTAAATTTATTTCTCATAGTTCCAGAAGTTGGAAGTCAGAGATGAGGGTGTGAGCACAGTAGGTGGGGGCCCTCTTCTGTGTTGCACAATAATAGTTCCTTTTTTTTTTTTAAAGAGGGAGAGGGAGGGAGGGAGGGGGAGAGAGAGAATTTTTTAGTATTTTTTTTTTTTTTTTTAGTTTTTGGCAGTCACAACATCTTTCTTTGTATGTGGTGCCGAGGATCGAACCCGGGCCGCACGCATGCCAGGCGAGCGCGCTACCGCTTGAGCCACATCCCCAGCTCTAATAGTTCCTTTTTGATAAAAGACTGGTAGGGTTTATTTCTGGGGCCTCTTAGGAGAGCACCAGTCTTTTTCATGAGGATTCTGCCCTCATGACCTAATCATTTCTAAAACCTACCTTCTAATTACTTGGGGGCTAGGATTTAACATATAAATTGAGGTTGGGGGTACAAACATTAAGACTGTAGTAATATAACATACAATAAAGTGCAATAATCTTAAGTGTACATCTCAATAATTATATGTTCAGTTACCCAACTAGATCAAGATACAGAACATTTCTAGCACTTGTTACAGGTACCTGATGGTCAGTCCCAGACTTTACACTATAACAAAACACCTTAGGGTAGGTAATTTATAAATAATACATTAGTGCTTATAGTTCTCAAGGTTGGAAAATCCTAGATCAAGGCTCCAGGAGGTTTACCAAATATGTCTAATGAGGGCTGATTCTCAGTTTCATAGGTAGCACCTTATTTCTGTGTCCTCTGGACGTAGTTCCAGGGTGGAAAGCATCTTCAAGCCTCTTTCACAGGGGCACTAACTTCATTCTTAAAGGCAGAACCTATATGACCTGATCACCTCCTCAAGGTCATACCTCTTTTTTTTTTTTTTAAAGAGAGAGAGAGAGAATATTTATTTTTTTAGTTTTTGGCGGACACAACATCTTGTGGTGCTGAGGATCGAACCCGGGCCACACGCATGCCAGGCGAGCGAGCTACTGCTTGAGCCACATCCCCAGCCCCAAGGCCTTACCTCTTAATACCACCACCACAGGGAGATTAGTTTTCAACATGAGTTTCGTAGAGATCTAGATTCAGGCCATGGCATACCTCTGTATTCTGCGTTACATTCTCCCTGTATATGTTTTCTGGCTTCTTTTACTCAGCAATATGTTGTGTTTGTTCTTTTTGGCTGATGTTAGTTTTCCACTGAGGAAGATACCACAATTGTTCCATTCTTTTGTTGGTGGGTATTTGGATTGCTTCCAGGTTTCAGCTATTATTACTTGAGCTGGTATGAACATTTGTGGGCACTGCATGTCCTTTCATGGACCCAGGCACCAGAGGGTGGACTCATAATGTTGGCATCCTTTTAGGTTTAATAGAAATAGCCAAATAGTTTTCCAAGATGGTTGTACCATTTTATGCCCCATAGCAATGTATGAAAGTTTCAGTTGTGCAACCAGAAGTATTTTGAGATTCTTTTTTTCCAGCCTGAATTTAACTTACTAAGAAACTTCTTTTGAATTTGAACTTATCTTATTTAAAAAAAAAGCAAAAGTACAGGGAATTATGTTTTATAGACACTTCCATACTTAACTACAGTGGGTATATGCACACATGCACATATGTGTATAGATATCTATAATTTGAAGTAGATACTCTCTTAAAAGTATGGTTTTCTGTTGGTGTGTAATGCACTTTGTTGGGGTTATAGGACGGATACTCTTGGGAATGCTGCTCACTGGTCCTGCCATGGTGATTCTTTAGGGCCAGCAGGAGGGCATCTGCCATAGCTTGGCGTCTTTCTGACTTTCTGAAGAAGGGCTCCTTGAGTTGGCTGTGCCTACCTCCACTCCAGGGAAGAAGAGGAGTGTATACTAGGTATGTGAGGTTAGGTGGTAAGATTATAATCTATAGAAAGTAGTCTGACTGTTTAACCATTGCAAGTATTTTGAATGATTTTTTTCCACTGTATATTTTGAATTTAATTTAATTTCTGTTCTTTGTATTAGAATAGGTCCCATTTATGAGTACCTGCTAGGTAGGTTTCCAGGATGCGAGACTATCAATACTAAATCTAGGGAAGTCCCAGGCATGCTGAAACAATTGGTTATCCACTGCCCGGTGCTTAACTTGGCCGGAGGACCTTTCAACCTGTGCCTGTGGTTTCCAGCCTACTCCTGGTCGATAGATACCTTTCTTTCCCTTTACAGGGAAGAGTCCTCAGATGCATAGGTGCTAAACAACTTGCTTAAATTCATGCAGTTTACATGGAGGAGAGCTGGAACTTGAATCCAGGGCTCTACTGTTCTCCTTCAACTTATCTATATTTTCTTAAAACTTGGGCCGAATGCAGGTCTCCAATCCCTTATTCATAATTGTGAAATCTATGGGCTCTGAAATGGGAAGTTTTTTTATAACTCATTTAAGGGCAATGTTTGACTTAAACATAAGGCCTTTTGTTGTTGTTATATTTTGTTTTAAATCATTACTCCTCATTTCAGCTGCAGAAATATTTATGTTTTATTACAAAGGCTATCCTGACCTACTGGGGTAGTTGGATAATTGATGGAATCTGCCTTGTATTACTTTTCTAAAATTGCAAAAATTCAGAATTTTAGAACTTACCTGTCTGCAAGGAGTTTGTATCCAAGATTGTGTACCTGTATCTTCATGAAAAGAAAATTTGGGTTTTATCTATTTTTCATATTCAGGAAAAATGACATTTAAGTCATCTCTGTCCATTGCCTAGTTACTTGATCTTTACTCCCCTTCTACCACAACAAGCAAAATAACCCTTGTCCTACCTGATTTGCCTTAAGAACTTTATTGAAGGGACTGTTGCAAGATTTTAATTATATTTCTGGTCACAGAATATAATTGAATTGCAGACGTCAGATCAAATAATCTGCAGATTTCATAACTAAATTAAAAAGGAAAAAAAGATGAAGCTGAATGGAAGATAATTTGTTTCAACCACAGCTAGTATGTAAAGTCTGTTTTGTATTATGTATTTAGCAAATGTTACTTTTAAACATTTTTGAAGTTATCTTGTAGATAAACTGAATCTGAAATTAAATCCTTTGGTAAATGTTTGTGTCTAGCCTGGTGTTTCTTACATTTGTGTGTTCTGTTGTTATAAATTTGCAGTAAGTGAAAACCTAAATAGAGTAATTCTAAATAGTTAAGGAATAGCTTCACATTGAAACATATGCTGACGGATTTTGTGAGATGGTCAAAATATGTCCCTTGAAAGCAAAGGGGCATATTCATAAGGCGAAACAAAAAAGAACTCTCAGAAAAGACAGTCCACAAGACCAACTTCCCAAATTAACTTTATTTGAAATTTGTGTTCAGAAAAGGAAAACATACACAAATAATTTTTTTGGTCAGTCTTTCTCTTGAACATTTGATAGCAGCATTCTAGAAGAGAGATAGGTGTACCTGCTGAAACTCCGTGGGACATTTCTTCATGATTGTTGGAAGTGACACCTTCTTAGAGTTATTTGCTCCTTCATTGTAAAGCAGGGTAATGATCCAGCCAGTCAGTGAACATTTTTCATTTTTGTCTTTTAAATAAGTCTTACCATCTGGGCTTGATGGCCCACACCTGCCATCCCAGCTACTCAGGAGGCTGAGGCAGGAAGAGGTTGAATTGGAGGCCATCCTGGTCTTATAAAAACAACCACCACCACCAAACCCAAAAGAATCTTCCCAGGTGGGCATTTGCACCTTGAAAAATGATTATTATGTTCCAGAATGAAGGTTATTTCAGAAAATAGCTACTTGGGAATGTTTAAGATGTAGAAAAAAATTTCTTTTTTTTTTTCAAATTTTTTTAGTTGTATATGGACTCAGTGCCTTTATTTGTTTTTATGTGGTCATAGGATCGAACCCAGTGCCTCACACTTGTGAGGCAAGTGCTCTACCACTGAGCCACAACTCCAGCCCTAGAAAACAGTTTCTTACAGATACTGTTGATGTTATGCAAATTAGTCAAGGTCATTACCAATCTTATTTAATGGAATTTTCTTGACCAAAGTAGATAGTCTTGAGTGTTTGCTGGCATCAGTTTCATTCCAAGAACATAACCCAGAAGTGCTCTCACCTGGATTTGCTTACATCTTTTCTGGAAAGGTGTTTTTTCTGAAGCCTCCCCCTTTTGTCCCCCCAACAGACTTTTGTGCTTCAGTTATCTGCTTGATGATGTGGTGAAACTTATTGGCAGATTTGTCTGTTAACTTACTCCCCTCTCGTCTTTTTGGAGTGTCACTTAGTCTTTTTAAAATTACCCTTGGTTTTTAAGCCCACTTCAATGTGGCTTCTGTCCCCACCACTCTACTGAAAGTATTTTCTTCCACTGTGCTGATGTCTCCGGGGCATCAGTGGAGATGAAATGTTGTCCTCTCTTTCTCCAGGACACCAGATTCTCCTGGTTTTCCTATTTTACCTTTCTGGCCTCTACTTTTTTACCTTTTTGTGTACCTCTGCTTGTGTGTATGTGCATGTGGCTTACATTGAAATGTTAGATGGTACCAGGTATGCATCTTTTTTAGATTCTCTTTCCAAGTTGGCTTCAAACAAACGTGTGCTATTGGCTTCCTAATTTATGTCTTCATCTGCCAGCTCCCTCTGGTTTCAGACTATATTTTCCAAGTTGATAGATGATTGGATATCCATCTGTGGGCCCCTCAAACCAGGTCATTCAAACTGGACTCTCCTGCATTGCTCCTTCAGCACAAAACAACTTTCACCCTCTGTCTTCCCCATTTTAGTTGGTGGCGGAAGACCAGCCAGTCAATGAAGACTCCCACTCTGGAATCTCCCTGTACATTCCTTGTCCCCCAAGTCCAGTTATTAGCAGCAAGACCTCTCATTGTGTTTGACTTCCAGGTTTTGTCTGCAACTTGCCACTTTCCTTTTTCCACACTTAGAACAAGCCTCTTCACAAATCTTTTGCCTTAAGCCCCTCCATTTAACTATTGTAGAGGACTTTGCTTAGGATATTTAACTTTTCAAGCATTGTGAAAATATTCTAAAAATTTTATTTTAATGTACTTTAATTATAATTTCTTTTTCCCAAAAGCACTGTATCACACTTCACAGTTCCCAAAAGAATGGGAATTTCTAGGTATGAGAATGATTTTTTGCAGTTGAATCTCAGTTTTCTGTTGTGCTCTGGTGGTGAAGGCCCAGAGCTGCTGTGGCAACTGAGCAAGGCTCCAAGTTGGCACTGCTGGGCATGATGATGATCCGCGTGCTTAAACGCTGGGAGAGATTTGACAACACATTTTGATTTTAAAAACATTTACACAGGATTTAACATACTTAACAATGTGTACCAAATTCTAGTGAGAAAACTTGACCCATTTTGGATTAAAATCAGCAAAACCTCACTGCAGATCTTTTATCTTCCTTACAATTTTTTTTTTTATAGAAAGTGGCTTTTATTAGACCGTGATTGTCGCTATGGTATTGTAGTGATAGATGTAAGGGGGGACTGTTTTATTTTCATTAGTGATGGCTGTTCTTTCCATTGGTGATGACTGTTCTTTTTCCATACCTTCATTCCAAGAAGTTCTAGCTCTGCCACTTAACTAGTTGCTGTGGTCCTGTCCAAGTCATTGAAGTCATTTGTTTACTTATGGTTAAATTGCAGTAATAAGGTTACTCAAATTTATTATAAGTATCAGTTAGTATGACTACTATTACTACTGCTAATACTACTACTAATAATTGAACCCAGGGATGCTTTATCAGTGAACTATATCCCCAGCCCTTTTTTATTTTTGAGACAGGGTCTTGCTAAGTTGCTGAGCCTGGCTTTGAACTTGCAGTCCTCTTAATTCAGCCTCCTGAATTGCTGGGATGACAAACCTGAGCCACTGTGCCTGCCAGCAATACTACTGGCACAGTGGCTCATTTACACAGGGCTTCAAAAATGATGACAAGTGCCAAATTTTGTTCTTTACTAAATGATAGTAAAGTACCTTGTAGTTACTTTCCAGTTTTTTCAGTATGACTTATGACCCAGAAAACCAGTTGCTTTCTAACTCACTTCTAGATAAAACAAGGATATAAGGTGTTTAACGTTCCAGTGTTGATTGTGGTTTTGGTCCTGTGCTTAGCAGATTTTAAAATTATAGCATGTTTAAATATATGAATTGTAAAACCATAATTGCTTGTATCTTCCTGTTCTCTTTGAAGGTAAACTATATTGAGAAAAAGGAATTATGGAAACTTATTTAATTTTATATATGGGAAAGGAATTTAAACCAATAAAATGTACCTATTAGAGTTGGGTGAATGCCCCATTTTTATCTGCCAGCTTTATTATTAAAGAATTTTCAATTAGGAAAAACTGAGTAAAAAGATTTCATAGTGAGGCTAGGAGAATGGAGAAGTATGTGGATGAAGTAAACTCAACTTTTAAGAAACACATTTTTAAGTTCCCTGAATGAAGTCACAGTTAACTTCCTTGTGCTGTTGAGTCTGCCTTTGCTAATATGACAGGCCTGAAGAAAAGAGTGGTGCATGTTGTGCTGGTTGATAGACTGCTGGGTGACAGTGTATGTCTGAGATGATATACTGTGGACCAGGGTAGTCGGGGAAGCTTCCTGGGCGTTTGGAGAATGAGTCAGTCCTTGACATTGATTTTTGTTCCATAAAAGCTTAAGGTCCTGCACAAGGCTGAATGCTGCTGGGCGTTGGCTCTATAGTGATGAAACAGGTACTGTTCCTGCTTGATAATCAGAACATTCGAGCATGGATACCATTCTCATGGAAATAATGTTGCTGCTGGTGATGACACTTGTCATATAGTATATGCCCATAATTTTTAATGTGCTTTGTGTCCATTATTTTATAGCCTTTATAACAACTCTCTACAACTTTGTGTTATTACCCTGCTATGTAGTTGAGTCTGGGGCTCAGTGATGTTATGGGAGTTAACCAGTGTCACAGAGCTAGATGTTGGCAGACCCCAGAACTGACTTCATGTCTCTGTGTTCTATAAGGTACTGCCAATTTCACATGTTCAGATCAATTAGATGTTTTTTTAAAATTATTTCTTTTTTATTATTTTTTATTTATATATGACAGTGGAATGCATTACAATTCTTATTACACAATTAGAGCACAATTTTTCATATCTCTGGTTGTATACAAAGTATATTCATACCAAGTCGTGTCTTTATACATGTACTTGGGATAATGATTTCCATCACATTCCACCATCATTTCTAACCCCCTCCCTCTCCCTCCCTCCCCTCTGCCCTATCTAGAGTGGGTCTATTCCTCCCATGCTTCCCCTCCCTCCCTCACTAGTAGATGGTTTATATATTCTAATTTTTTTCTCGGAAAGCCTCCTTAAAAGTTCCCTGCTGCTGGATTGCTGCCCAGGTGGTTTCCTGAGCCTCCTTTTATCATCCCTTGGAAATCTCTTTGTCCCTTGCTTTTGCCAGGTACCCAGTTTTTAGATCTTGTGTCTTGTCTTTCTTAGTCTAATTCCTCTTTGTTGGATCATAATCTCCAGTATCTTCCTGAAACTCATAAATTTTAAGACTTTGTATCACGTAGATTGTCTGAATTCAGCCTTCACACTTGATTGAAAGGGTATAGATTTCTAGGTTGGTGCCTCCAAAAATTTGGTTGGTTCCATCTTCTTCAGACTTTCAGAGTTGTTTTTGAGAATAGAATTTCAGACCTCTGAGCCAGAGGCAGTTGAAGCATAGCACTGTCAATAGTGTTGTGACTTTATGTGTATTATCTATTTTTTCTGTACTATAGTTTTGTTGTTTGTGAAAGGGGTTTTAAGTAATACTTTTCTCTACAAAGGATTAGTTTTAAGTATTAAATGAGTTACTCTATGTAAAGAACTTAGAGTTTTTCACATTGTGAGGACTTTATAAATTTGGTTGTTATTATTATTCTAAATCCTTAACATGTGACCTCTTTATAAAAATGTGGAAGTTTCTACATTGGCTCTTTTTCCAGGATGTTCTGAAATGGCATGATGATGGCCTTCAGTGAATGTCTTTCTTCTTTTGATGAAATGGACCCAGTTGGTAGAGACATGGTCCTTTATTCTAAGACATTAGGAAAAAAAAAAAAAAATATATATATATATATATATATATATAAAAGCTGGAAGTGATGGCACATGCCTGTAATCCCAGCAGCTCCAAAGGCTGAGGCAGGAGGATTGCAAGTTCAAAGACACTCTTAGCAATGGGGAAGTGCTAAGCAACTCAGTGAGATCCTGTCTCTAAGTAAAATACCAAAATAGGGCTGGGGATGTGGCTCAGTTGTTGAGTGCCCCTGATTTCAATCCCCAGTACCAAAAAAATAAAATAAAATAAACAAACAAACAAACAAAAAAGCCAACAACAACAACAAAAAAAACCAAACAACTTCTTAAACTTGCATCCTGCATTTTCTTCGTTTTCTCTTATGGCTCAGATTTTGAACCACTTAGAATCTAACTTCCTTTTAAAAAACATTTTACTTATTCTTGTTTGACTTTTTGAGAGATTTTTTCACTTTATTTTCCAAGTTTTTCTTTTTTTTTTTTTATTGGTTGTTCAAAACATTACAAAGCTCATGACATATCATCTTTCATACATTTGAATCAAGTGGGTTATGAACTCCCATTTTTACCCCAAATACAAGTTGCAGAATCACATCGGTTGCACATCCACATTTTTACATAATACCATATTAGTGTCTGTTGTATTCTGCTACCTTTCCTATCCCCTACTATCCCCCTCCCCTCCCCTCTCATCTTCTCTCTCTACCCCATCTGCTGTTATTCAATTCTCTCCCTTGCTGTTTTTTTTCCCTTTCCCTTCACAAACTCTTATATGTAATTTTGTGTAACATTGAGGGTCTCCTTCCATTTCCATACAGTTTCCCTTCTCTCTCCCTTTCTCTCCCCCCACTCGTCTCTGTTTAATGTTAATCTTTTCCTCATGGTCTTCTTCCCTGTTCTGTTCTTAGTTGCTCTCTTTATATCAAAGAAGACATTTGGCATATGTTTTTTAAGGATTGGCTAGCTTCGCTTAGCATAATCTGCTCTAATGCCATCCATTTCCCTGCAAAATCCACGATTTTGTGGTTTTTTAGTGCTGCGTAATACTCCATTGTGTATAAATGCCACATTTTTTTTTATCCATTCATCTATTGAAGGGCATCTAGGTTGATTCCAGAGTCTAGCTGTTGTGAATTGTGCTGCTATGATCATTGATGTGGCAGTATCCCTATAATATGCTCTTTTAAGGTCCTCAGGGAATAGACCAAGAAGGGCGATAGCTGGGTCAAATGGCGGTTCCATTCCCAGCTTTCCCAGGAATCTCCATACTGCTTTCCACATTGGCTGCACCAATTTGCAGTCCCACCAGCAATGTACAAGTGTACCCTTTTCCCCACATCCTCGCCAGCACTTGTTGTTGTTTGACTTCATAGTGGCTGCCAATCTTACTGGAGTGAGATGGTATCTTAGGGTGGTTTTGATTTACATATCTCTGACTGCTAGAGATGGTGAGCATTTTTTCATGTACTTGTTGACTGATTGTATGTCCTCCTCTGAGAAGTGTCTGTTCAGGTCCTTGGCCCATTTGTTGATTGGGTTATTTGTTATCTTATTATTTAATTTTTTGAGTACTATGGATGTGGTGAATAACTTTTATTGATTTCCATATATTGAACCATCCTTGCATCCCAGGGATGAATCCTACTTGATCATGGTGTACAATTTTTTTGATATGGTTTTGTATTCAATTCACCAGGATTTTATTGAGAATTTTTGCATCCAAGTTCATTAGAGATATTGGTCTGTAGTTTTCTTTCTTTGAAGTGTCTTTGTTTGTTTCGGGTTCAGGGTGATGTTGGCCTCGTAGAATGAATTTGGAAGAGCTCCTTCTTTTTCTATTTCTTGAAATAGCTTGAAAAGTATTGGTATTAATTCTTCTTTGAAGGTTTTGTAAAACTCCACTGTATACCCATCCGGTCCTGGGCTTTTCTTGGTTGGTAGTCTTTTGATGGCTTCTTATGTTTCTTCCTTTGTTATTGGTCTGTTTAAATTGTGTGTGTCTTCTGGACTCAATCTGGGCAGATCATATGACTTAAGAAATTTATCCATATCTTCATTGTCTTCTATTTTATTAGAATATAGGGTTTCAAAATACTTTCTAATTATCTTCTGTATTTCTGTAGTGTCTGTTGTGATATTGCCTTTTTCATCCCATATGTTAGTAATTTGAGTTTTCTCTCTTCTTCTCTTCGTTAGCATGGCTAAGGGTATGTCGATCTTATTTATTTTTTCAAAGAACCAACTTTTAGTTTTATCAATTTTTTCAATGGTTTTTTTGTTTCAATTTCGTTGATTTCTGCTCTGATTTTAATTATTTCTTGTCTTCTGCTATATTTGCTGTTGTTTTGCTCTTCCTTTTCTAGGGTTTTGAGATGTAGTGTGAGTTCATTTATTTGTTGGTTTTTTTCTTTTTTTGAGGAATGAACTCCAGGAAATAAATTTCTCTCTTAAAACTGCTTTCATTGTGTCCCATAGATTCTGGTTGTTGTGTCTGAATTGTCATTTATCTCTAAGAATTTTTTGATTTCCCCCTTTATATCTTCTGTAACCCATTGATCATTCAGTAACATATTGTTTATTTTCCATGTGATGCAGGATTTTTCCTTCCTTCTTTTATCATTGATTTCTAGTTTCATTCCATTATGATCAGATATGGTGCATGGTATTATCTCCACACCTTTATATTTACTAAGAGTTGCCCTATGGCATAGTATATGGTCTATCTTTGAGTAGGATCCATGTGCTGCTGAGAAGAACGTGCATCCACTTGATGATGGTTGATATATTCTATATGTCAGTTAAGTCTAGGTTATTGATTGTGTTATTGAGTTCTATAGTTTCTTTATTCAGCTTTTGTCTGGAGGATCTGTCTAATGGCGAGAGCGGTGTGTTGAAGTCACCCATAATTATTGTGTTGTGGTCTATTTGACTCTTGAACTTGAGGAGAGTTTGTTTTATGAACGTTGCAGCTCCATTGTTTGGTGCATACAAATTGATAATTGTTATGTCTTGTTGGTGGATGGTTCCTTTTAATAGGATATAGTGTCCTTCTTTATCCCTTTTGATTAATTTAGGTTTGAAGTTGATTTTATTTGATATGAGTATGGCCACTTCTGCTTGCTTCCAACGGCCATGTGAGTGGTATGATTTTCCCCAACCTTTCACCTTCAGCCTGTGTGTGTCTTTTCCTATCATATGAGTCTCCTGAAGGCAGCATATTGTTGGATTTGTTTTTTTGATCCAGGTTACTAGCTTGTGTCTCTTGATTGGTGAGTTTAGTCCATTAACATTTAAGGTTACAATTGAAATATGATTTGTATTTCCAGTCATGTTTATTTACTAGTTTTTACTTTTTGGTTATTTTCCTCCCCCTTTACTGAGATACCTCCCACTGTTAGTTTTGGGCACTATTTTTCCATTCCTCTTCTTGTAGAATTTTGCCCAAAATGCTTTGCAGTGCTGGTTTTCTGGCTGCGAATTCTTTTAGCTTTTGTTTATCATGAAAGATTTTAATTTCATTGTCAAATCTGAAGCTTACTTTTGCTGGATACAGTATTCTTGGTTGGAATCCATTATTTTTCAGCGTTTGAAATACATTGTTCCAGGATCTTCTCGCTTTCAAAGTCTGTGATGAAAAATCAGTCGTTAACCTAATTGGTTTACCCCTGAATGTAATCTGCGTCCTTTCTCTCGTAGCTTTTAATATTCTCTCCTTGTTCTGTATGTTGTCTATCTTCATAATTATATGTCTTGGAGTTGGTCTATTACGGTTTTGGATGTTTGGGGTCCTGTAGGCTTCCAGGATTTGGCAATCCATTCCATCTTTCATCTCTGGGAAGTTTTCTAGGATTATTTCATTTAATAAGTTGTCCATTCCTTTGGTCTGAACCTCTGTGCCTTCTTCTATCTCAATGACTCTCAAATTTGGTTTTTTGATGAGATCCCATATCTCTTGGATAGATTGCTCGTGAGATTTAAGCACCTTTTCTGTGTTGACTATATTCTTTTCAAGTTGATAAACTTTGTCTTCATTATTTGATGTTCTGACTTCTACTTGATCTAGTCTATTTGTTATATTCTCGTTAGCATTTTTAATCTGGTTTATGGTTTCTTGCATTTCTAAGATTACTGTTTGTTTTTCTTTTAAAATCTCTATCTCCTGGTAAAGGTCGTTCTTTGCAGTTTGAATTTGTTTGTTTAGTTCATTTTCAAAATATACTTTCAATGCTTGGACTTGCTGTCTCATGTCTTCTCTAATATTCCGTTCCATCTGAGTTAGGTATGCCTTGATTTCTTTCCCTGTCCATGTTTCTGATGCTTCTAGGTCATCCTATAGATTTAAGTTGTCCTGCATTATCTGTAATCCTTTTTTCCCATCTTTTTTCATGTTGTTCACGTTACTTTCCAGCTCTGTTTGACTGCTTTGTAACTGCTTTCTCCTATACATTTGTTTTGGCTTTGTATATCTCTGTTGTCTCTCCTTTGGGGTGGAAGATTATGCCTAGAGATGTTGGGCTTTATTGTACTTTAGAGATGATTCATTCAATTTATAAAGGGCTTCCGGATTCTGTATGCATATAGTGATTTGTTGTTTGGTCTTAGGACTTTAGGTTAGGTGCTATGAAGGTATAAGGGGTAGTATGTCTTGGCTACTTTAGAAGGTTGCTCTACTGAAGGGGGATACTAACCGTCGATTGGATCAGGGTGTTGGTAGTAGCTAGGTATTTAGGAGCACTATAGACGGCCTCGAAACATTCACCTATTTGCATTTAGACAGTTACACGTAACGGAGGACGTAATGCTTGGGATGAAAGTTGGGGAGAAGGGGAAGGAAGGTGCTCTTGAAAAGAAAGAAGGAGAGGGAGACAGATAGCATAGAGGAGAATGGAAAGAACAATAAAACTTGTAAGGGGAAAGAAAGAGGGAAAAGGGGAGAGAAAAAAATAAAATAAGAAATAAAATTAGGTTTTAGAGATCCATTTTCTTCTCTTCCCGTAGGCAAAGCTGTGTCCTCCGAACTGAGTTTTACATTCAATGTGTCGACAGCAATCCCTGTAAGGCGGCTCCTGGGAGTCTCTCAATCCTGTTGGTCCAGAGCCGTTTCACTTCTACGGCCCCTCCTCCCCTTCCTCTTGCCAGCCAGCCAGGTCCTGCTCACCAGAGGCCGTTCCCCAAGGATCTGGTTACACTTTCAGCCCACCACGTGCTCTATTTCCCGAATGACTGAGCACTCTCTCTGTCCTTCATCTAAGCCCCAGTGCTGTGGAGCTGTGGTCTGGGAGTCCATAGTTTAATTTTTCCAGAACTCTTTGGTGGGCACGCCCTCGGAAGCTGGCGGCTAAGACCTTTGGTGTCACCACTGGTGGTAATGAGAGTTGGGGGTCGAGGATCCCCTCTGCTTCCCTCAGCCCCTACAATCACGACCACTCCGCTGGCGGTAGGAGGAGTTGGGGGTCTGGAGTGCCCTCTGTTTCCCTCCGCCCCTACAGTCACGCCCTCTCAGTTGGCGGTTGGGGGAGTTGGGGGTGGGGAGTCTTCTCTGCTTCCCTCCGCCCCTACAGTCACGCCCACGTCACTGGCATTGGGGGAGTTGGGGGTGGAGAGTCCCTTGGCCCTTATGGTCACGCCCACGGAGAGATTTTTGAAGTTTCCTGGTTGTTTGTATCTGGTGTGGGTACGAGTCACACACCTGCTAAAGTAGATTCCGCTGGGAAGGAATCTCGTTGGCCGAACTTTGGTGACTCCCCCTCTCTGCTACTGCGGGGTCCCTGGCTCCTTGCCAGAGTGTCCGAAGGGAGGGGTGGAACTGGCTTGTCTCTGGTCTGACTCAATCTCTGGTTTTAGTTCCCAGTTCGCTATTTCATAAAGGCTTGGTTAGATTCCCTTCACGTCGCAGAGCCCGGTGGGCGGGCGGGCGGGCGGGCGGGGGGGGTCGTTCGCCGTGCAGGCGGGGCCGTTCACCAAGCCGAGCGGGCGGGCGGGGTTCACCTATAGTGTACATGCACCACTTTTGATGTACGTGTGCCATTCTAGTGCTTAAACTCATTTAACTCTCGTTTCCATTTCAACTATGATTTTGAATCTTATTTTTGTCATCGTTTTAGAGGTGAGGAAACTGAGGTATAGAGGTAAGTAGCTTGTCCAAGGTAAGGCATTTCTGCTGAGTGACAATGAAATTGAACTCAGAAAGCCCTCACATTCTACACTCTTTGCCACTATGCAATTCGGCCTCTTGGAGGACTTCTCCTGTTTTTATCATGATGTCTTCATTTAGCATGTAGTCCTCAAGATTGTTTTCTGTAGTTTAGTTTATCTAAAGGATAAGCCTTCAGTGCCTGATGTTGGTGGGAGAGAAGTACCCAGGCACATATATCTCATGGCTCTGAGGGCTGTGTCTGGCCGCATGGGTGGGAGTGGGTATTTGGGGGCTGAAGTGTTCTGGATGTAGCTTTTCACCTGGGCCCACTGGATTCAGCTGGGCTCAACCTCCGCCTCCCACAGTACCTGAAGACTTGCATATGAGCCTTTCCAGGGATTCTTCTCATGGACATCTCTCTGTAGGACTTCCTCTAGCCTTCCTCTGTTCTTCCCTGCATTTTCTGTCTTCAGATGTTGTGGTTTGGCATTATGGTTTTTTTGACTCTTGGCACCAAGTCTGTGTTTGTGTTTGCTTATGTGTACCTTCTTGTTTGAGGCAATTTCCAAGAGAAGGATCAGAATAATCTTCATTTTGATATGAAGATTTGATGTGATCAGAAGCTAAGGTATTTTTAAAAAAATATCTGTTAAGGTATTTCTTGAAAAAGGTTCTTTTAAAAAAATATTTATTTTTTAGTTGTAGTTGGACACAATATTTTATTTATTTATTTTTATGTGGTACTGAGGATTGAACCAGGGCCTCGAACGTGCTAGGCGAGCCCTCTACCGCTGAGCTACAACCCCAGCCCTTAAAAAAGGTTCTTAAAGGCATTAAATGTAGATTTATGGGCTGGGGATGTGGCTCAAGAGGTAGCGCGCTTGCCTGGCATGCGTGCGGCCGGGGTTCGATCCTCAGCACCACATACAGGGATGTTGTGTCCGCCGAAAACTAAAAAATAATAATAATAAAAAATAATAATGTAGATTTATTTCTCCCAAACTAAAACAGTATATAATGGAATTAGCTTTTATCAAGAAAATAGAATTTATCAAAAATAATGGCACTGTTTATTTTTTCCTTTAACAGTTTGTTTTATTTAAATACTTTTTCTCTTAATAGAAATCAAGGATCAAGACTGAAAGTAACTTAGATACATGGGAAGGAGCTGTTTCCCGGGTGAGATTTTGCAGGGGAGAGTGAGAAAGGGTTGTGGGTGTAGGCAGTAAAGTTTTTAGTAATGACCTCCTAGGAAAGCAGCTTTAGGTTGCATCATGTCAAGAGGAGTGTGAAGATGACTGCTGATGTCACAAACAAATATTTCCGTAACTATATAGTCGGTGTTTTTTTTTTTTTTTTTAAAGAGAGAGTGAGAGAGGGGAGAGAGAGAGAGAGAGAGAGAATTTTTAATATTTATTTTTTAGTTCTCGGCGGACACAACATCATTGTTGGTATGTGGTGCTGAGGATCGAACCCGGGCCGCACGCATGCCAGGCGAGCGCGCTACCGCTGAGCCACATCTCCAGCCCAATAGTCGGTGTTTGTGATTGATTCACAGATGAACCCCTGTGAGATCTTGAAACAGACTGCTTAGGTTTGAGCTGAGCTTTCTTTGATGTTAGTCAAGTGACTTACTGTCCTTATGTGTGGCCCCATGACCTGTGTGGTGATATTATCTACCTCCTGAAATGTCTGGGTGATGGAAAGATCCTTGGACAGAGGGCATCAAAGTCTCTGGAACAAAAGTGTTAGTTCTTGCTAATTATTAAATGACTCACTGTCATCCTTAGGTTTTTCAGTCCTCTGCATTTCTTCCCATGGCTGGAACAGGGGACCCATGGTCCCTCTGCTAAAGAGGGGTCTCCTGATTGCTAAGTATGGGAATAGAATGTGAGGTGTGCAGCTGGATGGGAGATGATCCAGCCGAGCCAGAAGCTAAGCATGTGTGTCCATTTGGGATGTGGGAACACTGGGCATCTGTGTGTCAGTTGCTTATCTCCAAGGCAGCAGATGCTGGATAGCAACTGTGTGGAACCAGCAGTTGTGCATGAGCCACCCACACCCTTTGACAGCAAGGCTTTGAGGCCTAAATGCAAAAATGGATCCGTCATGCACTGGGCAGTGTGCATCCTTTTTTAGTAGGGGTTTTTGTCTAGATGTCAAAGCCATTTCCCTGGGATATGGTATATAATGGGGTATATAGAAAGGGCACTGGAAGGAAGAATGTGAGAATCTGTAGTGTGTGGCAGTTTAACATTTCTTTTTAAAAAAATTTTTTTTAGTTATACATGGACACAATATCTTAATTTTGTTTATTTATTTTTATGTGGTGCTGAGGATCGAACCCAGGGTCTCTCATGTGTAAGGCGAGCGCTCTACCACTGAGCCACAATCCCAGCCCTGCAATTTAGTATTTCTACTCCAGTTCACTCATGCACTTGACTCTGAGCTTCCAAAACAAACAGGCATATGCATTTTGCACAAAATGACACTGCTGGGTGTTTTTATTATACCTGGCAACCTACATTTGACGTGTTGTTTTTTCCACTTGGCCTAGTTAGATTTGGTCTAACAAGACACAGAGGAAACTATCTCTCTCCTTGAGACCTTTCTTTATCCTGAAATAATCTTCCTACTCAGGCTCACTTCTACCTATTCTTTTTCTCCCTGGATATAAGCCCTATAACAATGTGGAAAGTAAAAACTGGTTCTTTTGCTTTGTTTTTCTCTTTCTTTGCTTCTTACAATTTTAGGCTTTAAGGAAGTTCACTAATCAGAACCTTAAAATAGAAAATAAATAGCCTTGGAAACACCATCATTCTTAGTAAGGTCTGGTTTGTGAGTTCCTTGGTAGTAGAAATCAATGTTTAATGACTTTTTTCTGACAATATGAGTTAATGTTTAAGACTTGAGAAAATGATTTTATTTATACAGAAAAAAACAAAAGTAAAAATCATCTGTTATCTCTCCATTCACTTGATATTTCCACAATTTCTGATTTTATTTTTTCCACTCTTTTAGGAAATTTACTATAGATGGCATTTGTGATTAATTAGAGAATTATTTAACATGATCGAAGAGCTCTCTTGTCTCCTAAGTCTTAAATTTTTATTTCCCCTTAATTATGTTTTTAAAAAACCTAATTGTCTAGGGGGTCAGGATCTTTAATGTAAACTCACATTTTCCTTTAGTACTGAAATACTTGATTAAGAAATCAATACCTCTTGCCAGGCTTGGTGGTGCATGCCTGTAATCCCAGCAACTGGGGAGGCTGAAGCAGGAAGATCACAAGTTCAAGGTCAGCCTCAGCAATTCAGCAAGGCCCTAAGCAACTTAGTGAGACTCTTCTGTCTGAAAAAATGAGGTGAGGGGATGGGGAAGTGACTGGGTGGTTAAGCTCCCCTGGGGTTCCGTCTCTCGTACCAAAAAAAAAAAAAAAGTAAACAGTTCTTAAAAATTATTATATTTTAAATCATCTCTGTGCAAAAGAAATGCAATATTAGCCACATAAATAGGAGCTGCTTTAAAAAATAAAAACTGGTGAAATTAATTTTAATTATATGTAACCCAGTATATCTAAAGTATTATCGTTTCCACATGTAATCAACATGCAAACCTAATAGACTGTTATATTCCCTTTTCTTCCCAGTACACTTCAATCTTGGTTAGCCGTGTCTTAAGTGCTCAGTTGCCCCATGTGGTTAGTTGCTACCACTTCGGGCTATGAAGTTTTAGATAGTTTTTCTTTTTGAGAAACGCGGTGCAAAGGTGCAGAGATCACTAATGCATGTCTTAGAACCTTGAATAAAAGCATTTAAAATACTTTTTATTTGGAAATTATACTTTGATAAAAGTTGGAACAGGGTACAAAATCATTCTTATTCAAATTTACCTGTTGTTAACATTTTGCCTTATTTATTCTATCTTATATACTCATGACTACCTCCCTCCCTTTTTCTTTCAGTGAATAAATGTGTGCATTTATGTGTGTGTGTGTGTTTTAGTCAGGTTTTTGCTGCTGTGACTAAAAGACCTGGCAAGAACAATTTTAGAGGAGGAAAAGTTTATTTTGGAGCTCGCAGTTTCAGAGGCCTTAGTGACATTTTTAGAGGACTACCCTTCCCCCTTTCTAATAGCATGTTCTGCATTTTGGATTTGTCAGATTCTTTTTCTTTGTTAATAACTTCATTTAGTCATTCTCAGTCAGAATATTAAATAAATGATGGATAGATGGCCAGCTCCATTCTTTGGGACTTGAGACTGACATGCTGAGGGAAGAGTGTGGTGTAGAGGGAAGCAGCTCAGGACCACCAGGAAGCAGGGACGCACACTTAACCACCGAGTCACATCCCCATTCTTTAATTTTTTGTTTTGAGACAGTGTTCTGCTCAACTAGGACAAAATATAAATATATACCCCAAAGGCATGCCCCGGGAGACCCACCTCCTCCTGCCACACCCTACTTGTCCACAGTTACGACCAAGTTAAACAGGGGATTAATTCACTGATTAGGTTAAGGCTCTCATAACACAATCATTTCACCTTGAAACTTTCTTGCAGGGTTTCACACGTGAGCTTTTGGTGGACACATATCTAAACTATAACATACATCATATACCATATATGATATTTGTCCATGGATCATTGGAGAGGATGCGTCTGAGTCTGAAATACTTCAATGTGTATTTTCTAAGAATAATAATCTCTCTCACAGAAGCATAGTAGACACTAACCAGCTTCAGGGAATTTGTCATTGATTTAACATTCAGTTACTGTCCATATTCCACTTTATCAATTGACCAAATAATATCCTTTGTAGCTTTTCCTATACAGGATCAAATTTAGGACCATGTACTTAGGTATCTTTACACCTTTTTAATTGGAAACAATCTCAGTTTTTCCTTTTTTTCTTTAATGATATTGACATTAAAGAGGACAACCCTTCCCTCTTTCTAATAGAATATTCTGCATTTTGGGTTTGTCTGATTTCTTTTTCTTTGTTACTAAACTTGAATTGATTCTCAGTCAGAATACTATATAAATGATTTTGTGTCCTTCTCGTGGTTCACATGGAGAGACACACAGGTATCTGCCCTTCATTACTGATGTAATTTTGATACCTGGCCAAAGTGCTTTATGTTTTGTCTGCTGTATAGTTAGTATTTTTTCCTGTACATTTGATAAGCAGTCTGTAGGGGGTACTTTAAAACTGTGAATATCTTATTCCTTATCAGAATTTTCCTCTAGTTTACAATCCATTGATGATTACTCCTTGAAACCTTTTTTTCTGTAGTGGTTACACAATGGAGATTTATGCAGCTGGGTATTGCTCAGTAGTAGAGCACTTTCCTAGCAAACATAAGACCATGCTTGATCCCAGGCATGGCAAAAAAAAAAAAAAAAAAAGAAAAGAAAAGATTTTTCCAGTTCCAGTATTCCCTCCACAGAACCTGGGCAGCTGATAGCATGTAAGTAAGCAGAGCCCCATTCTCCCCTGTTTATCCCTCTTTCCCTCCTTTTGTCTAATTATTCATTTACCTATATATTATCAGTATGAAGTAATGGATTTTATTTTTTTCTCAATTATTATCAACTTTAATTATTTGGATCCAGGTTGCTCAGATTGTCCCAGGTTTGACCAGTGGAAGCCCCTTCAAGCTGGCTTATGTGTCCCTTTGGTATACCCTGATCAAATTGGAATAATATGATGTTCCAGCCTCAGTTTGTACTCCTGCTGCTGCAAGTCTAGAAACTGTCATTTTTCTGAAAAATCATATTTATATTTTTAGTTGGAATGTTACTAAAAACCAAGATCTGGATGTGCTCATTGCTATTGGGGTTGTCTGCTTCTAGACTCTTTCAACAGACACATGTGCATATACAAATATGCGTATTTATGTAGGGCAAAAACACCCTGAGGCCAGTTAGGAGACAGAAACCACACAGTAGGTTAAACACATAAAGTTCAGTATAAAGTATTAGTAACCAATAAGAGAGTAACTATTAAGATATGAGGAATCTCTATAATAGAGACCTTATATATGACTGAGAGGGAGGATGCAAGGAAGAGCACGCTTGGAATGGGTTCAGATCTTATCAGAGAAGGTGTGGGTGAGCCTGTCAACTAGCATACTGTCAGCTAGCATAGAAATTTATTCACTTAGCCATGCTGCATTTTGTGTGGAATTGCTGGGCGATTCATGAATTAACCTCTAGAGGGAAGGCAGGGGGAGCAGGTGATCGCCAACTGGTGGCCAGGTGTGCAAGGAGAGATTGGGGCTGAAGACCTTCAAAGCGAATGGATTGTAGGGAGAAGAAGGGTTTGATCATTTGACATGTGACCCTTCAGGCCATAGGCAGCAGTTAGTATGGACAAGTGGTAGGAGCTCTGACTTCCTTGTCAGGGGGTGCTATGAAAGGCTACCACTACACACAGACTACAAATGTAGTCACAAGAATGACTGTATTCTGGGCCAGTGGATGGGTAGGGTTTACTATTCTCTTATCCACAAGGCACTCCCTACCCCAAGGAGCTCCAGAAATTGCAGGAACTCTCTTTCTCCTCCAGTGTTCCTCCAGCGCCCTCTACTGAGACAGTTTAATATTGTGCTCACCTTAAAGGAGAAACTATAAGGAAGTCTGTAGTTTTATTATTAAAGAGCATATGTTGAAGGGTATGTTTGGGGATAAGAGGCAGTAAACTGACATATACATGTGTGCACATATATTCATGCATAGTCATTTCTCCATATCTGTAGGTTCTGCAACCATGATAGAAAATTTCAGGAAAAAATTGTGCGTGTGTTGAATATGTACAGACTTTTTTCCTTGTTATATTCCCTAAACAATATTATAAAAACTATTTATAAAACATTTACATTGTATTAGGTGTTACAAGTAATCTACAGATGATTTAACGTATGTGAGAGGATGTGCACAGATTATATGAAAATACTGTGCCATACGTTTTATATGGGACTTGAGAATGCATGAATTTGGGTATTCTTTTGGACCCTGGAACCAACCTTTTATGAGGGACAGCTATATTTATGAGTATATTTATATCTTAGAAATCATGAGTTTATACTAATATTTACAATTCTAAACTGCCCCTATGTATGCATTTCCCCAATTTATATTTGTATTTCTTTTTCCCATAGTTTTCTCAATTCCATAACTTAGCTAAAATATTTTCAGAATTTCTTTTCTCATACTAATACAAGACCAAACCTACTGAAAAGATGTTATGACTGAATATTTGTGTCCCTCCCAAATTCATATGTTCCCCTGTCCCCAGCATGATGGTGTTTGGAGGTGGGCCTTTGGGAGGTAATTAGCATTAGATAATATGGTGAGGGTGGGGCCCTTCTGATAAAATTAGTGGCCTTTTAAGAAGAGATACTAGAAAACTTGCACAAAGAAGAGGCCATGTGAGGACAGTGAGATGGCAGCTGTGTTATAAACCAAGAGAAGAGGGAGGCCTCAAAATGAAACCTACCTTACTGGCACCTTTATCTTGGACTTTGCAGCTTTCAGAACTGTGAGAAATAAATTTCTATTGTTTAAGCTACATAGCCTATGAAATTTTGTTGTGGCAGTCTAAGACTTAACTGAAGAGAGTTCAGAATTTGTTTGCAGCTCTTTCTCTTCCTTCACTCCTGCTTCCCAAACTACATGTATATAATCAAGTACTGATGTTCACAAGTTGCTTGGATTATTTCCCCTCTACTTCCCTTGGAGTGTGTGTTGTGGTCTGAACATATCTCCCCAAATCCGTATGTTGAAACTTAATTGCCAATATGGTAGTTTTAAGAGGAGGATCCTTTAAAAGGTGATGAAGTCGTGAGGACAGAACTCTTGGAAAAGAGCTTGAATAAGTGGGGTTGTCCCTCTCTTCCACTGCATGAAAGTGCCATCTATGAGGCACAGGCTTTTGCCAGCCACCTGTTTTGATGGCATCTTGATCTTGGAATTCTTAGCTTCCAGAACTGTGAAAATTTCTGTACATAAATTATCTAGTATCATATATTTGTAATAGTTGCACAAATGGACTAAAACAGTATGGTTAAGAATTCATTTGAAATAGTTGGTTGTTTCAGTTTGCTTTTAGTTTTTTGGATTTTTTTCTCTTTCCATTCTTGTTGATTATATGTTTTGAATATATAGAACATTCACGTGCATTCAGAAATCAAAACCATATAAAAAGGTAGATCCAGAGAAGTGATATTCCCTTCCTCGTTGTTTCTACTTTATCCACCCTCCTTGTAGATATTAACTTCACGATTTTTTATTTTTTATTTGAATATACATGACAGTAGGGGGTATTTTGACATATTATACATACATGGAGTATAACTTACTCAGGATCCCATTCTTTTGGTTGTACATAAGTTTCACTGGCTGTGTATTCATACATGAACGCAGGAACCTCATGATTTTCTGATCTAATTTTGTTACTTTCAGTAAAAATAGGCCAATAAATGTGTGTGTGTGTGTGTGTGTGTGTGTTTATTTTTCATATTTCCTTTTCTTTCACTGGTAAAGAGAGCTTACTGTATGTGCTTGTTTTGTCTTTGCTTTTTTCACTTAACATCTGGCAGTTGCTCCATGTCAGCTCAAATAACCTTCCTCATTCTTTTTTGTAGTTCTTGGTTTTCCATTGTGTTTATGTACCACCCTTTATTCAACCAGTCTCCCAAGTCAGAATGTTTAGGGAGTTTCCTGTATTTCACAGTTACAAATAATGTTGCAGTGAATAACCTGTATGTGTGTTGGATATGCATCTTCAGGGCAAATGCTTCAAATTGAGATTGGTGCACTGAAATGTGAAGAAATATGTAGTTTAGCTAGCTATTGCCAAACTCCCTTCCATAATGATGAGCCATTTTGCATTCCCACCAGCAATGTGTGAGAATACATTTTCCTCCCACAGCCTCATCAACAGAGTGTATCATCAAGCTTTAAAGTTTTTGCTAATCTGGTAGAAATGGCACCTCAATGTGGTTTTAATTTGGGTGTTTCTTATTATGAGTAAAGTTGAACATCTTTTCAAACATTTAAGGGCCATTTTTTTCTCTTATGAGTTATCACGTCTTTTATCTATTTTTATTTAGGAATTTTGGTCATTTTACCTTCTTCAAATTTAAATTAATTAGTTAATTAATTTAATTTGGGTTCTGAGGATTGAGCCCAGGAACTCCCACCTGCTAAGCACACATTCTACAACCTCAGCACCCTATTCTTTTACATTTTAAAAATTCTTTGTATTTGGGGGACAATAGTCCTTTATCTTTGACATATATTGCAAATATTTTCTCCTAATGAATTTTTTATTTTGCTTATTGAATTTTTGCCTTGCAAAAGTTTTATTTTTAAAAAAGTTTGATGTCAAATTTGTCACTCACTGGTGAGTGTGGTGGCACACATGTAATTCCAGCTACTTGGGAGGCTGAGGCAGGAGGATCACAAGTTCAGGGCCAGGCTAGGCAACTTAACAAGACCCTGTGTCTGTCTGTCTATCTCTCTCTAAAATAAAGAAATGGTAATATACTTCAGCAGTAGGGTGCTTGTCTAGCATGCTTGAGATCCTGAGTTTGATTCCCAGTATCGCCCCACCAAACACAAATTGCATCTAGACTTTCAGTCATAATTAGAAAGTCTTTTCCTACATGTAGGTTATAGAGGAATTTACCCATAGTTCCTTCTAACTCGGGAAAAGGTTCATGAAAGAATGCTGCAGGTAAGAAAAGCAACATGTACCTGATAGTTGTTACAGACTCTTTCATCCATGGCTTCTTACAGCAAGACAAATACTAATTAAGCACTCTTAGATATGCCAGGCAATTTGTTTTAAAGCACCTTCTAGAAATAGATTAAACTAAAGAACAGAGAGACTACCATTCTGGTAAAGTTAGAATATTAGTTAAAATTGGGAGTATAAATCCTTTTTTTTTAACCCTTTGATTTCTTGATCTATTTTGAGTTAGTCCCTAGTACTAATCCCCCTTTGGAGATTCTTGTCTGTTAAGTGGATCATTTTGTTTAAGATGATTTCTTCCTGATTTCATTGTTTTGCTCAGAGTCCAAGTGTCATTAGTGTTTTAGAATTCTGTCCATTTGATTGCAGGGCTGAAGTTATTGAAATGATGTTACAGGCTATAAAATTTAGACTTTTCTTCCTGACTCAAATTGAGGAGAGAGTGAAGACATTTGTGTGTGACATGGGTGCAGGGATGAAAACTAGTTCCTCAAATACCTTTCTGCTGTTGAGGATTTGTGTGAAAGGCCCTCCTTTGTAAATGAGCTCACCCTATCCAGAGGCTGGAAGAAAGCAGGTTCTTTTCTGCAGCTGAAAAGTTGAAAATAATATTGCAGGGATTCACTTGCTTTTTGAAATGATAGACCATGCAAAATGAAGACAGGAGTCATGGGGCCAGTGCATTTATGCTGAGCTAGTGTGCACTGATGGACAGGGGACCAGACCAGTAGGAGGAGACTCCCAGAGTCAGTAGGTCAGTGGCCTTCAATCAGCTACTTTTTGGCTAGTTTTCTTAATCTTAAAATTGAAGTGGTCTTGCGCTGGGGTCATGGCTCAGTGGCAGAACGCTCACCTGGCACTTGTGAGGCACTGGGTTCAATCCTCAGCACCACATACTAATAAATAAATAAAATTAAAAAAATTTTAAATGAGGTGGTCTTTCTCCTAGTTACTTTTATTTCCTACTTTTAGTATATAGTTCCTAAACTGCTCTTTTGAGTCTTTTTTAAAAAATTAAATGTTCACGTATGTATACAAATTTCTTTTTGAATATTCTTAATTTTAAGAATTCATCAGACCGATTGATTGGTAATGAGAGTATTTGACACTTTGTCATTTCTATTTGACTATAAGCTCTATAGGAGCAGGGACTTGGTGATGGACAGGGGACCAGACCAGTAGGAGGAGACTTGTGTTTTGTTCCAGCTCCTTGGGGAATAGTGAGGCTTACAGGCTGGAAGGGTTTTGAAGCTGTCTTATTTTTTGTGTGTGTAGAAAAAAGGAGCCATTTAATCCTTCTCAAAAATAGACCATATATTATGTCACAGGGCAACTCTTAGCAAATAACAAAGGAGTAGAGATACTACCATGTATTTTATCTGATCATAATGGAATGAAATTGGAAATCAATGATAAAATAAGGAAGAAAAATTCCTACATCACATGGAGAATGAACAATATGCTACTGAATGAACAATGGGTTACAGAAGACATCAAGGAGGAAATTAAAAAATTCTTAGAGATAAATGAAAACAGACACAACATATCGAAATCTCTGGGACACTATGAAAGCAGTACTAAGAGGAAAAAATTCATTGCTGGAGTTAATTCCTTAAAAGAAGAAAAAGCCAACAAATAAATGTCCTCACACTACATCTCAAAGCCCTAGAAAAAGAACAAATCAGCAGCAAATGCAGTAGAAGGAAAGAAATAATTAAAATCAGAGCTGAAATCAATGAAATTGAAACAAAAGAAACCATTGAAAAAGTTTTTGTCAACTAAAAGTTGGTTCTTTGAAAAAATAAATAAGATTGACAGACCTTTAGCCATGCTAATGAAGAGAAGGAAGAGAACCCAAATTACTAGCATACGGGATGAAAAAGTCAATATCACAACAGACATTACAGAAATACAGAAGATGAGTAGAAATTATTTTGAAACCTTATACTCTAATAAAATAGAAGATAGTAAAGGCATCAATAATTTCCTTGAGTCATAGAAGAAGCCATCAAAAGATTACCAACCAAGAAAAGCCCAGGACCGGATGGATATATAGCTAAGTTTTACAAGACCTTTAAAGAAGAATTCATTCCAATACTCTACAATCTATTTCAGGAAATAGAAAAAGAGGGAGTGCTTCCAAATTCATTCTACGAGGCCAGTATCACCCTGATTACAAAACCAGACAAAGACACCTCAGAAAGGAAATTTCAGACCAATATCTTTAATGAATATAGATGCAAAAATCCTCAATAAAATTCTGGCAGATCGGATACAAAAACATATCAAAAAGATCGTGCAACATGATCAAGTGGGATTCATCCCCAGGATGCAAGGTTGGTTCAACATACAGAAATCAATAAGTGTAATTCATCACCTCAATAGACTTAAAGATAAGAACCATATGATTATCTCGATAGATGCAGAAAAAGCATTTGACAAAATATAGCACTCCTTTATGTTCAAAACACTAGAAAAACTAGGGACAACAGGAACTTACCTCAACGTTGTAAAAGCTGTCTACACTAAGCCTCAGGCCAGCATCATTCTAAATGGAGAAAAACTGAAGGCATTCCCTCTAAAATCTGGAACAAGACAGGGATGCCCTCTCTCACCACTTCTTTTCAACACAGTTCTTGTAACACTGGCCAGAGCAATTAGACGAAAGTAATTAAAGGAATAACTATAGGAAAAGAAGAATTTAAACTAGCACTATTTGCTGATGATATAATTCTATACCTAGAAGACCCAAAAAACTATACCAAGAAACCTCTAGAACTAGTAAATGAATTCAGCAAAGTGGCAGGATATAAAATCATCACCCATAAATCAAAAGCATTTCTGTATATCAGTGACAAATCATCTGAAAAGGAAATGAGGAAACTACCCCATTCACAATATCCTCAAAAAAAAAAAAAAATACTTGGGAATCAACCTAAAAAAAGACTTGAAATGAAAACTATAGAACCCTAAAGAGAGAATTAGAAGATGGAAAGATCTACCTTGCTCATGGATAGGCAGAATTAATATTATTTAAATGACCATACTACCAAAAGCACTATACAGGTTCAATGCAATTCTGATCAAAATCCCAATGGCATTCCTCATAGAAATAGAAAAAGCAATCATGAAATTCATCTAGAAAAATAAGAGACCCAGAGTAGCTAAAGCAATTCTAAGCAGGAAGAGTGAAATAGGTGGTATCACTATACCAGTCCTTAAACTACAGAGCAATAGTAACAAAAACAGCATAGTACTGGCACCAAAACAGGCCAGTAGACCAATGGTACAGAATAGAGGACACAGAGACTAACCCATAAAATTACAACTACCTTATATTAGACAAAGGTGCCAAAAGCATGTACTGGAGAAAGGATAGCATCTTCAACAAATGCTGCTGGGAAAACTGGAAATCCATATGCAACAAAATGAAATTGAATCCCTGTCTCTCACCATGCACAAAAGTTAACGCAAAATGGATCAAGGATCTAGGGATTAAACCAGAGACTCTGCGTCTAATAGAATAAAAAGTAGGCCCTAATCTCCATCACGTGGGGCTAGGCCCCAACTTCCTTAATAATACTCCTATAGCACAAGAATTAAAACCAAGAATCAACAAATGGGATGGATTCAAACTAAAAAGTTTTTTTCTCAGCAAAAGAAATAATATGTGAGGTGAATAGGAAGCCTACATCCTGGGAACAAGTTTTTACCCCTCACACATCAGATAGAGCTCTAATCTCTAGGGTATATAAAGAGCTCAACAAGATAAGCACCAAAAAAACCCCCCGTATAATCCAATCAATAAATGGGCCAAGGACCTGAACAGACATTCTCAGAAGAGGATAGACAATCAGTCAACAAATATACAAAAAAATGCTCATCATCTCTAGCAATCAGAGAAATGCAAATTAAAACTAAGATACCATCTCACTCCAGTAAGAGTGGCAGCTATTATGAAGACAGACAACAAGTGTTGGCGAGGATGCGGGAAAAAGGTACACTCCTACACTGCTGGTGGGACTGCAAATTGGTGCAGCCACTTTGGAAAGCAATATGGAGATTCTTTTGAAAACTGGGAATGGAACCACCATTTGACCCAGCTTTCCTCTTCTTGGACTATACCCAAAGGACCTAAAAACAGCATATTACAGGGACACAGCCACATCAATGTTTATTGCAGCACAATTCACAATAGCTAAATTGGAGCCAATCTAGATGTCCTTCAGTGGATGTATGGATTAAAAAAAAATGTGGCATTTATACACAATGGAATATTACCCAGCAATAAAAAAGAATAAGATCATGGCATTTGCAGGGAAGTGGACGGCATTAGAGAAGATTATGCTAAGTGAAGTTAGCCAATCCCCAAAAAACAAATGCCGAATGTCTTCTCTGATATAAAGGGGAGTGACTCAAAATGGGGTTGGGAGGGAGAGCAAGGGAGGAAGATTACCTCTAGATAGGGAATAGGGGTGGAAGGGAAAGGGAAGGAGAAGGGGAATAGCATGGATGGTGAAAGGAGACCCTCATCATTATACAAAACACATGTATGAAGATGTGAATTTGGTGTCAACATACCTTATGTACAAACAGATTTGATAAATTATGGTATAATGGTGTATTAAGAATCACAATGCAAAAATAAGTAAATAATAAGAAAGAAAAAAGGTGCCATTAAAATTCTTAAATTCCCAGAGTCATATGTTTTCTTGAGGTAGCCCTTGTCTCTTTATAATGATCAAAAGTGCAGAACAATTTCTGTTGCCACATGGCAGTCAGTGGGCACCACAGAATTAACTTAATCTGGTATGAAATACCAGGATTTTCATTTACTCTGAAATTTATTTAAGTTGCTTGGATTTATGATAACTAACTACAGGAAATGGAAGGCTTTTCTGGAACAGATTTGTGCCTGGAAGGTTAACTTTTCACATTTTTTTCCTAGTAAAGAGCTTGGTGATTTTTTTTACTATTACTTTTTTTTTTTTTTTTACAAAAAATCAGTATGTAAAATATTTTGACCTAAGTTTTCTTTCGATTCATTTGAAAAAAATATTCAGCTTCTGTGTGTTACCTCCTTGGCAAGTGGTGTGGTTACAGGGATGAATGATAAACACAGATTTTTTTAATCGTGACATATTTGGTTGCAAGCACAGATAAACTACTCCAGTTGGTATAAGCAGCTAATCAAAGGAATGTATTGGCTCATGGAACTGAAGACACCCAGACGATATTCGAGTTTGAGCCATCAGGACCTGGTGTTTCTCCGAGTCTGCTTCTGTCTATTGGCTTTACTCTCAGACAGGCTCTTCAACATGATCTCTTATTTCTCACTCAGAGAGATTGAGAGATTAACCCGGAGGCTGCTCGCTCTTAGTAAAAGTCTTGGGCTTGACTCTTACCATGTGGGGTTAATCATGTATCCTAACCTGGACCAGTTTCCAGGGAGGCAGTGCTCCAGTTGGCCAAGCCTGATCCATGTGCATCCTGGAGTAGGGTAGATGTCCTGAGTTGTCCCTCTTCAAGCAGGTAGACTGAGAGAAGGGAATGGTGGTTTCCAGAGGGGAGATCAAGTCTCTGCATTAGGATCAGGGAATGAATGGAATAATATACCTTATAGCGTCTTCCCTCCTACAACCTGCAGCCTGGTGGAGGAAGACAGAATTCAGCTAGCACTAACAACAGAGTGGTCACTGTGGTACAGAAAATGCAGGCTGCCTTGGGAGCACCTGTAGGGAGCACTTTAATACAAATCATGCTTTGGGGTGTAATGAACAGAATAATAAAAATCTGATACTTAAAATTGTAGATTTAAAGGCACCAGAATTTGGTGAACATAACATTATAGTTAATCTTAGGTTGAACATTCTCATGCAGTGAATTTGTTGAAGTGCACGTCGTAGCTCCAGTTGGCTCCTTGTGAGTCAGTCTATGCTACAGAAGTACTGGCAGAAGTGCAAACTGCTCCAGGATTGGACAGTGACCATTTCATCCCTGTTCCTCTGGAGAATTTAGTGACGTACTTTTCCATGTAACAGTAGCTGGTTTAATGTTCAAGACATTGAGACAGTCATACTGTGCTGCACCTTTGGTGGGGAATCGTGAGGCTCACAGGCTGGAAGATGAGCTTGAGCTGCAGTCCCAAATCATTGCTCTGGGGCAGAGCCAGTCCTAGAGAGGGACCAGGTGAGCTTGAAAGTCAGATGTAGGGAGTGTCCTTGGGGAAGGGAATGATCACAGAACATCCTAAATAGCACATCCTAAATAGCATGGCTTTCCCTGTAGGCCTCTTTCCGGTAGGTATAGCCTTACTTTTCCTCATGTGAATCCTGATGACAGCTCTTAGGCAGGTGTGAACCATTCTGGATGGGTGGGAATTCCCCATGCTCAGGTATAGGATTGAATCCAAGTGAGCTTAGTTGATGTGGGTTTGCTCCTGAGAGGTGAATTGAACTCACTGTATGGACAATAGGGCATATTCAGGATCTGGAATTTTATTTGGTGGCACGCACAGTCAGTCTCCTTGGTAACTTGGTGACTAGAGAAAATGTATTTTGGGGTAAGATATTTATCAGAATTGTTTTATAATTTATTAGACACCAAAATAAATAAACCTAGAACAGTACTGTACATAACTTATAGGGAAGCTCATAAGTGCACCTATTACTTTAGTTGTATTAAGGTGTTCCCTGAGTTTCCTTGAGTGAGTGTCCTACATTCTCCCTAGGGCCCCACTCTGGATGTGGACTTGCAGGGACTTGGGCACAGTTCCCTGGCGTTCTTCCTCTAGTGCAGCTCTTTGAGATCCTGCGGTCATTCACCACTTCTTGTTTGCTGAGTGTATACTTGTTGTCTTCTATTATTTCTTTAGGAACATGTGTACATTTTGCTTCTCTGATTTATCACTTATGTAAATTGGAGACTTTGAGGGACTGCTGAGCTGTCCCAAAAGGTGGCACAAATGAAATGAGACTAAAGAGTCAATGAATTTTAAGGTTCCATTTTAAAAGCATGCCTGAGAATCTTTTGCACTTTTAAATAAAAGATTAGTTTATAAAAATTTTCAGTATTGATCAATATGAGTCGCATCTTCACTTTTCTTGTTCATTTGTACACATTTAGATATGAATCCTGAATATTAGTGTTTTATTTATAAGCCAGGGTTGTTTGAGGATAATAAAATATTCCCACATTGCTGATCCATTCAATGCTTTAATTATATAGCCAACTTGGTAGCTTAAGCATGAAAGGTTTCTAGAATAATAATTAATTATATAATGTGTCTTAGATTTCATATTTAATACCTTAAAATGGAAACACAAGACTGCATGCTCAGTTGCCCGTTGTATTGGTCAGGTTTTCTTAACAGTGACAAAATACCTGACATAAACAATTAAAAAGGCAAGATTTATTTTGACTCACAGTTTGAGAAGATTCAGTCCATGGTCTGCTGGCTCCATTGCAATGGGTCTGCACTGAGGCAGAATATCATGGTGGAAGGGTGTGGCAGAGCAAAATTGCTCACCTCATGTTAGCCAAGAAAGGTGGTGGTGGGGTTTCCAGTGCATGCTCCAGTGACACACTTCCTCCATTGAGTCCCCACCCCCTGCAATTTCTATCACATCTCATAATGTCATCAGATTATGAGTTCACTAATGGATTAATCCACTAATGAGGCCTGAGTTCTCATGATCCAAGCAGTTCCACAGGTCCCCACCTCTGAACATAACTACGTTGGGAACCAAGCCTTTAACACAAGAATCTTTGGGGGACACTTCATATCCAAACTCTAATATATATGTTTTCTGACCTTTCGAAGGGTGAGTAGAAGGCACCGTGGCATAAAGAGCATAGGATTTGGAGTGAGATCTCGAATTCACTCTGTGTTCTATCACCCACTAGCTATAAGCTCTTCACCATGGTTCCTTAAAAGGTCCACTCTTCATCAGGTTTACAAAATTACGTAGGGTTGTTGTGAGGATTTAATAGGATAATTTATTTCTTACATGAATGTCTAGGAAAGTGTTTGATTCCAAGACCCAAGAAGAAGTTTCTTAAATTATAACTGCTAGGCTACTATAGTGGAAAATGGGATTAAAAATAAATACATAGATATATACATATATTGTGTGTATATAGACATATGCATATATTTATATACACATAGAGACATATATGTATGTACTTGTAGCTTTTATTATGTGTTGGGGTTAACACTTAAATTTGAGGAAACTTCTTCAAAATTATCTGATGTCATCAGCACAATGGTTTGATGTACATATACAGTTGTCCCTCAATGTTTACAAAATAGGAGATTGGATCCAGGACCCCTTGGAAACCAAATCCACAGATGCCCAAGTCTCTTATGTAAACTGGCATTATATTTGGGTATCACTTGCATACATGATCCTGTATACTTTATCTCTAGAATACTTATCTCTAGATTACTAATACAATATATATGCAGTGAAGAACTCAGATTTAGATTGAAGCTGGGTCCAAGATGGTAATATGATTTAGATTTCCTGAACTTTGTCCATTTAACTTGTTGGTATGCTATTTCCTTTTTTGTGTTTCCTACCGAGCCAAACACAACTCACATTAATTCTGGGAAAAGGGCTGTAAATGTTATGGCCTGAGTGTTTGTGTGTCCCCCAAATTTATATATGGAAATCCTAACCTCAGTAATGATAGAACTTGGGGCCTTCAGGAGGTAATTGGGTCATAAGGGTAGAGTCTTCCTGAATGGGATTAGTGGCCCCAGAGAGCTCCTTCATCCTTTCTGTACCATGTGAGTAAACAAGAAGGTGGCCATCTGCAACCCCAAAGAGGTTCCTCTCCAAAACTGAAAGAGACTTTTTTGTTGTTTATTAACTATTCAGTCTGTGGTACTTTGTTACAGCAGCCTGAACTGACTAAGACAGTGAGAAAAAGACTGATGGAGGCTTACTAGCCTTGTAAATTTTTATTTTTATCTGTTGGAACAAATAGTTTGCTTTAAAATTAAAATGCCAGTAAACTGAGGTACATGGAGAAAATACTAATAAAATTATATGACTTGTCATTCTTGTTTAGCTTATCAGGTATAAAAAGGATCTATAGTTCTATGCTTGGTTAATTTTAGTACTAAAAATTCCAGTATTTTGAACTGCAAAGTTCCATTTAGGCAGAGTATTTAATGATTTATGACTAATCTAGACATTAAACTTCAGCTGAAAAATGCCTTCAGCCCCTTTTTCCCTTTCTTCCTTCCCCAAAACTTAAGTTCACCCTTTCCTCATGACTTAGGAATCTGATAAGTTAGCATTCAATTTTTATAATGTGTGTGCATATTGTTTTTTCAAAAATTAGATGCAAAATCTGACCACCACTGCATCAGACGTGCAAGATAAAGTAGTTTCTTCTGAAATCTAGATTGTAGAAATGTCAGGGCTTTTTTTTTTTTTTTTTTGTGGCAAGTACCTTTTTGTTGCGCTTTTTCCTAAAATAAGCCATTTCAATAAAATACCATTTATATGGCTTTCAATGAATTGGGAATACTTATTTTCCTGAACTGCAGTTGATATTAGTGATATGATCCTAAGGGTATTAAAATATTCCCAGGTATCCTCTGGATTAAGAAAAATTATCTTAGGCATAGTTTTTAACTTCATTGCATTATAATTAATTGAAAAATAGAAGTTTACATATTTCATATAAATAAAACCTTTCTCATTTAAAAGTTGCCATGACCCATAAGCATATGCATGTAAAATTATAAATATGAAATATATATACATATTCCTAGTCCCTTCACTTGCCCATTCTGCGCCTAGCCCTGGTCTGCTTACCACTTCATTTGGGTTAGTGCACTGACCTTGCCCACTGGCTTCTCTTCTGACTTTCCTTTATCCTACATAATGACCACAGTAATGTTTTTGAGGCATCCAGGCATCCCCTCAGAAGCCCTCTGACTTTCTTAGCCCTCTCCACTGGTCTCTTAACTCCTAATTATGGCCACAAGACCTCTCTGGATCACTGTGCCTCTGACTTCATTCTCTGTCCCTTGTCTCTGAGGTGAGTCCTCCTGAAGCAAACCAAGCTTGCCCCTGCCTTTGGGCTGAGGGCCATGATGTTGACTGTATGCCCCGACTGGTTCTGCCTTCCTGACACTTAGATTTTACCTTCCTTAAGGTGACTTCTTCAGAGAGGCTTTACCTAACACCATATTTTCACTTCTCCAGCTTTTTTTCTTTTTACCTTTTTAAAAAAATTGATGCACTATAGCTATACATAATGATGGGATTTGTTATCATATATTCATACATGTACACTATATAAAAATATTAGACTATGATTTCTTAGTGTTTCCCCTTCTCTCTCCTCTGACCTCTCCCTGCTACTTTTCCTCTACTGATTGCCCTTTGATTTTCATGAGACCTCCTCCATCCTGACCTTTCTTTTTCCTTTCTAGCTTCCACATATGAGAAAATATCGGACCCTTGAGGTTTTGAGTTTGGTTTATTTTGTTTAACACCACAATCTCAAGTTCTAACTATTTTCCTGCAAATGACATAATTTCATTTTTCTTTATGGCTGAATAAAACTCCATTGTGTATATGTGCCACATTTTCTTTACTTGTTGATCTATTGGTGGATATCTAGGCTGGTTCCATAGTTTGTTTATTGTGAATTGTCCTGCTAAATTAGGTATGCATGCGTGTGTCACTGTAGTATGCTGACTTTGATCCTTTAGGATAAATACTGAGGAGTGGTATAGCTGGGTCATATGGTGGTTCCTTGCCTAGTCAGTCTTTTGAGGAACCTCCATATTGATTCCTATAGTGGCTTTACTCATATACAGTCCACCAACAGTATAAAAGTTTCCTTTTCGCCACATCCTCTTCAGCATTTATTATTGTTTGTATTCTTGGTGGCTGTCATTCTAACTGGAGTGAGATTCTAACTCAGAGCAGTTTTGATTTGCATTTCCCTAATTGCTAACGATGTTGAACATTTTAAAATATATTTTTGGCCAATGTAGTAATTGTCTATAACTAGAGGTTTGTTATATTCTGATACAGATCATTTATAAATGCAATTTCTTGAGTAAAAAGCTTTCACTCCTTTTTGTTTGTGTACAATTTGCAATAATATTCTGAAAGCAGAATATATATGCACAAGTCTGCAAAGGGTATAAATTTAGGATATGGTAAATGCTTTACAAGTTACTTTCAAAAAACTCTCTGTCACAACTAGGCCTTATATTGTCACCTTTTATAATCAAAATTTTTTTGATACCAGCCTTCCTTCCACTGCCCAAAACTATAAAGTATTTTTTTAGTATTTATTTTTTAGTTATAGGTGGACACAATATCTTTATTTTTTATTTTATGTGGTCCTGAGGATCGAACCCAGTACCTCAAGCATGCTAGGCAAGCGCTCTACCTCTGAGCCACAACCCCAGCCCAATATAAATATTTTTAATGAACTGAAATTAAGGACTATACCTACTAGAAGAGAAGAGAAGAAAGTTCTGTTAGTTTGAGGTTTCAGAATCCCCTCCAACCAGAACCAATATTTTGGTAAGAAGATAGGCTGGGACCTTAGGCAGAGTTGAGTATGTACAGATGGCATCCCCAGGACTCAGCTTCAGTGGACTGTGAGTGCTCCAGCTACATAACTCAAGGCATAACTACACTGGATTGACTGGGCATAATTCAAAAGGGAAAAGCTCATATTCATTTCATTCTTTTGGAGCTCTGTGATAGCATTTAATAACAACCTAATGGGATGCCTTCCACATATAGTATTATGGTGTTTCTTCAAGTAATGGCTAAAAGATACATGATCTGATTATTCTATAATACTCATACCTATTTTATCTAGATGTTCAATGGATTTATAAATCTCCTCCCAGGATTCATCATAGGAACTGTAACAACCTTTGATCCTAGTGGCAGAAATCAGAGAAACCACAAAGAGATTATTAAGATCTGCTAGATATTTACTGAAGAGTTTCCTAAATTCCTGTTCTTTTGACTCACTCAGAGCTCCAACTGGTACAGGAATAATGGTAAACTCACCCTGTGGCCTTCCATGGCTTTAGCTGTATAAGGCAAATGGCATTTCAATACTGTTTTCATCTTCATCTGTCTGTAGAGTCATGCTTTCAAACATTCCTGTTTCCCAAAGCTCTCCTTAAACCTTTCGGTCAATACGAAGGTCATATAGAGGTGACCTATATATGTATCCACACTGGAAAGTGCGCTTGGAGAGAGGGGCACGTGATGAGAAGGCCCAAGGATGAAAATTCTCCAAGTAAGAGATGGACCCCCTTGATTGTAAGCATGGGAAGCTCAAGACCCACAGTACATGTGTCCTGCATGGGGTGCAGTAATGGCTTTTTTGTCGACTGTACTTGTGAAAGCCAACCTTTTAGCGTTGCATTCAGTTGTAGTCCTGAGGCCGTGTACCAGCTCCCGCGTGATGTCTTCCTGGCTTCTGACAGACCACTTGCTTGGACATCTTGGTGCCCGTGCCATCTGTGGTACCCCAGGATGAATGGGGAGGCAGTGGCAGGAGCAGCTCCACTAGGCGAGTAGACACTCGTGGGCCCAGCCCAGGAAGAGGTGGCGTCTGTATGTGCTTTTAAAGAGCTCAGACAGGGCGAACTGTGCTTGGTCCCTGTGCATTTGTATGTTCATGTGCAGATGATCCAGAGTTGTGTAGTGCTGACCACACATGCTCAGACTTAGGTAGGCACTTCAAGAAAAGCCACAAGTAAGGTAGGCCATGGATGCTTGATGAAGTCCATTCTCTTAGTGCAGAGCTGTCTTCTGTTCCAGACTACTGCTCCGTCTTTCCAACTCAGATGATTGTTTCTCACTGTTGCTGTCCATCTTGACTGCTCTCTGTGGAGCCAGACTGAGTGAGGGTGCTGGCTTCTAAAGAAAGGGGCTCAGCAACAGGTTTGCAGCCAGCCAATCGTAAGATAAAGGCCTTCTAGTAAATTTAAAACAGTATTGCTATATAGTTGCAAGTGAGAGTTCTTAAGATATGAAGAAACACTGGTGTCATTTCCTGGGGAAGACTCTAGGTTGATATGCTTCCTTTTATATATGTGTTTTATAACTATATTTGTAGACTTTACAAACTTAGCCACCTGTATAATTCAGGAATTGTTTGTATTGATAAAGCTGATGAATTTGTCATTTGTAATGTATGATTAAAGATCTACTTTTGTATTCACTTGGTCATTATTTGTTTAAACATTCAGTCTTATAAGTGGGATTCATAAGATTAACAACTTAAAATGATTTAAATTTTTTGTCATATGTTTCCATACTTCCTTTGGAAAGATTGGTAAAATGCACACCAGGTTTTCTATAGACATCTTCAGTCTAGAAGTTCTGGATCTTGTGGAGTCTTTGTTGTTGTTAATTAAAGGGTATAAAGTTATATATATATCATTGTTTTAGTTTTGATTTTTTCAGTTGTTAGTTTGAAATTTTAAAGTAATTTAAATCTGTCATCTATATTTTCAGGAGGATAGGGAATTTTTATATGTCGTATTTATCATGTCCTCCCTATTCATTAAAATTTTGTTTTTTTAATATTAAAGAAAAACTCTTCTGCTTCAACACAGATCTTCCATATCACTGATAATCACACTTTGTTTTAATTAATTGGTCGATTGATTGGTACCAGGGATTGAACTCAGGGGCTCTTAACCACTGAGCCACATCTTTAGCCCTTTGTATTTTATTTAGAAACAGGGTCTTGCTGAGTTGCTTAGGGCCTCACTGAATTTCTGAGGCTGGTTTGAACTAGTGATCCTCCTACCTCAGCCTCCTGACCTGCTGGGATTATAGGCATGCACCACCATACCCAGCTATACTTAGCTTTATTTTAAAGTTAGAACAAATATATAAACCTATTTATTTAAAAATGTTATTATGATTTAAATTATAAAGAAAAGGCAAATAAGTTTTTCCTTGCAAATATCCTTTAGTATTTGTGTCTATTTAATTTTTCTGATAAATTGTCTTATTCTTAATAGTCCAGGCTGCAGAGAGCAGTTTCCAGCTGATGAAAAAAAATTTCAGGTCCCAAAGAAGGATGAACCAGCCAGCAGTCCTGCTTGGGATGGCTACAGTGTGGCTGGCCCCGTTCCTTTCCCGTACCTCCTGGCTTCAGTAGTTTGTGCTGCTGTTTCCCATCTCTGCTTCTGGGAGGCTCTTCCCACCACATTTTTGATCATATGTCAAGCCTGCATATTAATTGGGAAAATGCTATATTTAATATTCTAGATGGAATCTTCTTATTTCTCCTTTGTCTTTATTTCCCATTAGGGTTTATAATTTAGTTTAAAAAGATGCTTATGTCCTACTTTAATTCTCTCAAATTATTGCAGATGTGATTGCTTTACAATTTTGATTCTAGATCCTGTAGCTATATGTAATTTCTTGAGATTTTGAAGCCATAGAACAATAAACATTTTATATATATATATGTATACTTTAGTATTCTGTAAATTGAGAACATGTACCTATTAAAATACTCGATGTGTTCTCTTTTTCTGCAGTATCTGAAAATACCTTTTCAGTTTGCAGCTACAAGTTTACAGCTTCTTTAATTAGTTCAGTTGTGTCTTTATTGAGTGCTATTTGTTGAGAGAGATACAACAAGTCTTAAAATAGTGCATTACTCATTTGTTAACATCTTCAAATACAGTAGTATGTGTATCTTCTGTCTTCAAATTTCAGATTCCTGCAAATAATTCTTACAGTTCCTGCAGGCACTGAAATCTCTTTGTTTTGGGACATTGAAACGTTCTCTAACAGTGACAGTCTTCTAAGTAAAGCCTTTGACTGTATTTGTGCAAATGGAAATACATAGAGGTTTCCTAAAGTGGTTCTGTTTTATGTGGGCACTTGCTACACGTGAGCAGTGTCTTCTCTTAGCAGCACTGGTTCTGGGGAAGTTGGCTGTAGTCTCCAGTGTCTCTGACATCCTCACCTGAAGGCCCTTCAGGTGCTCAGCCAGCACCACTTCCTAAAGAGTGCCTTTGCAGCCAGGCGTTGGTGGCACATGCCTTTAATCCCAGTGACTTGGAAGGCTGAGGCAGAAGGATCACAAGTTCAAAGCCAGGCTCAGCAACTTAGCGAGACCCTAAGCAATTCAGTGAGACCCTGTCTCTAACAAAAGATTTAAAAAAAAAAAAAGTGCCTTTGCAACATCGATCACCAAACTTAGAGAATTGTACTAGAGGATTATGGTTTTACTTTTTCCTGTATTTGCACTTCTTGGAGAAACATTTAATACTTGTTGGTTAATAGAAAAAAAAGTGAGGATAGAAGGTGAAATGTGAGTAGTTTTTAATGTGTTTTGACTTCTTTTAGTTCATCTCTAAGGCATTTGGCAATTGTTCAAATGGGTGATGTCACCACTGAGCAAGAGAGGCTGTGTGGGCACATCCTGTTGTACTAGTAAGCTGACACTTTCCATTATGTTACTTTACTTGTTAACTGGCATCATTGTGAACAAATTCAGTACTTCCCTTCTTATAGATTCGGGATATTTGGAACAGGTATACTTAACAGAGTGTCAGTTTTTTTTTCTCTTATTTTGTTGCTTAAAATGAAAAACTTGTTGAGGTGACTTGTTGACAAACATGAATTAAGAATAAATTAATTACCCTGAAGATGTTCATTGTCAGATAATTAATTGCCATAGAGTGAAATAGGCAGTTGGGGTAGAAGTGTGTGTAAGTAGTTCATAAGGCAGGAAAGGAGTTCTTCAGGGGAGAGTTCAGATCCATTGTATTGCAGGTAGAGTTTTGAGGATGACTAGGAGTTGTGAGGAGAGTTGTTGGTACAGGGGAGGAAGCTGGAAGAGTAGACTTTGAATGCCAAGTAAGGGGTTAGCTCATCCCCTGAAGCTGTAAAGGCAGGGGATGAATTAATTTTACTTGCATTTACCACAGTTTATTTGTCGAGTAGGTTCTGAGTTGAAGAGAAGGGACTGGAAGGGAGCTGGGGGACTTTGGGTAAAAGGCTTTTACAAGAATTTCGGCACAGAGGGGCATGTTCAGGCAATGAGATTGAAACAGGCAAATTTGAAAAGACATGTTGGAGATAAAGGCTGGGATTGTATTCATTGGTAGAAAGCTTGCCTAGCATGTGTGAGGCACTGGGTTCAACTCTCAGCACTGCATATAAATAAATGAATAAAGTAAAGGTGGCAACTAAAAAAATTGAAAAAAAAAAAGATATATTGGAGGTAAAATTAGTGGTAGTGCTGACAGGCTTGGTGTTATTAGCAGGTAAAGACGGTGGAGACCAAAATGACTCCCCAGTTTATAAGGGCACAGCCATCAACTTATAGGAATAAGGTCGAGTTCATTTGGGGAAATGTCACATGAAGATCAGGTGGGATATCTATTAAAAATTCACATTCGGATTAATAATGCAACAATATGGATGACTCTTAAGAACATTATACTGAGTAAAAGAAGCCAGATATATATGACTATCTATAGTACATGATTCCATTTATATGAAACCCTGGGAAGACAGAAAACCAGATCATTGATTGCCTGGGAAGACAGAGGAGGTAAAAGTACTTGAGAATTTATGGAGTGATGGAATTTTACTGTAGTGGTAGTTACATGGGTGTGCAAATGTGCCAAAATTCAATGGAAGGTATACTTAATGAGCATTTTGTTGTATTTAAGCTATATTTTTAAAAAGCTGATTAATAAATGAAAGTTCAAGAGGGAGGTGCAAGGGAGGTGCAGGCCAGAGGCCAGAGTGTGAAGTTGGCGGCACAGAGGGAAATAAGAGTTCTCCACCTGGAGTGGAGAAGGCCAGCATGGGGAAGTGCCTGTGGAAATTGAATTTAAAGAACATTTTGGGTGGGCTGGGGATGTGGCTCAAGCAGTAGCGCGCTCACCTGGCATGCATGCGGCCCGGGTTCGATCCTCAGCACCACATACCAACAAAGATGTTGTGTCCGCCGAGAACTAAAAAATAAATATTAAAAATTTCTCTCTCTGTCTCTCTCTCCTCCCTCTCACTCTCTCTTAAAAAAAAAAAAAGTTAAAAAGCTAAAAAAAAAAAAACAAAACATTTTGGGATGCAGTGGCAACAAGTGGAATGTTGTATTTCTGAAAAATTGGATTCTGTTACAAACGAATGGTGTTGATAACCAGAAGACTGGGTGAAAGGGGAGGGAGGGAATCCGTGAACGTTTATTTGGGAGGTATTTGTCATTCAGGTATTTACTTATCATTGAGAGAGATGGCAGATTATCAGAATGATACTTTAGACTCTGAGCAACAAGACAGGCCCCGAGCAAGCGAAAGCCCTCCCAGGAGAGGGACCAGCAAAAGGTACAACCATGTCCATCATCTGAGATGATCATCCTCATCAGAAATGAGCTGTTACTGCACTTTCATGCCGTAAGCAGAATTGCATAAATGCACTTGCTCGTGCATTCGGGCTCAGGCCTGCCCTTTTGCTCTGTTTCTGTTCATCTCACCTTTTGTTGTTGTTCCTCTGATCCTCCCTTCTTACCTTTGTTTGTGTTAACCAAAACACTTTTCCATACATCTTTTTTACCTTGCTATGGGTTTTAAGTTCTATTTCTTTGCTTTTTATTTTAAGTGACTGCTCTAAGGATTATAACCTTCATCTTGAATGTATCATGTTATATTTGAAATGAACATTGCATTTTCATGGTGAAATGCAGGAACCTTGCAGCAATCTAGGTCCATTCATCCCTCCCTTGGTGCTGTTGTCCTGACTCTCAGTTTCTGGGTGAGATTAGAATTGTTGGATGGTTCTGAGAAGGGCAGTCAGGAGTAGCCATCACTGTTAGGGGTACATCCAAATTCACTTTTTATTTGACTAGAGTAGTATTTAAATACAGTTTGTAGAAAAAAATTTAAAAGTTCATGAGTAGCATGTGTTTTGCTGTTTAAAAACAGCGATATATTGCCCTTACAATTGAGAGAGGAGAGTCTAGGTCCCTACAAGAAAACTCCAAAAGCCCTTTAGTCCTTGTGCCAGATTGTCTGGCTTTTCACGAGTTTTTTATTTTTTTTTAAATTTTTAAAAAAATTTTTATTGTTGGTTGTTCAAAACATTACATTGTTCTTGACATATCATATTTCACACTTTGATTCAAGTGGGTTATGAACTCCCATTTTTACCCCGTATACAGATTGCAGAATCACATCGGTTACACATCCACTGATTTACATATTGCCATACTAGTGTCTGTTGTATTCTGCTGCCTTTCCTATCCTCTACTATCCCTCCTCCCCTCCCCTCCCCTCCCCTCCCCTCCCCTCCCCTCCCCTCCCCTCCCATCTCCTCCCATCTTCTCTCTCTACCCCATCTACTGTAATTCATTTCTCCCCCTTGTTTTTTTCCCTTTCCCCTCACTTCCTCTTGTATGTAATTTTGTATAACCATGAGTTTTTTTTTTCTGTAATCAGTGGATTAGTGTTATAGCTTAAAACATTTTTTTGATCATACACATAAAAATTTTAGGTACCTTATTTATTTTGCATCAAGAATATTCAAACTCCTCGGTTTTGAAAATTTCTCTAGTAATTGAAAGATTACTTTTATTGGTCTCTACACAGAAGGACCCATAGCATCACTGAAATAGCCCTGTTGCATAACTGTCCTCCTGTGTCTAAAAATACTCAGCTGAGTGGCGTCAGCTCTTGCCCAGGGTTATGAACCCATACTCTTGAGGTATTTGTACTCACTCTGACCAGACTGTCTTTCAGTATGTCCTGCAAAGTGACCTTTCATGGATAACACTGAGCTTGTCCCAGTGACATCTGATACTGGTGGAGTTACTTTCAATGTAAAAGACTGTGTTTGTGTTTATTCAGTTTGACCAGCCATCCGGAGGGATTTTCATGATTATATTTATACTTCCCTAAGGTCTGGGAACCTGGGATTGTAGGGTATCTGTATGTGTACTTACATAAAAACCATTATGTCATGACTCTGACTGACACAGTATCCCTATTAGGCAGGTGCTTGTCTGGCTATGTGCTATTTGAGATTAATATTCCTTTTATTGCCTGTTCCATCACATGAAAAACCATAGAACCTGTGTACAGGTTACAAATAATTTATAGAGCCTAAAAATATGCAGGTAATTGCTTGGGGATACAGATGTGGAGGTTCAGTAAGATTTTTTGAGGAATGTGTTTACATGACAGGTTGTGCAAAGCAACTAATATTTGTATACGAATCACTGTTATATCATTCAGAGTTAAGATCTGTTTTTTTATCCACTTAAGAGTACCAGGTAGATTTTTGTATATTGTTATTTTGGTGTTTTGGTGTGTGTTTCTGAGTTAAAGAGACAGCCATGTATTTTTTGTTGACAATATATACATAGTTGCTATGTGCAATGTCTCAGTTTTATAAATGCATATCAATATTGTGAAATAATGTCATTAAAATAATTCAGCTTTAAAAATGTATAAATTCTTTTCATTGAGGTGCAAATCAAAGGCGGTTGTCAATTATTTATTGAAACTTCATCTTTCAAAATAAGGAGGAAAAATTGTTTTTGTGTTAAATATGGAGGAAATGGAATATATTACAAAGGTTCCAGGTAACTTGACCAACCAAGTACATAGTTAATAAAATGACTAACAAATTTCAACTGGAATTCTTCTTCATTTTAAAATTTTTCAATTTTTAATTTGTTCTAATTAGTTATACATGACAGTAGAATGCATTTTTGACACACTGCACACAAATGGAGCACAACTTCTCAATCTGGCTGTACATGGTGCAGTCACATGGGTAGTGTAATCATACATGTATAAAGGGTAATAATTTCCATCTCATTCCACTGTCCTTCCCATCCCACACATCCTCCCTTCCCCTCTGCACAATCCAAAGTTCTTTCATTCTTCCGTATCACCCCTCCCTCACACCCCATTATGGATCAGCATCTGTTTATTACAGAAAATATTCAACCTTTGGTTTTTTTGGTTTGGCTTATTTCACTTAGCATGATATTCTCCATTTACTGACAAGTGCCATAATTTTATTCTTCATTAAGGCTGAGTAATATTCCATTGTGCGTATGTATATTTTCTTTATCCATTCATCTGTTGAAGGGCATTTAGGTCAGTTCCATAGTTTAGCTGTTATGAATTGAGCTATTGTAAACATTGATGTGCCTGCGTCACTGTAGTATGCTGATTTTAAATCCTTTGGGTATAAATCAAGGAGTGGGATAGCTGGATCAAATGGTGGTTCCATTCCAAGTTTTCTAAGGAATCTCCATACTGCTTTCCAGAGTGGTTGCACCAATTTGCAGTCCCACCACCGAAGTATGAGTGTACCTTTCCCCCCCACATCCTCGCTAACACTTACTATTGCTTGTATTCTTGATAATTGCCATTCTGACTGGAGTGAGATGAAATCTCAGTGTAGTTTTAATTTGCGTTTCTCTAATTTGCTAGAGATGTTGAACATTGTTTCATATATTTGCTGATCGATTATATTTCTTCTTCTGTTCACTTCCTTAGCTCATTTATTGATTGGGTTATTTATTTATTTGGTATTAAGTTTTTTTTTTTTTTTAAGAGAGAGTGAGAGAGAGAGGGGGACAGAGAGAGAGAATTTTAATATTTATTTATTTTTTCTTAGTTCTCGGTGGACACAACATCTTCGTTTGTATGTGGTGCTGAGGATCGAACCCGGGCCGCACGCACGCTAGGCGAGCGCGCTACCGCTTGAGCCACATCCCCAGCCCCTGGTATTAAGTTTTTTGAGTTCTTTATGTATCCTGGAGTTAGTGCTCTATCTGCGTCACTGAGGCGCATGTGGTAAAGATTTTCTCCCATTCTGTAGGCGCTCTCTTCACATTATTGTTTCCTTTGCTGATAAGAAGCTTTTTAGTTTGAACCCATCCCATTTACTGATTCTTTTTTAAAAAATTTATTTTATTCAAACTTGTTTATGGACACAGTGCTTTTATTTATTTTTATATGGTGCTGAGGATTGAACCCAGTGCCTTATACATGCTAGACAAGTGCTCTATCGCTGAGCTGGAACTCTAGCCCCCCACCTATTAAGTCTTGATTTTAACTTCTTGTTCTTTAGAAGTCTTGTTAGGGAGGTCAGGTCCTAAGCCAACACAATGAAGATTTGAGCCTATTTTTGCTTCTTTTAGGTGCGGTCTCTGTGCCAAAGTCTTTGATCCACTTTGATTTGATTTTCATGCAGGGTGAGAGATAGAGGTTTAATTTCATTTTGCTACATATGTATTTCCAGTTTTCCCAGCACCATTTGTTGAATAGGCTATTCTTTTCTCCAGTGTATTTTTTGGTGCTTTTGTTTGGAGAATTCTTCCTCATTTTAATCGTATTCCAAGGAAGTAAGAAGAATGTGAATGTTGTAAAAAATAATTTGCTAATATTTAGGAGGTATAAAAGTGTAGTTTTATAACTAACTGGAACCTAAAATGCCAAAACATAAAATTGAAAGATTGAGAGGCAGAATTGGTTTAGAGGAAAGAATTCTAAATTGAGAATCAACATAGTACAGTTCTTTTTGACTCAGCCATTAATTACTTCTGAAGCCTTTAGTCTCTGTTTTAGTTTATTGCTTTTTTTGTGTGTGTGGGGGGGAGTGTTAAATTATTGTTATCAAAGGGGATCTCCTTTAGTAACTGATACTCTATAGAAGGTATAGAGGGTAAACCTTGTCTTTTTAAATTTTTTTTCTTTCCTTGCCCAGGGCTAAGGATGGAATCCAGGCCCTGGTGAGTGCTAGGCAAGTGATCCACCATGAGCTACAACCCCACCTGTTAAACCTCAGGAAATATTCCTGTTTTATCCTCACTCTTCCTGGGCATGGGATTCTGAGGTCACTGTGGGGGCAGTCTGTTGCCAGTCTGATCATCATCACCTTCTAACTCTTTTTCATGATGGTAGCTTTCGAGGTTTTCTTTCATTGCAGTTGTCTTAAGAGGGTACTTCTTTCCCCCCTGTCTACCTGGTGATCATTGGGAGCTGTCAAGTTAAGATTTTTCAGTTCTGGAAAGTTTTTGGCATTTGTTCTGATTTCCCTCCATTTTTGTAGCTTCATTTCTGGGAATCCTATTAGGTGTTGCTTCATCTGTTATGTCACTTAATGTTTTTTTTTTTATCTCTTTCTGTACTCTGAGTGGTTGTCAGGTATTCATTTTCTATTTTGACTATGGCTGATGTTGAGTTTCTCCCATCTGTTGATCTGTATTTCTCATTTTCAGGATTTTAACAGATTTTTGTTTTCTAGTCTACCTTTTCCTGATTTTATTTCCAAAAGAATACTTTTTTTGTTTGTTTGCTTTCCTTTCCCATCCCTTTGGATTTTTAACCCATTTATGTTAAGGTTGTTCTCAGTGTGCCTTGTTTTCATTTTGTCAGGAGTAAATTTATTTTCTGATCTTGAGTTTTTTTTCTTCATGAGCTTTGCACTTTAAGTTTAGAAGCTTGTCTTAAGTGGAAGTCTTTGTCCCTGTCTGTGCCCTTACCTCTCTCTGTGTGTTGGTTTTGATCATCTCCTTTCTAGGCTTCTCATTTATAACTGATTTTATTTATTTTTAAAAAATATTTATTTTTAGCTTTAGGTGGACACAATATTTTATTTTTATTTGGTACTGAGGATTGAATCCAGTGCCTTATGCATGCCAGGCGAGCGCGCTACTACTTGAACCATATCCTCAGCCCCTATAACTGATTTTAGTTGGGAGTTCAGGGTCCTACCTTTCCTGATAAGGCAGCTCTCTGTGTTCCCCTGTTGCCCTCAGCATGGCCTTATCTCAGCCATGGCCCTGGGCAGTGGTCACAGGTCTTTTTCAGTTTCTTCCCACAAACTGTGGAGTTGGTAGAGACTCTGTCCTACCCAGACTGATGTGCCTTTGGCCATGTTCCCTCTCCAGCCCCTGGTAATGTCTGAATCGTAGAACTGTGGCTTTAGCCTTCTTGCCAGCCTTAGGTGTTTGTGTGTCTCATTTCTCTTGTTTGTAAACACGACTTTCTTCCTTCCTAAAAATATTTTATCTATCATTTGAAGTAGTGAGTGGTATTTAAAACCTGAATTCAAAAGGTATCCTGCCCAGAAATGCTTTGTCTTTATTTTTTCATTTTTAGTAAGTAATCTCAAAGTCCCATCTAGGGCCACATATTCTGACTTCCCAGTTGTACCAGGTAGCAAGAGGTTATCCATGGAGTCGGATATTTAGCATATTATTGCCACTTTCCCTTCCTATTAGGCCAAACAAGTTCATGAATCAGTGATCTCAGAAGATGTCTAAAGGGTTGTGACCTCTGCAGAACTTTTTCCAGTCTTATTTGCCTTCCCAGTTGTTATTTTCCAAGCTGAATTTTGCTTTTGGAGAGGAAAAAACCCCACAGGAATAATGCGTTGGCCATTTACCCAAAGATCACACCTGTGGGAATGGTGCTGGCCACTGTCCCTTTTCTGACCCTGACATCTGTCCCTTTCCCTGGCATGACTCCAGAGACTGGACATCCCCAGAAGCAGCTTCTTCCTTTTCATTTTCTCCAAGGAAAACATGATTATTCAGCAGTTTGACTCTTCCATCATGGTTTAGAGGGGCTCATGAAAGGAAGGGGAGGGATTGTTTTCTGTAGGAAAGAGGAGAAATTTCCTTTTTTTTTTTTTTTAAACAAACTTCTGAAGTCTATTCATGGATGATTGCTAGAGCTGTTTGTTTATGTTTTATGAATAATGTTTAATGAAGAACTGCCAAAATTGCAGTTAACATTTTTTGAAAAATAAATAAGTTAGCAAGGAAACAGCCATATGGTATCTGTTTAGAGCTGGAGATAGGGAATCTAGCTTAAAAAAATAGACCTACAAGAAGGCTAAACACAGACCAAAATCCTTCACTTTTATTAAAATTATTAATTTGTAGTTATTTATTTTTAAATAGATAGGTGAGTTTAAAACTTTTACAGATAGCATCCTAAATTTGGCAAAGTGGAAACTCTGAGGAAATACAATTTAATTCCAGTCACTGGTTCTCCGAGCTTACCTTCTAAGTAAAAGAAAGAATTGCACATGCTTTCTACTTTTGGGGAACCAGATGCTGCTGTTAGAGAGGAGTGGGGTGAGGGCCTGGTGTTGGGAAGGAAGGGTGGAGGGAGGATCTGAGGAGGGAGTGGAAGCAGCAGTGGCCCGAGAGAGTCTAGCCCTGTGTTTCCCAGTAGGTGCTGCCCCATCTTCTAGACATGCTGGTGATGACATATTGCATGTGTAAGTTTGAGTTACCTGTGAATTTCATTTCCTCGATTTCCTTGTCCCTTGATTGGTTTGTCTGTTAGAAAAAATTATTATCTAGAGAGTGACTTTCCATAAAACAGTTCTCTTTTGTGTAAAAATATCATTAATTCGAAAGTGAGATAACAGAATTGAATTGTTCTCTTCAGTTTGCCTGACTCAGCATAGTGTTCTTAGCCTTTTTGAACAGCATCTTTTAGGCTTTTTGTCATACATAGAAAGTGTACATTAGTCTATTCCTAGTAGTGTTGGATGGCATTTATGAAGTGGGGCTGTTGAGCTCAGATAGCATGAATATTCTGTATGAATACTCTGTTGGCACTCTAACCTCTGGGTCAGCCAGTTAATTTCTTTCAGTTTTCTGAGCACAGAGCCTTGTTCTTTTTTTCTTTCTTTCTTTTTTTTTTTAAAGAGAGAGAGAGAGAATTTTTAATATTTATTGTTTTAGTTTTTGGCGGACACAACATCTTTGTTTTTGTATGTGGTGCTGAGGATAGAACCCACGCCGCACGCATGCCAGGCGAGCGCGCTACCGCTTGAGCCACATCCCCAGCCTTAGAGCCTTGTTCTTAAAAGAGAAATGGATCATCACGGATCCATTGCCGTCATAAAAACAATTTCAGGGCGTGAAACTTGGATATAGAATGTACAACAGCACCGTTTTTCTTAAGATCTACACACATACTCTTTGTTTCTCTTTTTAAAAAATTATATAGTAAGGGTCTGAGATTGCACTCAGTGGCAGGGTGCTTGCCTGGCATGTGTGAGGCACTGAGTTTGATTCTCAGCACTGCATATAAATAAATAAAATAAAGGTCCATGGACACTTAAAAATATATTGGAAAAAAATATCTCGTTTAAAAAAATTATATAGTCATTCATGGGGGTGGGGCAAGCAAGGAGTTACAAGGTTTTATTGTTTTTATCCTCATGGTATTTTCACAGTATTTAGCAGATTATTTGTTTACCTAGCATGGTATAGAGAATCCTTATGATGTGGTTCTAGGTCTCTGTGGAAGAAGGTCTCTCTGTGACCTTGCAGAAAAATGTGTCATGATGTGTTCTGAAGTTACTTGTTGGAATTCTTTTATAGTTCCAAAATGCTATTGTAGGAAATAATGTGTCACATTGCAAGAAGGATCTCCCCTTTTATAACTTCTTAGAATCAGTTTAAAAAATACAAATAGATTTTCATGTAAAGCCCATAATTTTAACCTCAGGAGAGCATTTATTTTATGCAGCCCTTATTTTGTTACAGTGCCTTGTGATGACTGTTGTTCTACAAGGAAGGAAAATTTGAGCATTAAGACACTTTGGGTCAGCCTCTGGCATAGAGCAAGCCAGCAGCAATGGGGTCCTGAGACTGTGAGCATCCATCTGGGTAGCAGCTGTTAGAGCTTGCATCCAGACATTTTTCATTTGAACTTTCCAAAGGTGGAAGCTGAGTGAGATTCTGCTATGTAAAAACAAGATACAGAACAAATGATACTGTCATTTGGTTTTAGAAAATCTATACACTTCTATTTCTGTATATATAGAACATCTCTGGAAGTGATGTGTAAGCAACTGGTTGGTAACAGTGTTACCTCTGGGAAGTAACAGTGGTTGCCTCTGGGAAGGTAACCAGGAGATAGAGATGGGTGACAAGGAGCTTTGCTTCTCTGCATCCCTTTCTGATATCCAGTTTTGAACCATGTATATGTCATAAGCATTCAAACAATACATGATAAAAACACAGAAATTACATACATTCTAATAGTAGATTTGTTCAGATATAAGGGAGTCTGTTCATATTTCTCCTGTTGTTTTGCTCAAGAAGTATTATTAGGGAGTGTTAGTCTGCATGTGGAAGATTCTTTTAAAACTATTCTCCAGAGAATGGGTTCAAAGTGGGATATGGGCACAGAAGACCCTAATTAAGCACGGTCAACCCTCTGGTTTGTTGTGGTAGCTTGTGCAGTGGTCATAAAATGGTTGTGGAGTTAGAGAGTAGCTCTGGTTATCTGCAGTTTATTCAAAGTCTCTGGGTCTTGTTTTCTTTCTAGAAATGGGGTGGAAGGCTATTGTTTTTGACATGCAGCATTTTTTCACCCTTTGGGTCAGCCCTCTCCTTCTCTGCTGAGGTTTCACCTGGGAGTCCAAAACAGCTCAGAATGTTCAATGACTTAGGCCTAGGCTTTGTGTGTCCCTGGCAACAGTGAAATGGGATCCTGATCATATTAAAGCAGTGAGATCATGATAGAGCAATGAGAGACTTTGGTTGGCACAAGGGAAGAAAAAAACTTGTTCATTTTCCCACCAGACTTGAATGAGAAGAGAATGCAAGGTTTGGGTAACCGTGTTCCACTTTCTAGCACTAGGAACCAGAGAACAAACCCATTGGAGGGGACCTTACTTTGCAGAGCCCCATGGGGTCTCAGTGAGCCTGGCTGGGCCTGGCCTTGTCTAGACTTCTCACTGTGGGGGTTAGTTAGTTCGTGTATTCTTTTCTTTAGTTTACTGCCATGTGTGTCAAATAAAAATCCCAATGGATACAGGTAATACCATTCAAGTTTTAGGATATAGATGGATGAATGACATGCATCTATGAAACACAATACCTATCACATGGGAAGCATTCTGGTAGTTTTTAGAGTAGTCAGTCAGAAATTCACCTCATGGTTTACCAATAACTGATTCTGAAGTGGAGCAGAATTTGCAAGATATTTAATTCCTTAACTTGGCACAGGTTATATGTTAAATACATCTAATGTATTTTAGAATAAAAGTCCATTTGGCACATGACAGCCAAGAGCTACTAGTTTTGCTCAGGTTCCAGAGTAAAGGTCATTTGAGAGATTTGAGAAATTTGAATCCCCTCTATAGAAGGATAGAAGAGAGTGGGGGAAGAAGAAAGAAAGTCAGCCAGCCAGCTATTGGGTGACTTAAAAAACTCCAACAGAAACCCAGCAACAGCAAAACAGGGAAAGGATAAGAGACCTTCAGAAGACAGCATCTTATGACACATGATATTTTGACTACCATTTTTTCTTTTTTTTCTTTTTTTGGTAGTTGTAGATGCGCAATACCTTTGTTTTATTTGTTTATTTTTATTTGGTGCTAAGGACTGAACCCAGTGCCTCACACATGCTAGGCAAATGCTCTGCCGCTGAGCTCCAGCTCCACCCCCAGCCCCAGGCCCAGCCTCTACCCTTCATTCTTTACCAGCTCTTCCAAAGCAGAAAAATCAGAACAAGCAGCTATGGAGATGGAAATGGAGTTCTTTTTATTTTTTAAAGCTGTTAACATTGAACCTCAGGACCCAATGGGTTACATAATAGCAGAAGTATTACTGTTGATTTTTCTGACATCTCAACACTTTCCTAAAAGTGCATTGTGGCATACTTTTTAAAGATTAAATTGGATTAAAATAAATTTCTATTTTAAGAATTTGAGTAGCATGAGATAATTGGTAAGGCCCTGGAGTGCTTTAGTAATGGTTGAGAATCATTGTTCTTAATAATAGAAACGAACTCTGAAATGACAAGCATTTTATACACTCTAGCTAACCTGACTTCTTAAAATAAAAACATTTCCAATATACAGGAGCTCGTGGCCCCATCGGTATTAATCAGGACTTCTTTTTCCCCTCAGGACTTTTTTTTTTTTTCTGGTTGTCTTTTGCCAAACACAATATTTCTAAATCACATTTTATTACCAGTAAGTAGAAGTTATACAAGATGTGGTTTTGTTTTGTTTTTGCTGTTTCAATACTTTCATATCCTAAAGAAGTAGCCCACACTACAGCAATTAGAAAACATGAAGAATTAGGAAATCAAGTGGATATTTAGGTTATTTTCATGCAATAATTATAGCAACTATTGGTGGTGGTCTCTGCCAGCACAACATGAATATTGAGCAAGGCCTGACCAGCTTGGCCCTGCTCAGACAGAAAGAACCTGAAGATTAGAGTAGGTAATGATGGAGTGGGGTGGAAACTTAGTCAGGTTTTACAGAGTTCTCCATTGTGAGTGAGAGTGCAGACAGTGCTAACGATGAGAACGGTATTTACATCGATGTTAGTTTACCCCACCCACATAGCTCTTACTGTGTCCTAGGCGACATCTTGTGTCGGGAATTGGCCTGTTGAATCCTCCTAGGAGCCCTCTGAGGCAGGTGCTTCATCAGGAAACTGGGGGTGGTTCAGTGACTTGCACCTGGCACGCAGTGGGAAAGTGGGAAATTGGTGCTCTCCACCACCTGTCGTGTCTCCTGGAGCCGTATTCCTTCAAGTAGCCACAGATTAAGGAGTCAAAGTGATGTGCTGCCAGGGAGACCAAATAAATGGTTATAGAATGCAGCACGCAGGGTCATTCATTTTGGCGGTCTTTGTCATGCTGGCTGACTTTGTACCAGGACCAGACTTAAATGCTGTGTTCAGTTCCACTGGTTATGGAGTTTATATCTACATGATAATTCTGTATTTGAAATTAAGTGCTTAAAAAGCACTCCTTAAAAAGGAGAGGACATTTGGGTTCAGCTGTTGGTAGCAGCCTTGGGTGTCTGCAAAGCTGATTTCTCCAGGAAGCTGCCTTTTTAGGTGCCTCTATCCAGACCATAGAAGTTTTTCCTGAGGACTTATTTATAATACACATCTACCAGCTGTGTTATAATGTAGCATGTTGATATGTTCAGCAGATGTTTATTGAACTCCTGCTGTGTTCCAGTGGTTGGAAATTATGGTTTTAGGATTCAATCTGGCCCTTGGAGACTGTGTAGATTCCAAATGGGCAGAGAGCTCAGAAGATCTTACCAAAGGGAATAGGGGTTGTGGGGTATGCTGTGGTTCCAGTGGTTCTGAGGAGAGTCTGAGAAAGGCATATTTTCCTTTGTTATGAAAGAAATACCAAACTCGGGAAAATGTGAATCTCTGTGTTGACACATCATGCTGTTTGGGAACCTTGGTTGCAGGCTGTTTCTTGTTTTTCAATAGTGCCATTAGGATGCTATTAATAACACTAATACAGAGGCCTGCTTGGGTGCTGTGCTGATCAGAAAGGATAGACGTTTTCCAGGAGCAGGTCACAAGTGTGGCTGTATTGCAAATATGGGTGGCTTCTTGTGAGTTACAGTGATTTTCCCCAAATGGAAAGAAATTGAGTTATGAAATTCAAAGAAGATAGCTACTTCATTAGTTTTCTAGGATCAGCTCCCCATTTTGTGTCTGGTCCTGGAAACTTTGCCAGATGAGAGAAGAGGGGAGGTCAAAGGTTTTGCTCCCAGACTGCCACTGACCACGCCATTCCTTTGTTCTCCGTGTAATTTCAGAAATTTACCATTTTACTTTTTAATGTCTTACAAGTAGTCGAAGTAGTCCAAGTTGTCTATAGAATGTTGCTCTCTTCTAATGATAGTAAAATAATGAACATAGGAAGTTTGACACCGTATCAGTTGCAAGTAAGGTGTAGTGGTTTTAGTTTTTCAACAGCAAATGTATTTGGGAGTGGTTTCTTCTAGGACTCATTATATTTTTATTTTAAAACATGTCTGAACTGTGATATTTTTTCAAAGTAGCTTATTAAGGACATATTTTCAATGGGTTTACATAGTTATTAGGGTATTATTTCTCTCTTTAAAATTGTGACCTTTTTATACTTACATAAACTTAAGTGTTAAAGAACCAGGTACTCATAAGTTAAACAACGAAATAAGTTCTTTTAAACCCAATAACTCCTTTTCTTTTTGTCTTCTTTTTTGAGATAAGCGTTCACTATGTTGTTCTGGCTGGCCTTGAACTCCTGGGCTCAAGTTATCCTCCTACTATAGCCTCCCAAATAGCTGGAACTATAGGCATGCACCACCACCCCCAGCTTTAAACTAATATATACAATATAGGAATATGTTGAGATCTCCATGAATAAGAACTCATTAGCTCTGTTTATGAAGTATGTTTACTACGTGCCCAGCACTGTCTTATGCGCAAAATAATATCACTGTGGCTACATCTTATAATTTACTTTAGAAAAGCAAATGGGTAACAATAACCACAACATTATATGTGGGGTTTTTTTTTTTGTTTTTGTTTTCTTTGGCTGGGTTTTATGCTGAGGATATGTGAACCATTGCATTTAAACCTCAGAAATATTACCTAGGGGAAGGTATTCTTATCCTCATTGTTTTTATAGATGAGAAAACAAATACTTGGAAAAGTTAAAGTAGCCTTGCTAAGTTTAACTGTATAGTAGTTTGTTGTTTTAAATATAAAAGAAATTTGCCCTAGATATTTATATTTTTCACCTCTTCACATGACTATCATTTACACAGATTTTGAGCCTCTGCATTTGTGCTGGGTGTTGATAATATGGAGATAAAAATGCTGGGATCTCTACTCTTGATGAGCCAAGTCTAGTGAAGAGGCCTCTTCCCTGCATATGAGATGGCACAAAACATTTATGAGGGCCTTATATGTGCTACAGTAGTTTTATATATTATCTTTTAACACATAGGGTTAAATTTTGTAATGGTTATTTTGTGTTGTAGCATAGCAAGCCATTCCAAAACTTACTACTTGAAATAGCTGTTTATTTAGCTGAAGATTTTGTGGGTCAACAAGTTGGCTTGGATTGAGCCAGACTGCTCTTCTGGTTTTAGTAGACTCAATCATGTGTCTCAGATCATCTGCCAGTCAGCCAGGCAGTTGTGCCCTGAGATTGGCAGGCAGTCAGTTGGAATGGCAGGGGCAGCCAGGCCACTGTCTCTCTTCACCAGCAGGCTAGCCTGGGCTTGTTTTCTTGGCAGCTGGACAAGATTCCAAGAGATGGAGCTGAGGTATGCAAGGTCTCTTGAGGCCTGGGCTTAGAACTGTCACATCCTTTCATGCAACATTCTGTTGGCCAGAGGTACAAGGCAAGCCTAGATTCAAGGTATAGAGAAATAGTCCTCTCCTTTTGATGGGAGGACCTACAAAGTCACATTGCAAAGTAAGGAGATGATTTGTGGCCAATTTTGTGATCTTCCCCAAGTTTTATAAAAGTAACATACACCAATCTCATTGAGACTTAAAAGGAAGTGATAATTCTAGGGTTTCTGTCTTGTAATTGTGTTGATATTCTTAGTGGACCTTGTTCTGGGCTGCTCACCACTTGAAAACCAATATTTAGGAGCCAAGTGCTCATGGGGATCGGCAGGTACCCTGAAAGATGAAGGAGGCTGTTATTCTCAAAGCGCTGTCTTGAGACTTCAGAGTTGCAAATAACTTTCATAGGGAGAGAAAGGAGGAGCAAGGGAGAATGACAGAAAGGCTTCGTGCTAAGTGGGGTCTTTGTCAGTCCGAGTGTGTCTGCTTTTTTCTTCCTCTGGCCACACCATTGTAATGGACCTTGAACTTCTAGGGCTAGTTCCTGTAGTTCTTTAGACAGATCACTTTTCTGCAAGTTGAACCTTATAACAGTTTGCATGCTTCATGTAGTTGATGCACAGAACTAAAGGCTAGGGGGAGGGTGTTACACATTCTGATATTATCTGAAAGTCACCAAATGTTCTAGCTTCTGTAAATCTAAAGACAGATTGTTTTTGTTAATATATTAATTATTTAGGTGCGGCTCCTTCTTGGAATTTATAATGCTGGACAAAAGGGGAAGAACTGGCAAGAGGGAGGGGATGTAGTTCTTGTAAAAGGCATAGGGATGGGATGTATCCTTGCAAGGGCAAACAGATGGGAAGTGAAAGTGACTGCCAAGACAATTCCCAAAGGAGCAGCCACTGTTGCAATATCGTATATAGAAAACATGAGCAATTAGTATGAGGGAGTTCGTTTTGAGGGAAAGATAAGGTCAGTTGGGAATTTTGAGTTAGAGGCAATAGTGGATTATCTCAGGGGAAGTGAGTGTATATTTAATTGTAAATTAGGACCTGGAAAAGTCAGGACTCAAAACAGGGCATTTGGAATCACATTCCCAGGGGTGATAGGTGGAGCCAGAATAGTGATACCCTTAGAGGGAGAAGGGCAGACATCTGTGTGTGTGGCTTGTCTGAGGAGAGCTGGGAAGGAACAGAGAGACCAGTTAGGAGGTTGCTAGGAGAGGCCAGGCTGGTGGCATATGTGGCTCTATTCTGGGTATATCCTGGAGGTAGAGTGACAGAATTCACCAGTGAATCACATTTGAGGTATGATGAAGAAAATACAGAGCTCCCTGGCCTCATGAGTTGGAAGGGTGAAGTTGCCTTTACCAAGGTGGTGAAGGTAGACTACCATGTTTGTTCTGCTCTACTGAACCTGTTCCTGGAGTTGCACCAGGAAGGACTGCTCCAAATCATCACAAAATAGGACTGAGTGGGATTCCAGAGGAAGGAGCACTAAGTGCCAGGGTGATTAGTCCCAAGCACTTATTGTGGGAACTTACACACAGCTCTGCAGCAGTCCTACTGGACTGGAAGAGAAAAGAAGGTTCTAGCTCGTGTGCCCACAGGGGCCAGGGTATGGAGTTTATGTGAGGCCCTGGAGCATTTGACTCAGGCCTGGGACCACAACATTTGGAGTAGGCCCTTCAAGAGCTCTGCTTTGGACTTGTTAGGTTCATAAGCTTATCTGACAGCCATATGGAGATGGTGAGTGGCAGTTTCATAAAGGATTCTGGGGTTCACAGGGGAGATTAGGCTGGAGCTAAAATTGGGAGCCAACTATATGTAGTTCGTATTTCAAGCCACTTAAAAAAGACACCAGACTGAATGAGATCACCAAGGGTGTTTTAACAGATGACCCATGATGGGAACCAAGTGGAGGCTGTAGGACTAGAGAGGAGATTTTCCAGGGTTATTTCAAAGAAAACCGGAAAGGACTGGGTGACAGACTTGATGTAAGGCCTTAAAGAAAAGGAGGAATTAAAGATGTCTCCCAGATTGTAAAAGAGTTTGAAGGTAAAAATAGGCAAGCTTCCTGGTTTCACTTATCAGCAGTTTTTCATTTTAATCCTTATTTACATTAAAACAGTGATCCTGTGAGACTCAAATATACTTTTGAGACTGTCCACAGAGGTTCAGCAGGAGCTCTGGATGGCCCCTTCCTGCAGCCAGACCACACCGTTCCCTGTGCTCTGGCAGTAACAGGGTTAGAAAAGAACTGTGCTGAATCCTTGATCTTAGCCTTCAAGTGGCCTTCCTACGCGTAGCAGCCACACCTTACGTAGCCTGGTTGGTTCTTTCTCATACCTTTCAAGCAGAACAAATTACCAGAAGGAACACACCTGACCCAAGTGTGTATGTTTGTACCATTGCACCAAAGGGCAAAAGAGGGTTATTCGTCTCTAAGCTGAGATGACTAATAAACTTAGGGTTGGACTCTTTCCATTTGACAAGAGCCCAGGCACTGTGCCAGGCTCCAGACAGACGGCCAGAGGAAACAGCTGTCCTTCCCAGGGGGGCTCTTGCCAGAGTAGACAGACGTGGCATGGGCAGGGTCACACTTTGCCTGTGCCAGGTGGAGGGCTCCACAGGCTTTTCCCAGATGCTTTGCTTTGATTTGAGGTGATTTGAAGAAAATGAGTTTTGGGAGAAGGGAAAGACTTCATTTCTTACTTGACAGTGAGCTTCCTTCTCAAATTAGTGTTTCTTTGATATAGTCCTATAATTTTACCTGAGAGTATTCTTTTTTTAAAAAAAAAATTTTTTTAGTTGTAGATGGACAGTATGTCTTTATTTTATTTATTTTTATATGGTGCTAAGGATTGAACCCAGTGCTTCACACATGCTAGGCAAGTGCTCTGCCACTGAGCTACAGCCCCAGCCCTGAGATTGTTCTTGAATGTTAAGTATTTTGAATTTTAAAAGGCATATGAGATGTACATAGCATAGAGCATGAAGGTCTCCCCACAGGGCTGGGGCATCATGCTGTAATCAAACAACGTAACAGACCTCACTAAATGGGATGGAAATAGACTGAAAGAGCCTAAGTCAGCTTAGGCTTTATCATTGAGTGAAAAACTGCTTAATTTTCAGAGATTTATATACTTAAGAATGGTGAATCATTGATGATGGACTTGTATTTCAGACATAGGGCTCTGTTTGGTTTTGTTTTTTCCTTTTCGGACTTGATGTTCATTAGAGTTGTGGGGTCTATTTTATTTATTTTTTAGTAGTACTGGGGTTTGAACCCAGAGTTTCACACTTGCTGGGCAAGTGTTCTATCAACTGGCTGCATCCCCAGTCCCTATGGGTTATATTTCAGGATGTGGGAATGAAATGACTGAATTTGTGACTTGCTCCATGGGGTGCATTCTGCCTTCTGAGCTGTAGAAGTAAATAGCTATTGATCCAAGAAGGCCATTCAAGTGTATTTATTCATTAATAACGACAGTAATATAGGTTCATTTATCTTTATCAAAGCTCAGATTATGAATACTGAACTTCTCTTAATGGAACCCCAAATAGAGTGAATTGAATATGTATTTACTTGGATTTGGCACTATCACCTTTAACTAAATGCAGCACAATTACTGTTTACATGTATGTCTCCCTAATTAGACTGGAAGCTCCTTTCAGGTAAAGAATATGTAATTTCCTTTTTATCTCTGGCATCTGACATAGCAGACACTCATGTGGTACATGCATCCAAGTCTGCTTGCTTAGGTTTGGCTCTGTGGTCCTTGTGTCTACTGATCTCATCTGCCACAGATGAGATGGCCTTTGTTATGTTATCTGACTCACTTATTTGAAAAGGACACTGTTCTGATTAATATGTCTGGAGAAGTGGAGGGCAAGGGAGCAGCTTCAGAGCCCTATGAGCTGATGAGGACTGTTTCTGATAGTTTGCCTCACAGTTGAACGGGAAAACAAGCCTTCCAACCTTGTTAAGGTCTTCCTACACATGGGTGATGGAATTCCTCCTCTTTCTTCTCCATTGGTCATGCTCCTTGAGGCAGCAAAGAGGGCAGAGAGCTTTGGAGTCCACTCCAAAGAGAGCTTTGGTTTGCCACTCCTTTCTAGTTTCAGTTCAACTCTCTGGGCCAGATTCTCTCCTCTGAAATGATTAATAAATAAGGTCTACCTACAAGTGTGCAGTAAGAGTGAAATGGGATACTTTAAATGATATTTTGTATGGGCTGGGGTTGTGACTCTGTGGTAGAGTGCTCACCCACTATGTGCGAGGCCCTGGGTTCGATCTTCAGCATCACATAAAAATAAATAAATAAAATAAAGGTATTTTTTTAAAAAGTCAATTACTTTAAATAATAATAATAATGATATGTTGTGGGGCAAGCTACTTAGTAAGCCTGGACAAATGGGAATTCTCATCACTGATAACCCCTTTACAAGCCATGAGACTTCCAGATCAGTTAACTTTTTTTTTTTTAATATTTCTTAGTTGTCAATGGACCTTTATTTTATTTATTTATATGTGGTGCTGAGAATCGAACTCAGTGCCTCACACATGCTAGGCAAGTGCTATATCACTGAGCCACAACCCCAACCCCCAGATCATTAACTTTGGCATTATTTGAGAAATTGAGTTGTCATGACAGTAGGGGTAGACATATTAATTAGAGCAGTGTCCTTTTCAAATAAGTGAGTCAAATAACAAAACAAATTCCATTAATCTTATGAAGTTGAATAGGAATGATGCTGTTTCAGAAATGGCAGGACTCAGGTTCGACAAACAAGATCATAGCCAATTTAGCCACTACTGGCTCATGAGAAGCATTGTCTGGAGCATTTTGCTTAATCTGAAACTAAATTCAAGCTATCTTGCTCAGCACCCACTTCAAAATTCCATGGTCATTAAGGTGTGGTACCTGGACTCAAAGCCAATCTTGCAATTACAGGCTTTCGGTACTTCTTACTGCTTTGTATCACACCGTCTGCCCAGTATACATTCCACTAGGTGTCAAGGGTAATGAAAGCACTTCTAAACTTTGTAAATCCTGTGAGACCCTACAAACTAGTTCCTCGCTGTAACACAAACATGAGTGCATTTACTTTCATGGTCTTATAGTAAGGATGGTAGGGAAATAACAAAAGTGGCACACACAACAATTAATATTACATATATTTGACTGTTACTATCATGAAGGTGTTGTTTTTCATCATTTAGATAGAAGTAGTTACCTGTGATCAAGGTCATGGATAACTGTTAAATGAAACTTACAAAGGTAAGTAAAAATGTACTGTAGAACTCACCCACACCCAGCCTAGGCATGACAGGCGAGTCCACGATGCCTAGAAGCTATGTTTTGAGCTGGACTTGAAAGGGTTTAAGGGACACAGAAGAGCCAGGCAAGCTGTTCTGAGTGTGATGAAAGAGCCTGAGGGAACTGGGAAGGTTCCCCCAGCTAACAAAGACTGGGACACTTGGTGCATAAGTGTAAGGGCAGAATAGTGTGGGAACTGCAGAGGGGGTTTGTGTTTGACATTTGTGATTAAATGTTTACTTTGAACAGGCTGATTAGATGGGTGCAGCGACCATCTTTTCAGAGTTGAATGTTGGCTGGATGTTGTGGTGCGTGCCTGTGATCCCAGCGGCTCAGGGGGCTGAGGCAGGAGGATTGCAGGTTCAAAGCCAGCCTCAGCAAAAGCAAGGCACTAAGCAGTTCAGTGAGACCTTGTCTCTAAATAAAATACAAAATAAGGCTGGGGATGTGGTTCAGTGGTTGAATGCCCCTGAGTTCAATTCCCGGTATTAAAAAAAAAAAAAAGAGAGAAAGTTCAATGTGGTTTTAGAAGAAAATGAGAGCTAGTAAAGTAGCTGAATTTGTAAAGTGGTTGAGACTTCAGACCTAAGAATCAGACATTATCCCAGGACCATAGATAAAGGTTTATCTATCAGTGATTGCTGAGTCAGGTTGCTAGAATGAGGAGACTAGTGAAGGACTAGAATTGCAGTCTTCTTAAATATTTCAAATGCTGCTTTTCTTTTTAAACATAAAGCCAATATTTTATCCCCAGAATGTAGTATACATTATGACAAGGTAATTTAATTTAGAAAATTTGACATTCAATTTAAGAATTTCATGCCTGTTTAGCATTTATTTTTATATCTTTTTATATGTTGGCATTGGTTGATTCTTTTTTCTCAGGCCAAGCCTCTACTTTATTGACAAGTTAATAGCCAGCTGCCTGAACTGGGTTGAGGTAGCATTGTAACCCCAGCTAGACATGAGAAGTAACTCCATGTTAGCCTCAGCTGTTAGGCCTGGACAGGTTGTGATGCAGGGATACAGGGATCAACATGTTCTGGGCTTGGGGGACTGAGGGGTTGTTAATTCAGAGGATGACCAAGGACTCATAAATATTTGGAGTGTGTTTAACTACAAATCAAATGATCTGCTTGGAAAACTTCCCAGCAGTAGCTTTAGAAATTCTGAAATTAATGCCAGATTATATCTCCCAAACCCAAAGTCAGGCTTCTGAGTTAAGAATTAGTTGACTGTTGGAAGCAAGTAAGTGGATGCGTTCATCTGGAAGGAAATTGCCTCACCTGCCTCAGTATGTTGTTGCTGTGAATGCAGGTCTGTGACCAAGGAAGTCAGAAAAAGTACATGATCACCTGTGTCTTTCTCCTGCCTTGCTCACCACAGTTACAGTTTTGAAAACCAGCCAGAATTAGCAAGGGCTTATGGTGACAGTTCATTACAGATAAAACATCTGAAGACCCTTCTTACTGGCTTCCTGCTGCACCTGGCTGCCGTTATGCATCACACATCTATGGTCAGGACTTCCAGCTTGGCACCCTTTTAGTTAGATCATACCATAGATGATAGCTCACATTCAATAATTTTGGTCAAAATAAGAAACATGCCATAGCAGAAGGAGTATCATGGGTTCTGGTGTCAGCAGACTCTGGCTTCTAGATTAGTACATGTTCACCTTAGCCAATCTATTCTTTGAACCTCGATTCTTCTATAAAATGGTGGTAACTTCTTCGAGGAGTTGCAAGGTTTAAACTAATGTATTATAATAGATGTAAACGGAACACACATGTGATCTTGTACATATACGTGATCATGTGCACATTACATGAGTATACATTATGCTAGTATATGTTTATAATATAGATGTACACATGTCTTACATTAATAGGTATGTATAATTTAGTACAGTGTTTGGTATGTAGAGGTCCTTTTTAAAAGTTCCTTAATCTATGTAAATTTTTATCCCCCCTTCTCCAAAATAGTTTTTCAATCAAATATGATGGCATACAGCTCAGCCCATATCTGGAAAAGCTACAAATACATTATATAATTAGCTAGCTGAAATATTCACCCCAGACACTTTAAAAATTAAACTAGCCATAATTCTCGGATCATTACCCCTGTTATTGGCATGTCTTATTATAAATTTCAGGTAACGTTGGTGCCTTAGTCTGTTTTGTGTAACCATAACAAATTATCTGAGGCTGTAGGTTATAAGGAAAAGAGTTTTATTTAGCTTACAGTTCTGCAGGTTCAAGAGCATGGTTAGCATCTGCTTGGCTCCTGTGAGGGCCTCATGGTGACTTACCTCATGATGGGGAAGTGGGTAAATGCAAAAGGGCACCTGTGCCAGACAGACCAAGGGGAGGAGCCAGAGTGTACCTTATAACGACCGACTCTTCCACTCTTGAGGTTAGCAGCTCACCTGCAGGAGAAGCATTAATCCCTCTTAAAGACCATCCTATGCGGACCAAGCCTCAATGTGAGTTTTGGTAGGGAAAAACTGTATTCAGACAGTTGATTTCTGAGTTAAAATAATAAACTTTGAATTTCAGCCACTCGACAAAAGGGTGACTGCTCACAATTTAACCAAGTAAAAATCTTAACTAATTTGAAATTGTCATACAGTCTTTCATGGGGACAAAAGAAAATTTATTATTAAGTATGTGAGCCCTATTTCAAGGGTAAAGCAAAGCTTGACTGTCTTCATAGGTGCTGCTAGAGTCAGGGTAGTAAATTTTACTCCTTACTATATATCTTTTATTTTATTTTATTTTTTGAACACAATAATGTGCTATAAAATGTAACTGTTCCATAGATGAGAAGGACCTTTAACTCCTGGACAATAATTTTCTGTCACTGTGGATTTCATGCAGGGCGTTCTGCAGTAAGAAAGACAGCGTAGCACGGAGTTCAAGCACAGACAGAAGCCAGCTGCACCTGGGCTAGTTAGCTACGCACCATGCTTTAGCCGAATGGCCAAGAGCAAGTTCCTAAACCTCATGTTTTTGGGAGGAGTGGGTGATTACTGGGGATTGAACTCAGGGATACCCAACCACTGAGTCACATCCCTAGCCCTATTTTGTATTTTATTTAGAGACAGGGTCTCACTGAGTTGCTCAGCACCTTATTGATGCTGAGGCTGGCTTTGAATTCGTGATCCTACTGTCTTAGCCTCCTAAGCTGCTGGAACGACAGGTGTACACCATGGTGTTTGGCCCTAAACCTCTTTATTTTCTAGATTCTTATTTGCAAAATAGGGACAGTAGTAGTTCTTGTCTCATGGAATTATTGTGAGCCTGAATGAGATGATATGCAGAGAGGTCCAAAGTACTGTATGGAGCTCACAGTGTTTGCTGTTTTAAAAACTTTGAAAATAGGGGGAGAATTATTTTCAGGTTATTGCTCTCATCTCAGAGTGACTTGCAGACATACACAGGTAAGGAAAATCTAGGAGAAAGTAGTCAAAATGGAGGGGCTATACTGCTGCCGGGACCTCTTACAGGAGAACTTGTGACACGGAGACAGTAGGGAATGGTGAGTCTGGTGGCTAAAACTCTCAATGCAAGTTCATTATATTAACCGTAAAAAAAAAAAAAAAAAATCAAAACTTGGAGACCACAGCTGGTCAAGAACATACAGATTGCTCTAGGGCTTAGGTGTTCAGTGACCACTTGTCAGTTACAAATATGTCTAAAATCTTCATGAAGTTCCCTAACACAGCATACTCTGATATATGTCCTCATTTGAAGAAATTTGGACTGGAAGGTGCTTAATAATATCTAAGAAAAAATAAGAGTCAGAGAGAGGGGGGGAGGGAAGGGTGGGAGGAGGGAGGAATTGGTTAAGAGGAAATCATTTTAAAAGGATACATGAATATATTAAACATTTTAACCTAAAGCATAACTTCTTTTTTCTTTAGTTGTACTTGGGCATAATATCTTTACTTTATTTACTTATTTTTATGTAGCACTAAGGATGGAACCCAGATGAGTGCTCTATAGCTGAGCCACAACCCCAGCCCAAAGCATAATTTCTGAGTGACAGATTGACTAGTAAATAGTTTTTCAGTATGTTCACTACATAGATACCATGTTTCTTCCATTGTCCAAGGCAGATGCTACTATAAAACACAATGTTGCAAGTATTTTATTCAAGAAAGGTTCTGATGGGATTGCATATTATCCTTTTTGCACACATTTGCATGTTCGTGGGCACACAACCCCTTGGATTTCTTTTTTCTTAACATCTTTAATGAGCTATGATTCATATACTATGCAGTACATCCATTTCTGTCCATATATATGTGTACACACACACACACACACACACACACACACACAGGGGATTGAGCCCTTAGGGGTACTTTACCACTGAACTACATCCCCATCCCTTTTTATTTTTTATTTTGAGACGGGGTCTCACTGAGTTGCCCAGGCTGGCCTTGAACTTGAAAACCTCCTGTCTCAGCTGCCCAAGTTGCTGAAATACAGGCATGTGCCACCATGCCTGTCTCATTTCAAATTTTGTATATAGTTTAATGGTTACAATCATTTTTCTGAGCAAAATTTTACTCTTTTGAAAAAAATCTAGCCGTGTGTGCTGTGCCTCCAGATTATTATCACTAGTGTTTTGCAGTTTATGATCCTTACTTTAAACCCAACTGAAATCTTTAAAATGACTTTCCTTCTTTAAGTTTTTACAAATGTAGCTTGGTTTTCACAGCTAAATTAATGTATGTACTCTCTTCACATGGTCACAAATGTACATGTGAAGAGAGAGTGTTTAGAGATTTGAGTATCTAAAACGCATTAGCCAGAATAAATAATCATGGCTTTTCTGTTTTCTATCTTAATTAGTAAATTGCCATATTCCATATGATTCACATGGAATAAATAGAACAGTAATTTCTGTGCTTAACTAGTAAATAATTTACTTAAATTTTTGTTTATATAAATGACTGGTAATATAATTGGTCTCATCTGTCATGTTATTTGCTTAAAGAAAAATAATATGCTTATTTTCTAATGAATAAAACAAAGCCTTCATCAGAGACATTGTTATCCTGTACAAGTATGTTATTGAAACATAACAGTGACCTGAAAAATATTATTTTTATTTAAAGGGCTGGGGTTGCAGCTCATTGGTAGAGCGCTTGCCTAGCACGTGTGAGACACTGGGTTCCATCCTCAGCACCACATAAAAATAAACGAAATCAAGGCACTATGTCCATCTACAACTAAAAATATTTTTTTAAAAATACCTGAAGTCACCACAGTTAATTAACTCTAAATTATGGCCTTTAATATCATAATCAAAATCACAGAATTACATGGCACAACCTGGACTAAATCACAGTTTATCCTTGAGTTTTGCAGAAGCATCTGATGATAGCAAAAGCAGCACTTCCCCCCAACAGGGTGGTGCCATGGCGGGTAGGTAACAGGTTTCACTGTTGCCATCTGCCCTGTTTTTAGTTACCTCTAATGCCTTGGCTGAGTTTTGAAAATGAATGTCTCCCAACTCAGCATGGTGTGGTTTACTGATTTATAGTTCGAAAGAAAGAAGCTGAAACAAACGAGTTTCTTAATTTTACCAGATACTCTGTTTTTGTTGAAAATATCATCATAGGCAAAGAAATTTAATTTTCTGACTAAACTCTGCAATTACAATTTTTAAAAGGCCACTTTTCCCTGAGATAAAAGTGAGATACCATATTTTTTCCTTGTACTTCTTTATATACATTAAAAAGTTTGGCCAGACATCATTACACATGCCTATAATCCTCTGCTTTCTCTCTCCTCACCTTTAAATGTTCTAACCTTTCCTTTGTCTTCCTACCCCATTTTCTTTTCTCTTAATAAACAATATTTTTAACATTTTTAAAATCTGTTTAGTTTATCCTTTTGGGAGTGGAAGCGTGTGGATCAGAGGCACCCATGATACAGCAACCCAAGAGTGAATCAAAACAGCAATTCTGCAGCAGTAAACTGAGCCTACAGGGCTCAGAAGAGCAAAGGACATTTTCACTTGACACTGGCAGTGTGAGGTCTGGGATAACAAGCCTGGGTGGCACTGGGGAGTAGGGATCTGAAACGGATTAAATATAGAGCAAATCTGATGATCTCTGAGTCACCTCTCCCAAGCCTAGAAAGGGCTGGAGCAGGCTGACTCATCCCACACATGTCCCCCTGCACAAGAACTGAGGCTCTGAAAAGGAATGGTATTACAGAACTGGCCAGACAAGAAGAGAGTAGAACTCTGCCCGCAGACTCCCTGAATAAGTTTAACCAGTTTGGATCAGAGCTGAGAACAAACTGTATAATATCTGAAACCCCAGAAAGAAAGGACTCTATTTCAAAAACCTAAGCAAGAAAAATAAACAAATAAACAAATTGATGCTCAGAAAATGGTGGAGTAGAACTAGGTAGCAAATCTTCACTCCTCTGTAGACCCACATCAGAATACTGAGAATGTGACCAGAGCGCCAAATATAATTTAGTAGTGATTTTAGCTTTCTTGAATACCTAATTTCTCAGCCTATTCAAGTACATCATTTCCATTTTCCACTTGGATTAGTGGTCTTCTCTTTTCAGTAATTTTTTTGTTTATTTTTAAGATTTATTAGTATATGGCTTTGTTCTGAAGTGGTTACAGTTTTGGGGGATTCATATTTCCTCTCAAAGCAGGCTAGAGACTGGACATAGGAGTAGGTTCACATTGAGTGGCAATATGACACTTAGATAATCTCCCAGTGCAGGGTACTTAGTAGAGAAAGCAGCTAACTAAAATGTCCCTTGTACAATAGTAGGAAAGATAAATACACCACAGGATGGACAGAAATACAAACTATGAAAAATAACACCTAAGAAACAAACTAAGAGGAAATACAAGAAATGAGAGAACACTTCAGTAAAAGAGATGATGAAAAAAATAAACAAAAACTTTGAAAGCCACAATAAATCAAGTTAGAATTTCAGTTGAAAGCATCACCAGTAGATTAGACCACATAGAAGATAGATTTTTCAGGTGAAAAACAGCAATAAAGAGATGATGATGATGAGAGACTAAGACCAGAAGATTTGGGAAATCTGGTACAACACAAACCAAATTTGAGAGTCATTGGTATTGGGTCATTGGAGGGTACTGAGAAACAAACTAAGGGATCCATACCTTTTCAGTGAGGTAATATCAGAAAAATTTCCAAACCTTGTGAATGAGATGGAAATCCAGATACAGAACATATCCAGAACTCCATGTAAACAATATCAAAAAAGGTCATCTTTAAGGCAGACACATTACATTTAAAATGTGTAATATACAGAACAATGATAGAACCTTCAAAGTCTCAAAAGAAAATAGCAGGTTACATTTAGAGGTAAGCCAATCTGAATTAACACTGATTCTCAGTACAGAGCCCTGAAAGAAAACAATTGCCAGCCAAGATAGCTTTATGCAGCCAAGATATCCTTCAGAATTGAAAGAGAAAATCAAAACTTTCCAAGATACACATGAACTAAAAGAATTTATGACTACTAAGTCAGCACTACAGAATATAAAGAAATATTTTGAGTAGAAGAAATTAAAAACAAAACCGAGAGCCCACAAATGGACAAATCTGATTAGAATAGTAGCTATGTAAATAAAAGTCATAATTGAAGTAAATATTAGCAATAAATGCTTTTGAGTGATGAATGGGTTATAGAAAAATAAGGGGAGAAACAAAAAAAGTTCCAAATTAACCAAAAGAAAAAGAAATAAACAAAATAAGACATAAAAAAAAGTTTTCACAGACACTGCTAAAATCCAGAGGATCACTAGGGTCTAATTTGAAAACTTACATTCCAATAAATTGGAAAATCTAGGAGATATTGACAAATTTCTGGACATGTATGACCTACTCAATTGAACCAAGAGGATTAGAAAACCTAAACAGATCGATAATAAGCAATGAGATTGAAGCAGTAATAAAAAGTGTTCCAACAAAGAAAACCTCAGGACTAGGTAGATTCTCAGCTGAATTCTACCATATCTTTAAAGAAGGATTAATGCTAATTCTCCTCAAGTTATTCTGTGAAATAGAAATGAGGGGGAGGGGCACTCCATATTCACTCTATGAAGCCAGTATCACCTTAATACTAAAAACAGATAAGGAAACATTAAGGAAAGAAAACTACAGACCAATATTACTGATGGACATGGATACAAAATCCTTAATAAACTCTTAGTAATTCAAATTCAAAAATACATTAAGAAGATTGTACATCATGATCAAGTTGCTTTCATTCCAGGGGTGCAAGGTTGGCTCAAAATTTACAAATCAATAAATTTAATGCATCACATAAATGGAATTGACAAAAGTCACATAATCATCTCAATAGATGGAGGGAAGAAAAGTTGAAAATTTAGCACCCTTCATGTTGAAAGGACCAGAGAAACTAGGAACAAAAGCAGCTTAACATCTATATATGCTATATGTGAGAAACCCAAGCCAGCATAATACTAAACAGGGAAAAACTGAAAGCATTTCCTCTAAAATCAAGAAGGCAAGGACGCCCACTCTCACCACTTCTATTTAGTACAGTTCTTGAACCGTTCACCAGAACAATTAGTCAAGAAAATTAAAGGGATACAAATGGGAAATTAAGTCAAATTATTGCTGTTTGTAGATGATGTGGTCCTACACTTAGAAAACCCAATGAACTTCACCAAAAGACATTAAAAAAAAAAACAGCTTTTCTGTACACACATAATAAACTTGATGAAATCAGGGAAACAGTTGCATTCATAATAGCCTCAGCAAAAGAAAAAAAGAAGGACCTTGGGAATAAATCAAAGGAGGTAAAAGACCTATACAATGAAAACTATAGAAACATTAAGAAATTGAAGAAGACATTGGAATATGGAGAGACCTCAGGTCTATGTTCTTGGATAGTTAGAATTAATATTGTTAGATGGCCAAATTACCAAAAGCAATGTACAGAATCCCCAGAAAAATTCCAGTGACCTTTTTCACTGAATTAGAAAAAAAATTCCCAAAATTTCTAGAATGAAAGAACCATAATAGCCAAAGCAGTCATGAGCAATAAGGCCAGAGATAACACTCAGCCTCAAATTATTCTACAGAGCCATCATACTCTTGTGGGTTTACATGAGGTATCCCCCAAAAGCTCACATGTGAGATAATGCAAGAAAGTTCAGAGGTGAAATGATGGGTTTATGAGAGCCTTAACCTACGCAGTGCATTAATCTGATAGGGATTAACTGAGTGGTATAGGCAGGTAGGGTGTGGTTATAGAAGGTGTGTCACTGGGGCCATGCCTTTGGGGTATATATTTTGTCCCTGGTAAGCAGAGGACTCTCTGCTTCCTGATTGTTATGACCTGAGATGCTTTACTCCACTGCACTATTCTGCCTCACCATGATCCCAGAGCAGTGAGGCCCACTGTCTATGGACTGAGACCTCTGATACTGTGAGCATCAAATAAACTTTTCCTTCTCTAAAATTCTTGGCAAGTCTTTTGTTCACAGTGTTGAAAAAACTGACTTAAACATGTACCAAAAACAGCATGGTACTGGCATAAAACAGACAGGAAAATACAGAGAAACCTACATAGATAACAGTCATCTGTGGCAATGGTGCCAAAAATATAAGGTGAAGAAAGACAACATTTTAAACAAATGGTCCTGGGAGAACTGGATAGAAGAGTTAAAACTAGATCCCTGTCAATGTGTATGAAAAGCCTAGGAATTAAACCACAAACTGTGAAAGTGGTTGAAGAAAACAGGGTCAGCACTTCAGCATGTAGGTGCAGGCTGCCTTCCTTAATGAGACCTCTAAAACAAGGAATAAAACAAGAATCCATAAGTGGGATGCATCAAATTAGAAAGCTTCTGCACAGCAAAGGAAATGATAGAGTGTGAAAAGGGGGCTGGGGATGTGGCTCAAGCAGTAGCGCACTCACCTGGCATGCGTGCGGCCCGGGTTCGATCCTCAACACCACACACAAACAAAGATGTTGTGTCCGCCGAGAACTAAAAAATAAATATTAAAAAATTTCTCTCTCTCTCTCTCTCTCTCTCTCTCTCTCTCTCTCTCTCCTCTCTCTCTCTCTCTCTCTCTCTCTTTAAAAAAAAAAAAAGAGTGTGAAAAGTGAGCCAATAGAATGTGAGAAAATCTTTGCCAGTAACTTTTCTGACAGTTTAAATCCAGAATATTTAAAGAACTCAGTAAACTTAATACCAAAAAAATAAATGACCCATGGACTGGGGTAGTGCTCAGTGGTAAGAGCACTCATCTAGCACGGGTTTGATCCTCGGCACCACGTTAAAAATTAAAAAAAAAAATAAATAAATAAAGGTTATTGTGTCCACCTACAACTAAAACAAATATTTAAAATAAATAAATCAGTGACCCAGTCAATAAATGGGTAAATGGACTAAACAGATATTTCTCAAAAGAAGAAATGCAAATCACCCATAAATACATGAAAAAAAAATGTTCAACATCATTAGCATACCAGGCAAATGCAAATCAAAATTATACTGGGATTCAGTCTCAGTCTGGTTAGAAAGGCAGTCATCAAGAATATAAATGATAAATGCTGGTGAGAATGTGGGGAGAAAAAAAACATTCATACACTATTGGTAGGATTGTAAATTAGTATGACCACTGTGGAAATCAGTACAGAGGTTCCTCAAAAGACTAGGAGTGGAACCACCCAGCTGTTCACTCCTCAGTATTTATCCAAAAGAACTGAAATCAGTATACTGTAGTGATACATGCCCTCCAATGTTATGGCAGTGCAGTTTAACAATAGCCAAGTTATGGAACCAGCCTAGGTATCTGTCAACAGATGAGTGGATAAAGAAAACGTGGCTTATATACACAATGGGGGTACACTCAGCCATAAAGAAGAATGAATTTTGTCATTTGCAAACATGGATGGAACTGGAGAAACGTCATGTTAAGTGAAATAAGAGACTCTGAAAGTCAAGGCTCAAATATTTTTACTCATGCAGAAGCTAGAGAGGAAAAAAGGAATAAAAAAATTTGAATTTCACCAAAATAGAAGGGAGATCAGTAGAGTAGAAGGAGGGGACCAAGGGGGAAGGAGGAAAGTGGAAGAACAGGGAAATAAAATCAACCAAATTGTGCTCTATTTATTAAAATGAATCTCACTTATGTATAATTATAATGCACCAATAAAAATTTATATGTAAATAAGTAGGAAGTACAATTGGGAGGGAGGACTGGAGGAAAAAGGGAAGTACTAGGGAATTAATTGGAACCGGTTATGTTATTATATGCATGCGTGAATACAATGAACCCCATTATTATGTATAATTATAATGTAGTAACAAAAACATTTTAAAAGCTTTGTTTTGTAGAAATCAACAGAAGCGGGATTTTAGGATTTTGTTGTACAATTTTTTAAAGTTTTCATTAATATAATTATAAAATGCTGTAGTGGGTATATGAATCATGTGGCATGCTCTGTCCTTTGAGTTGGTGAACAACTCAGGACACAGCTTGTGTGTTATCCATATGGATTTAGTGAGGAGGTAGAGGAGGGTCCCATGCTTCCTTTCTCACCTCATTTGTGGAAAGACACTTCACTTTGTAGTTACAGGATGTAATTACAGAAGATCAATCTTACAATAAATTCCTTCTTTATGTATTACATTTTCAACTCTGCCTTTTTAAAGTATTGCACATGATGTAAAGAAAACAAAAAATGATTATTAGAATACCTACTCGATTGTTAAAATGGACCTCTGCCTCAAAGAAGATAAGCACAGTTAAATTTTCTTTAAGTTTTTCTTCATTATCTGATTAAATTGCCTAAAACAGAGCAAGAAGCTGACAGGAGAAATCAGGTGTGTCAGGTCTGTGGAATACAACTTTATGTGCACACTAAAGAGACGTTGTGCTAGATAGTTTTGTGTGGTTCAAATAGTATTAAAATATTTTAATTTCATAAGTCATATATGTGTGTAATAAGAAATTCAAAGAGTAAAAGAACTATATGAAGTGAGAAGTAATGATTAGCAGTTTAGTATTTTCCTTGAACATTCTTGTGCACATAAGAGGCCAAAACCCTCCATGCTTTCCTGCACATAGTGTACACAGCTTTTTTTTTTTTTTTTTTTTTTTTTTTTTAATTATGGTATCCTAGTGTGTAACTTTCAGAAGGAAAGGAGGGAAGGAAGAAGGGAGATTGCCATTTAAATTAACAGATTGCCATAACATATTTAACTATTCAGACATGTATTAACAGAAATTATTTTCCTCTCTTCCTCTTTTCCCTCCTTCCTTCCCTTCTTAAAGTAGGAAGAACAACAAATGAAAACACCTGAATTCCAGGTTTTTGTTTTTGTTTGGTCAGTTTCTACAGTATGGGCGCAGGGAGGGTCCTGGCTATGGGATAGTATCTGTCAGTAGCTATGTTATTGCATATTTCACTTCTTAGAGTTGACTTGACACAATGAAGTGTTCATACCTCTATCTGCATAGACAGTTGATTCCCGCAGAGTTAATTGGTTTAGCTCTCAATCTTTGTATTTTAATCTATCAAATATATTTGTAACTGGAAATGTCTTCAGAGGCCATCTATATAGAGTGTGGTTCATGTGAGGGTTTCTACGTAAGGAGAAGTTATTACTATGTCCAATAGAAAAATCAAATCACAATAGGAAAAGGAACGAACAGAATGTTAAGCAAATTGAAGGCAGGAACCAAGTAGTTGATAAATGGCTTCCTAGCAGTTAAACACTCAAGAACAAAGAATTTCAGTGAGCAGGATTGTTTTATTTTGTATGGATCCTGTTTTTATTTTAAAGTAGGAATAAATCCAGGTGCTGTGCTGCATGCCCATAATCCCAACATCTTGGGAGCCTGAGGAGGTTTGTAGGTTCATAGCCAGCCTCAGTAACTTAGTGTGGCCCTAGGTAACTTAGTGAGACTATGTCTCAAAATTAAAAATAAAAAAGGGCTGGGGATGTGGCTCAGTGGATAATTGCCCCTGGGTTCAATACCTGGTACCCAAAACAAAACTAAAGTAGGAATAAAATGAAAATATTTGAAATAAAATAGCAGTATACTCACAATTCCAATGCTATTTGGATGTCTTTCTTATATAGTGCAGTGTTTGGGTAGGAGATGGAGTGCTAGAATTTACTTCTTTTTGTGAAATTTCAAATAAAATCTATAAAGAATATTTTATTATGAAGTGGTGTGACTTACTTAAATTTGAAAAAATAACAACACACCAGCCTAGGTCATTAGCAGTTCTTTTGTTTCCTTTTAATAATTTCAGGTATACAAAATAAATCTTGATCCTCCACCCCCAACAGAAAAGGATGAGGAACTGTGACTTAAGCCAAATAGTCATTACAACAGTTTATAATCAGCTTTAGTTTATGAGGGTTCTCTTAGGGAGTTTAATGTATACAAAAGGCAAAATTGGTAAATATTTCTAAGAATATTTTAAAAGTATTTTTCTCTCAGCAGTGAAGTGTTTTTCCTTAAGATAAATTTTAAATTAGACCAGGCATTCTGAATCACAGGCTTTCAAGTGATTTTTCTGTCCCAGTGCAGCACACATGGGATTCCTGAATGAAGGAGAATGAATCGGGAGCAGGGATGGTATGTGTTGCCTGGCTGCTTTCCAGAGTGACTTGCAGCCTGCGTGGAAGGGGTAGGGTTGGAAATGAACAGAGGCAGAAAGGAGGGGGCATGTTGGGATTGGATGCAGGGCAAGCAATCTGCCTTCTTGTACTGCCACTGTACCCATTTAAACAAATTTTTATTTCTTGGCTCAGTAGAGAAACAGCATTTTCCCTTATTCAGCATTTTCTTAATCCTTTGTTACATTTGATGGACACAATTGAGCAATTTCAATTAAAATAATTGAAATCATTTTAGTTGAAAGTTGCAGAAATCCAACTTTAACTTAACTCAAAACAGAGAATGTATTGCCTCAGCTATCCGAAATGTCCCGGGTTGGTCTGACTGGGCCTGTCTTGGTCCAGGGTTTAGACTGCATCTTCAGATCTCTGCTCTCTCTAAGCATTGCCTGATTTCTCCTGTCACCTTCTTCCTCAATTGTAGGCAGTTTAATCAGATAATGAAGAAAAACTCATAGAAAACCTAACTGTGTTTACCTTCTTTGAGGCAGAGATCCATTTTAACAATAAAATAGGTATTCTGATAATCATCTTTTGCTTTCTTTACATCACGTGCAATATTTTAAAAAGTCAGAGTTGAAAAAGTAACACATAAAGAAGGAATTTATTATAAGATTGGTCTCCTGAAAATATACAGAAAGGACCAAATATAATATAGCTTCCTCTAGTTTTTATATAATTATTTGTATGAAATTAGGTAAATAATATAGATTTGTTTGTAAACCGAATTTAAATACACAAAAATATATACCTGCTTGTAAACCCATTTTCTAGAGATAAGCAGTGTTTCTGTTAGGGGGGTCCTCACTCCATGCTGCTTTTCTGTAGACACATAGCATGCGTTGTAATGTAACTTAGGTTGCTTTGCTTAGTCACAGGTGGGAAGGGATCCAGCTGTTCTTAACTTTCCCACAAGAAACCCATGTGCTTTTTTCTGAGTCATGAGCTGAGCTGGACTGCAGTCTGAGGTGATCTCATTAAGGAGAGGTGGATCAGCTTGGAATTGCACAGCCAGGGTAATCATAGTAAGCGAAGACATGTCTGCGGGCTAGTGTTGAGCTAGTTAGTGTCTGCCCATCTGACAGCTGTTCATGCCTGCTGGGATCTGGGGTGGGGACTCATGGTCACCTGAGTGATTTGGCCAGTTCTCAATCCAGGGACACAAGATGCGATTGCACTTCTTCTTTGCCTTTAGATGTTTTCAGTTAACTGGCTTTGTCTAGTGGAGTGTTTGCAGAGACCTTGAAAAGCAAGCTCTGCCTAATCTTTGGTGCTGTCTCTTCCCAGCAGTGCCATTGACCATGCTATATGTATCAGAGGCCCTGCTAACCTGTGCCCCTGAGTGAAGACAGTCTTCCCAGAGGGGTACAAAGCACAGTCAGGAAATCAACCTGTGCTATTTTATGTTAATGAGATTGTCATTGCAGCAAAACATACCCCACTGTTGATTGATTAGCAGTATCAGTCTGTACTCTCAATCCTGCAGAATCAGTTCACTTGTTCCTAGGACTGATATGTGTTATAGGTGGTCTGAGCCAAGGTGAAATTATAATATAATTTCTAGTAGATTATTAATCTTATCCTCCTATTTCATCAAGATGAGGTTTATTTTGAGGTATAAAATATATTGATGGCCTCCAGCTTTACATATACCATGAAAATTAGAAAGCAAATGGCTGAAAGCCAGAGGCTGTTCTTTAGGAAACTGAAGGTAGTTCTAGTCCCAGAAAACCGTAAAGTAACAGGTTTGTGCTGGGCCACCTTCTGCAGTGGGTGATGGCTTAGCAGGTGCCTGATACCTTTGCAACCTGTAGTCATTAGCTGTTCAAAGTCAACAGATTATCTAGTGCATGTGTGGGAAGAGACCTCACCAATTCTCCAAACCAGTCCAAAGCAAGCAAACTCTTTGTAGGCTGACTCATGTGCACCCCCTGCCCCCACCTCCTCAGCCACTGGGTGGGGCCTCTAGAGTGAAACTTCAGCTCTCACCTTCTTCAGTAGTGAGAGGAAGGGAGTAAGGGTAGGCCATCATCTTGGGAGATAGAGAGGGCTTGTCCACTGGGATTTTGAGGGCCACCACTTTGTTGATGAAGCCAGTGATGTTTATGCTTAGACTGATCTGCATTGCTGCAAATGCCTGCTTCACCCTTCTTAATTTAGAAAGGCCTGCCTGTGGGACTGGGGGTGGGGAAAGTCATAGGAGGTGCAACTTATTATAGTCTGCCAATGCTACCCCTCTCCCTCCTCCCCAAAATCAAAGAAGTTTCATTTATGAAATGTAATTTTGGGATCTGTATATAAAATTTATTAAAAAATATTCAGGTATTCAGCTGCCTACAGAACTACCAATGTAGGCTTAGTGAAACCAATTTTCTTTAGTAGACATCTAATATTGAAATTTCTTATTTTTTAAATGCCTTGACAAAATTACATGACCTTTCTTTGAACTAGTTATTTGCTTCATTTTGGAAATGATATGTCATGGACTTTGCCACTCCCTAAGTGGCAAGCCAGTCTTAGACTGAGGCTTGGGTTACTTTAATCTTTCAGTTGTCAGACATTTTCTCTTAGTAGAGAAGAACCTAGATTTGTATGTATGTGTGTATGCTTGCGTGTTATGTGTGTACTATTGCCAGGTACATCTTTTCATAGGAATTGGTGTTCAGTTAGAAATGAGATGTTTTCTTCTGCATCAGTCTTGCAACTATACAGATTAATCCCCAATTTCTTGAGAATCTGAAAGATTGGAAGTCTGCCTTAGGATTTATGAACTAATAGGAGAAAAAATAAAAGACAAGAAGGTTTGTTGCTAGCCAAGCCAATAAATGACCTGAGACTCTCACCCCGTGAGCCCCTGGCAATTTTCACCGCAGGTATCTTTTGCGGGTACTGAGTAGGTAACACAGTGATTGAGGAAGGAAGCACTGCCTTTCACCTGTGGTGGAGCTCAGTTTCAGCATTTTTCATGACAGCAATTTCCACTCCAGTCTTCCTTTAGTACCCTTCCCCAGAAACCTTAACGTGCTGGAAAATGCTTGTTAACATGCAGGTTCTAATTCCCTGGGTCTGTGGTAGGTCCTGATGTACATGGCAAGCTTGGCAGTGACGCCAGTCCAAGGACCACGCTTTAGTTGGTTTGTGGAAAACACTGGCCTCAAAGCTCCCCCCCCTGGAGAGAGTGGGTTTCAAGTCCTGCTCTTGGGAGATCAGGATATCATTGGTCTACCTTGATAATTGGTGAAAGTAATTGGTTTTGATTTTAAAATTTATTCCTTATGGGCTGGGGCTGTAGCTCAGTGGTACAGAGCTTGCCTAGCATTTGTGAGGCACTGATTTCAATCCTCAGTACCACATATAAATAAATAAAGAAAGAATGTTTGGAGCATGATATTCCTTTAAAAAAATTCTCCCTTAAAACCTCTGTGAATGAGACTTGCATAAAGCCACAAACAAGTTAGTTTATTCTGCAGCTAGAGTTCATGAAGGTTTGCCTGGCATCAGTGCCGCGCCTTGGAATGTTTGTGCTCAACTTGGGGCTCCTTGGGGTTCCCATGGTTTTTGATGAGAGGACCTCTGAAAGAAGTGGAGGATTAACCTCCGCACCGTGGCATCCAGCTGTCCATTTTCACTCAGCTCTTTATATCCCAGTGTTCAGGCAAGAGGGGTGCTTGCTGGCATCCTAGCTGGTGTTGTGTAATCTGCTGGCCTTGGAGTTGGCATTCAGCAAACCATATTTAACCAGCTGGAGATTACTAATAAATGTGGAATTAACTGTTGGGTTCAGTTACTGAAAATTACCATCTTGATAAAGTTTTATCAAGTTAAAGGACATTTATCCATAAGTCTTTTTAAATTTTACTGAGTTAATGTAAAGGTTTTTTACAGTCATCATCTAGACTGTTCTTGAACCAGCATCTCCAATAAATGGCATCCCAGTACATTGCACATTTATATATACGACTGTGTTATTACTGTACATTGTGAAAACAGAGGCACAGGAGAAACTGTGGAAGCATGAGGAGATAATAGTGAAACCATATTTTTCAGTGTCTTGCCAGGCAGCAGATCGGTTTGTTCTGTTATGTGGTAACTTCTGAAGACGTAGTGTTTGACTTCACAGTTGTGTGTGTGGATCCTGGGTCTACTTGGTGACTTCTTTCTTGATGATTTCATTTTGGGGGCCATTGTCATAAGTCTTATCAGATCTGATTAGGCCATATTTGTTTTGCCTCATGAGGGGTTGGTGAAGAAACCATTCTGGGAGGGGAAAGCTGTCACTTCTGCCAAGAAGTGTCTGCAGGATTAGTTTTATCTTCACTCTGGCTTCTCAGCAGTGAGTTTTTAAAACCACTTGTCTCTTTTGTAAGATGAGTAGAGTTCAGGTAGAGCCACACTCAGAAGCCCACCTGCCTAGCACGTGTGTGGTGCAAGCAGGGAGTGAATTACTGTGGATTCCACTTTTCCCACTGGTGCCTACCGTCAGTCTATAATATTCACCATTAATAACATTAAAAAAAATAACTATGAAGAGAAGTGTTTCATCTTTTTTTTCCCCACACACTTATGGATTGTCTTATGTACACCCTGGAAGTACCTGCATCCTGTTTGGAAATTGCTGGTCAGGCCTCTTACCTGTGGACACTGTCCCTGTTGAGCACTCTGTAACAGTCCTCGGACTTTTTGTGACCTCCTAAGTGGTAATGGTGCTCGGTAATATTCCATTTCCTGGTCAAGAGTGTTCAGATTGAATTCCATCCGGGCTTCTCCTTGATCAAAACCTGGCTTATTTATCATAGCTCTCCTTACTCCACTTGTCAGAGTGAGTTTTCTTTCACAGGCCAGGTGCAGGGCACGCACCTGTAATCCCAGCAGCTTGCAAGGCTGAGGCAGGAGGATTATGAGTTCAAAGTCAGCTTCAGCAAATTAGTGAGGCCCTAAGGAACTAAGTGAGACCTTTCTCTAAATAAAATATAAAAAAGGGCTGGGGAGGGGCTGGGGAGGGGCTGGGGATGTGGCTCAAGCGGTAACGCACTCGCCTGGCACGCGTGGGGCACTGGGTTCCATCCTCAGCACCACATAAAAATAAAGATGTTGTGTCCACCGAAAAACTAAAAAATAAATATTAAAAAAATTCTCTCTCTCTCTCTCTCTCTCTCTCTCTCTCTCTCTCTCTCTATCTATCTATCTATCTTTAAAAAAAAAAAAGGGCTGGGGATTCGGCTCAGTGGTTAAGTGCCTCTGGGTTCAAACCCTGGTACCACCCCCACCCCGCAACCCGTTTTCTTCACAGGTAGGCAGGCTACTGTTTTTCACCAGGCCTTGGTTGTCTCTGGTATCTGTCATGCGCAGAATAGCCAGTGTTAAGCAATGCATTTGTGCTGTCCACCAGAACTATGGGTTTGTGTTCCCCAGGGTGCAAAGGGTGGCATCAGCGTTCAACTTCCTTATTGTAAGAGAGTTTAACTGTACGAATGTCCTTCCGATTCTTTTTCCTCCTTTTTGAAACAGTCTCACTATGTTGCCCAAGCTGGTCTCAAGAGATCGTCTGGCTGGGACTATAGACGAATGCCACCGGGCCCAGCTGAGCCCTTCATTCTTAAACAATTTTCAGAGGGAATCTTGTCTTCCTTGTTTGCACTAAGGAAATGATTATGTACAAACGTGAACAGAGGACCTCACCCTGTGGCTTTCTTCCTATGTTGTTTCAGTTTTTTGGTTTTTTGTAGTTTGGGAATTGAACCCAGAGCTTCACATGCTAGGCAAATGCTCTACCGCTGAGCTACAGCCCCAGTCTTTTTATTTTGAGACAGGATCTTGCTGAATTGTTCAGGTTGGCCCCAAACTTCCAATCCTGGTGCCTCGGCCTTCTGACTAATTGGGACAGCAGGTTTGTGCCTCTGGGCCAGCCTCCCTTCTTTGGTTTGTTGTCTGTTTCCCTTCTGTTCCAGAGCCTCCTGCAGTTCTGCTAGAAGCCTGGTTTGTGTCCTCAGCACCTGGAGTAGGAGAGTCTTACATCAAAAGGATTCAGCTGCTCCGCTACCTTCAGACACACTATCTTCCACCAATCACATGGAAGTCATAGAGAACCAGATTTTAGGCCCTATCCCAGAACTTGTGATTCAGACAGCCTGCAGTAGCCTGAGAATCTGCATTTCTCGCAAGTCTCTGGAGGGCTGTACAACACCAGATGTCTCATTGGCCTCATTTTCCCCAAATGAGCTGAGCCTGGGATTCTTGTTTTGGCCATGTGTTTGCTGGAGGAGGCTCTAAGGGAGAGGGAGCAGGCAGTGGGGTCCTGCTCACTCCTGAAGTGACAGAGAATATGAACCAGCCTTCAGGTACCTATAGCTTTCCTCTGGGAGGCCCTGATTTCTGTGGCTTGGAGGAGGTAGGTCTTAAGGCATTTGGGAATCTGCCTAGCAGACAACAGCTGAGGGCAAGGGCATGAACCCCATTCCTCAAGGGGTAGAGAGAATGAGAGCAACTTAGCAGGGGACCAGTGCTTGGGGACACATCCTTTGAGGTGGAATTTGGCGGCTGGTAAAGCAGGTGGGAAGGGAGTGGGAGTGGGAGTGTAGTGGGACCAGAGTGCAGACAGGATGCCAGGAAGCAAACAGCAGAGCCTGTGTCTGCAGACACAACGGGGAACAGGGTGGGATGCCCAGGCTGCTGTCTTGGGTTGAGGATTCCTCAGGAACATCCACAGAACATGTGGCACAATGTAGTGGTCAGTGATGTGGATGTTGCTTCTGGGAGTTTGTCCTATCCAGGCAATGGCCAGTGGTTCCTACTGCATCTCCTAAAGAAAGGAGGCAGTTGAGAACCCAGGGATCGTCCCTGGCTCTGTCCCCACTTGCCAGGAGATTTGGGGCAAGTTGATGAAAACTGTTTCTCATTTTTAAAGGGGGGATGGTCATAATTACCCTACAGGGTAATTATGTTTACTTTTGTGTGCAGATTGAGATGATTGTGTGAAAAGCTGGGGAATAGAAGTCTAGAATGAAGGGGAATCCAGTGATCTTTAACAAGAACTTTTTTTTTTTTTTTTTTTTTTGTACTTTGGTTTGACCTTGGGGCTGCTTAACCACTGAGCTACACTCCCAGCAAATTTTTTTTATTTTTTACTTTGATACAGGGTATTGCCAGGTTGCTTAGGGCTTCTAAGTTGCTGAGGCTGGTCTTGAACTTACAATCCTCCTGCCTCAGCCTCCCGAATTCCTATTTACGAAAAAGGAAACTAAGGCTTGGGAAGGTATGAAACTCACCAGAGTTTGCCTGGCTAGTAAGTAGTGTCTCCTATTTTTGACACTACTCACAATGAAATAGAATTGATTTCTGTGTACAGTTTACTGGTAACTGATTTTTTTTTAAACCAAGCTGCTTTTAATAATTCCTTTCAAAAAGAATGTTGTGTTTCTATCTGACAGCAGGCTTCAGATGTGTGTAGAATAATGAATCCTTTGGCAAAATGGGATAAAATTAAGTTTAGTAAATAGAGATGTCACTAAATGAAAATACAGAGTGGCCAACATGGAATTTATATTACAAAATAATTCAAGGTATGTTCTTAGGTAATTCAAGTTAATGGCTGAGAGCCAGTGTTCAGTTTTAGTATAATAGCACATATACACAGAAGATTAAGCATTGAGAACTATTTTGAGGGAAATCTTAACTGTTAACGGGGAACACATAATCCTAATTTTCTCTTTGTAAATGGTAGTTAGCTTACACTAGTTTTCGCTCTAAAAGGGAAGTGCTGGGCAGAAGGGCGTTCACTGGCCTATGTAATGTGGATAATGGGGGTTTTAGCAGGTAGTGCTGAAGTCCCCCTTGCTCTGGTGTTTAGAGACTTCTTCTGGAAATGCTTTTGGGGGAGGTGGAATGAGAAAGCTCCTGACACTCCACCTTGTACTCGGAGCACTTTGCATACATTTCAGACCTACACTGAGCTCATTGTTGTGTGATTGTATTTACCTGCGTGTCTCACCCTATCCTGAGCACTCCTTGAGCGTGTGAGCTGAGTGCTACATTTACCTCTTTTTTTGGCTCTAGCCTGGTGTCTGGCACATTGTAAATGCTCAATAAATATAAGAAACACCTCAGGCATTCCCAGTGTCTCTTTTACATGTTAACTGTAGTCCAGTGTTATTTGATTCTGTGCTGTGGTCCAGACAACCCAGTACTTTTTGTAAACAGTTGCATTGGTTGGAAATACAGAAGTTAATTTTCTAACCTTTCATAGTGTAAAAGAATCATAATTGAATTTGAAGAGAAACTCAGCTGGGCTTCCCCCTCTTAATTTGTGTATATTTTCCATGTATCTATTTACAACCTACTGTATAGCTTTAAGGAATTTTGACATTTCTGTCCTTTACATAGAACCACTGAGGACCACATGGTAGTGTGGGTTGTGTATTGAAGTCCACAGAAAATAAAGCCTCTGGATTGAGAAGATAAAACCTGCAGGTAGTTCCAATTTGACTTTCTTTTATGAAACAGTTTTGGGGTTTTTTTTGTGACATCTAACAAGAGTTGCATAAAACATAGTGAATGTATATGTATCCCCTGCTTGTTTTTTATAAATCAAATGTTGAGTCAAAATAACCCTAGCAATAAAAAGTAAATGTTATCAGTTAGTGACAAAAGATGGACAACGCCAAGCCTCTTCCTCTGGAAGCTCCTCAGAGGACGCAGGTGGAGTGAAGGAGTGTTGTGATGGACAAAAGGTGCGACTTTTGCAGTCGAGGGGGAGAAATAAAGAATGTCCACATGCTTCTGCCTTTTTCAATGCTTTATTCACTCAAATCACTCAATACATTTTCACTCTCTCAAGAAAATGCTAGGCACTGCAATAGACATAATCAATTCACAGCAAACAATTCTAGATTAATTCTAAGCCCTGCAAACATACCTAATCACGACAGGCTCATGACAGACATTCCCTCTGCATGCTAAGCTTATGTGCCAGATCAAAAGCCTCAAGCCTTAAGCTTTAAATCCAGCAGATGGACACTCAGTCAGACCATGGTGATCAGATGAGGAACCAAGGCAGGCTTCTCTTGAGAGCTGACAGCTGGCTGAAAAGGACATAGGGAGAAGTCCTTTTCTCACCAGAGTCAAGAGGCTGCTGTAGAGTTTGAGAACTGTGAGAACAACGCAGAGGATCAGGCAGATGAGAAGAGTGGGATGTCAGTCTAGGTCCTCACCAGTCTTTCAGGCTTGTGTGCATCAGTGTCAGCTGGCTGAATGTCTGTTCATTTGCTCCATCATTTGTACTAAATTTGGGGGCTTTTAAATGTCCCTTCAATCCCTATCAGCTGCTACCAGATTTCTCAGTGATGTCATTGTCCTGAGGTTAATGCATCTGGTCTGGTGGTCCCCACCCTGACTTTCGGGCCTCTCACTCTTGTCAGGGTGAGGGCAACATACCAGAGGCTTCACTCTCAGTTTGTCAGGGTGGGGAAACGTGACCTGTTTGTGCCTGAGGTCCATACTGGAGGGCTCCGTAGGTGTGCCTGGTGAGACTGCAGGTTTCAAACTGGAGCTTTAAAATGGAGTTGCCATGGCTAAGGCCTTCAGCTATCCTCACAAGGAGTCCTTCCTAGCACTGGCACATGGGCTTAGCTCTTGATGACCCAGATTGCCCTTCCCAACAGGTCCTGTGCTGCACTTGACTCTGCACTGTGGGCAAAGACACACCTCCTCGCTTTCTTCTTTTGTTCCTCATTTTTAAAATGTAGATGCTGCCTTTATAATTTGGAGTGACCCTCAGGTTTTATAAGGTGTCTTAGTCTGTACCTCAGTGTGACTGAAATTAGTCAAAGGTGGTGCGGTGTTCTGGATTGATTTTTAGGAGCTGAATCTTAGTGCCAGCTCTACAAATAAGTAATAGAAAGATCTTAGATAAAAATTGTGTTTTCTTTTTAAAAAATATTTATTTTTTAGTTTTAGATGGACACAATATCTTTATTTTATTTTTATTTTTTATGTAGTGTTGAGGATAGAACCCAGTGCCTTGCACATGCCAGGCAAGCGCGCTACCACTTGAGCCACATCCCCAGCCCTTGTGTTTTCTTATATGCAAAATGCTGTCTGATTTATACAAAAGTTAGGGAGGTTTCCATGGATATTATGAGGACAAAGTAAGTAAAATTCTTTTGAGTTATTTTGTGCTTCAGAAGTTAAAAAACACCTAAAGCCTAGCTGAGAGGGTGAGTGGGTGTGTATTGACCCCTAGGAAGCTTTCCTGCCCTCGTATCCCAGCATTCCCTGCCCCTGCCTCTCTCCTCACCCACCCCACCCTCGGTATTATCTCAGTGACCTTCACCTATATTCCCAAGTGGTGACTCTACTGTGGCTTTTAGGAGTTTCACTTCCTACCCCAAGGCTAATTTTTTTTACAGCCCAGCTGTGTTTCTCATCAGACATTATTTGAATTAAGTTGAAATGGAAAAGTTAGGACATGGATGGAGTCACAGATTGGTTTATTCACTTGGCAGATAGTGTTGACTGTGGTTACTCTTTTACAGTTATGAGGAAACAGAAAAGAAGATGGTATATAATTCGGTACAGAAAATCATAGTATTAAAATGAACTGAACTTTCACTCACTTTCCAATTAAAAAGTGAGACTTCAGCATTTTAGAAGTATCCTCAAATATCCTCAATAACTTAAAACCTTTGTATATTTGGTTGTATTTCAGGTTTTTAAAGATAGCAAGGACAAATAAAATTATTAGCTTTCTTTCAAAACTTATGTTTAAAAATATAGTATACATTTTGAAATGGAAATTGATTTTGTAAGGTCTTTGGATGATATTTGTAGCTGCATCAAAAAACAAATGATGAATATCAAATCACTAGAAAGCAAATTATCCCTTCCAGAATCCTGGCTTTGGGAGAACAACTACTAACACCAAATCTTACAGTAAACAAATCATTAGTTTGTGGTTTGTTTGTTTGTTTATTTTTGTTTTTGTTTTGCTAAAACAAGTTTATAATTTATGACATTGTTCTCAAATCGCTATCATGTCAGCAAAATGTGAGTATTGCCATTATTTTGAGAATGAATTTCCAGTGACTGCTAAAGGTCAAATAGGACTTTTTTTTAAAAATGATACTGGGATATGAACCCAGGGCCTTATGCATGCTGAACCTGTGCTCTACCATTGAGCTACATCCCCAGTCCAATTAACTAGAATTTTAAGTCATTAAAAATCTTCTTGTAGCTCATTGGTAAAGCACTTGCCTTGCATGTGTGAGGACCTGGGTTTGATTTTCAGTATCACATAAAAATAAATAAATAAAGTAAAGGTATTATGTCCATGTACAACTTAAAAAAAAAAAAAAGAAGAAGAGAAAAAGAAAAATCTTCCCTGTGGTTGCAATACCCTTCCTGAGCTAGACCAACTCTTGTAGCCCACGCTCTTCCACTAGCTCCAGAGCTATTCTCTGAAGGCAGGGGTGACCCCTTGTTCATACCCTATTTGGCTTCCTGTCCTTCTTTCTCCTCCCCAAGCTGCAGGCTTCTCTATTTACATTTCTTGGTGGCTCTTTTTTCTCCATAATCAGAGAATCCCCTCAGGAGATTCTAATTACCCTTAACAGTTATTTCACTTTGGGGATCCATTTGTTCAGGGCTTTTCCTTTTGCCTTAATCACCTCACTATCTAGGAGTTGGTCATCTAGTTTACCTTTATAGCTGAAAGTTTCTTTTCACTAGAGTTCACTCATGTTTATGGAGTATTTAAACTTTGGAGTTAGGTCTTAGTTTGATTAGTGGTACTACCTTGAGTGACTCTGTGATGTTGAGTAAACACTTGACCCTTCAGCCTCAGTTTTCTAATTTTTAAAATAAGAATGGCAACATCTACATCATGGAGTGGAGAATTAAAGCTCTTCTCCATCCCACTACCCTAGTGTCCATACAGAAGTGTTAACCTCCTGCCCAGGCCTTCTGCAGTTTTCTGAAAGTTTTCCAATGGTTAATTCATTACATTCCCAGATATTGACCAGAGTGTCTACTGCAATACAGCTTATCCTTCACTTAGGTTTTCTTCCTAGCGAGATCTCCAGTGGTGTTAAAAGATCCTGACTTTGTTGCCAAGAGTTAGTAGAAATTTCCATAGCCTTGCCTGATTATCAGGTGATAGTTTATAACCAAACCTCCTGGGACAGGTTTGAAGTGTTCCCTGTGAGATGCTTGTCTAGTGTTAGGCCAGGGATTTAGTAAGTGCTTGATGAGTGTGTTTTGACTTTGTCTAGGGCAGAAAGGGCTGTGGTGGTCGGGAGCTACTCATCTGGTCAGTCAGCCTTGGTGAGTGGAAATCCATGTTGCTGAGCTCATGTGTAATTTTCATCCATGCTGCCATGGCCACATTGTTCATGAGCCCATTGAGCAATGACAGGGGCAGCTGGGGAAGGAGGCTGACTGCTGTCCTCACAGTGGATCATCTGTCCATGTGATTATTAAAATCTTCCTCTGCAGAGGTTATCCTTTGATGAGCATTCACTTGACTTCAATATATTCACCATTGTTAGCTCATTCAGAGAGGTCTATCCACCTACCTTTCCCCGGATTGCCTTGTTAACAATTTTAAAAATCATGTTCCTTGCATTTCCCTGACCATTCAGCCAAACATTAGCCACTGCCCATGAATAGGTAGGAATCATTCGTCTTGCCATCCAAAGTGAATCATTAGGTGTCCTACTTGAAGTTGTGTCCACTGAGAGGATTTTCCTAACCACTGTCCTTCAGGGATGTTCCAGATGCTGTGGCCTGCATGTTGTGCAAAACCTTGGTAAACCAAGCCCCGATCTTCTCTTTTTTTTTTTTGTCAGCTGATCATAGGGAGCTTCCCATGAGGCCGTAAGTGCAGATTGGAAGAAAGAAGGCAGTGTCACAGGAGTGGGGACCATGGGCATCTGGGCCACTTCTCTGGGCCCAGTCACTTGCATTGACATGGATGCTGCTGTACATAGTCAACTTTGTGGAGTGGTGGGTCAATTAACACCCAAGTCATAACCAGCACCTCTGGTCACAAGGAAGCTTGGTGGCCTGTGGTCAAGCATTCATTGTCTTCTAAGGCCCTGTAGCAGGCCATAACCTGTTTGTCAAAGGAGAGTAGTTATCTGAGGAGGATGGCAAGGGCTTTGCTTCAAAATCCTGAGGGGATGCACCATGGCTCACCTATGGAGGCCTGCCAAAGGTCCCAACAGCATTCACGTCTGCCATTGCCACTCGAAGCACCACTGCATCTGCTGGATCATGTGGCTAAGTGGCAGAGCAGCCTGTGCAGAGCTTTCTCTTGTTCTGGGGCCCTCTCCCTCTCCAGCTTGCAGCTCTTTTTGTCATTCAGTAAATGGGCTGGAGTAGCATGTCTAAATGAAGAATGTGTTGCCTCTGAAACCCAGAGGGGGCCCAGTCAGGTTGACACAAAATTAACCACCACAAGGCAATGTGCTGTGATGCATAGAAACTCAATTTACATGTAGCTATTAAAGAACTTATATTATTTGGCATCATTTTTTAAAAGATTGCTTCAGAAGAAACTAGTATATTTGGCTTCAAACTTTGAATTGAAATCCTCCATTATTCACTGAGCTATCCCCATCTCTATCACTCCTTACCCCCTTCCAGGTGTTTTATGTCATAATCCAGCTGCTAGATTTTCTTCTTGGGTAGCAAATCTTTAGATTTGGCAGGATATTGGACTTAAGAATGAGCATGTTTATTTGTTTAGTATTTGAATAGAATCCTATAAATCAAAAAATTTGAGCTATAAGTTTCTTAGAAGTTGTCTAGCTGAACGTTACTTTTCACACCAAACAAAGCCATCCTCGAATAGAGGCCAGATTGGAACCCAGGTCTTGTTATTAGCCTAACACCATCTCTCAGTTCTAGCTTTACTCTGCCCACTGGGGTCTGAGAGGTGTGTGGTTGTCTGGGTTGATAGTTGGAGTCAGAGAATGAGAAGATCCTATCTTCACTTGATAGTCAAACAAATGCAGACCAAAATGACTGTAGTGTGTTGGAGTGATGTTGTTTCTTGACCTATTGCTAGATGTGGTCAACCAAGTTGTAGAGATTTTAAAGAGCAAGATGTTGAGAATCCATTTGTCTTAACTTCCCTGAGAAATGAACCAGAACAACCTGGAAATTAACATAGTAGACTAAATGTAGATAAGACTATTACAATATTTAAAATATGAAATTTTAATGAAAATAAGGAACTTAATTCTTGAATTTTCCTTTAGCAAGCTTAGCAATAGGTAGATGGTTAAAGTCAGATTTTTGTTTAAGGCCATAGTATTGTTAAGGTCAAGAGTACTTTTAGTTCTTATATAATCATTATATAAATCTGGCTGCAGATTTGTAGTCTTAGGACAGATTTGTTGGCTTAAGTCAAGTCTATGTAGGTGTTTGTGGGTCAGTGGGAAGTTTTTTTATTGGAGTTGGGATCTCTGTTACAAATTAGAATCAAATCTCAATGAAGGGGGAAAAGTTTATTTGCTAATCAACAATAATGACTTTTGGAAATAATGGCCTTTGCTAATTATTTATAGGGTGTTTTAGTCAGCTTTTTTGCCCCTGGGACCAAAGGACCTGATAATAACAATTTTAGAGAAAAGTTTATTTGGGGGCTTGTGGTTTCAGAGTCTCAGTTCATAGACAACCAGTAACATTCCTCAGGCTCAATATTATCACACCAAGAAGCGGGCAGAGGCAGGGGAATTCTGTTCAACAAGTACAAAATATAAACCCCAAAGACATGCCCCCAGGGACCCATCTCCTCCAGCCATACCCTACCTGCCTTCAGTTACCACCCAGTTAATCTCTATCCAGATTAAAGCGCTGATTGGGTTAAGACTCTGATAACCCAATCATTTCACCTCTAAGCCTTCTTGCATTGGCTCACTCATGAGCTTTTAGGGGACATTAATATCCAAGCCATACCAATGGGGATCGGCGTTTATTCAGAATATCTTATTTTCCAGCTTGAAGCTCTCTAGTCCTACTCTGTACTTCACCGTGCTTGCCTTATTTACGTCTTTATTTGCACTTAAGTTGTCGAGTTTGCTTTGTTTTCAGGGACACACTTTCTATTCTGGAAACCCCTTTTTTGGTCCAGACGTGGTTGAACAGAGGGTGGGCCTCACATGGATCATAGACACTATAGTCACCTTTGATCTGCAGCCACGTTTGTTTGACTACCAAGTGAAGATAGGATCTTCTCATTCTCTGACTCCAACAACCACACACCTCTCAGACCCCAGTGGGCAGAGTAAAGCTAGAACTGAGAGTTGAGTTGGGGAGGAGACAGGTGGGGAAATGGGCACTGTATCCCAGCAGCCCGCTCACCTGAAGTAGCTTTACAGGTGAGAAAAAGGAAGAGCGCAAGGACAGAAATGCCCTTACCACTGTAAACATAGTGCACGTGATACCTTTCTCCTTCTTTTCCTTTTCCTTTTTAAGATCAAGCAGTGAGTCCTTTTTAAACACACTCTTCACCTACCTCACCAACTAGGACTATATTACTGAGAAATCAATTCCATGGTCTGCAATGGAATCATTTCATAATTATAGGTTGGTTAGTTTTTTTTTAAAATTTGGGAAGAAATAATATGAGTAAGAGGAATATAGTTTTTAAATTAAAATTGGTATTTGTGACACTTGGGTTCTGAGCTTTTTGTGGGTGTGTATGTGAGTTATGTCTTTTAAGATTCACATAGTTCTATATGGAAGCCAGAGTTACTACTTGTGAGTTTTGTTTGTTTTTTTAGAAAACTCACATCCTCCTTTAATATTATTTTTAATTTCTAAAGAAATGACTAGACATCAACTAAACTTTGTGTATTGTATTCCAATAAAAAGTTTTTAAGGACTGAGGTTATAGCTCAGTGGTACAGCGCTTGCTTACCACTGAGACCCTGGGCTCGATCCTCAGCACCACATAAAGATAAATAAATAAAATAAAAACTTTAAATAATATATTTTTGTGTCGATCTACACTAAAAAATATATTATTTAAAGTTTTTAAAAGCAAAGCTATTATATTTTTGTGATTCTGGTATGTTCTTCCATCCTTTTTTGATATGCACTAATTGGCCCTAATAAATTTTAAACTCAGTGACTACTAAAATATAACTCTAAGCCTTAAAAGGAATGCTCTTTTGATTGTACTTTTTATAAGTGCATTTAAATTATACATAATAATGGGTTTCATTGTGGCATACTCATCATGTGAAAGCATTCTTTAATCATTTCCACCTGCACTACTCTCCCCTCTCCAGTCCCCTTCTTCTCTAATAGTCACAAAAGGAATGCTCTTCATACTCTGTGTTATGTATAATAATCATCTGCTGTCTACATAAAGTGTATATATTTTTAAAAGAATATCAGTCTTAAGTGCCTTTCATTACCAATGGGATAAAGTCCAAAACCATTAACCTTTTTTTTTTTTTTTTTTTTTTTTGGAGTTGGGAGAGGCACTGGGGGACCTGACTTAGTATTTATGAAATTTACACTAGGGGATCAGGTACCATATTTCCTTTGTTTATGTTATAGGAGTATATGATCAACATAAAAGTGCTAATCTTCCTGAAAGGCAGATTTTAGCTATTCTAAATATGTAAAGGACTTGTCGCTTAATCCATTCATACTATATTTCTATTGACTTTCTACATAATGATTTCAGCAGCCATTGACGATCATTGCCAAGAGCCATTATATCATTAGTAGTTGCAAAATGGTGACATCCTAATTATATCATTCCTTCTTTATAACTGGACTATTTATACAAAGAAAAACTTTGCCTTACTCAGGATTAATTTGTTATAAGGGGTACTGTTTATGAGAAAAGGCAGGTAAATGTGCATTTGGGTTTTTTCCCTTATCAGTTTTCAGAGTAATAAGTTTGTTTTATAGCATTCTTCAAAGGTTAAGAGTGCTTGTCTTATTTTTTTAGGATCATCCTGGACTCTGAATTTTAGCATACTTTTCTCAGTGTCTTGCATGAGTTCTTTTTGAATACTCAAATTGTTCCATTCTTTTTTTTAAATATATTTATTTCACTTATTTATTTTTATTTATTTTTATGTGGTGCTGAGGATTGAACCCAGGCCCTCGCATGTGCTAGGCTAGCACTTTACTGCTGAGCCACAACCCCAGTCCCCCATCCTTCTTCTTTTTTTTTTTTTAATACTTTTTAGTTGTTGTTGGAGCTTTATTTTATTTATTTATGTGTGGTGCTAAAAATTGAACCCAGTGCCTCATACATGCAGGGCAAGCACTCTTCCACTGAGCTACAGCTCCATCCTCTCAAATTGTTCCATTCTTAGAGCCTCTTCAAATTTGTTCTAAAGGGCTTTTGATACCTGCCTTCCTTCTAGTGTAACAAGATGGCCCAGGCTCATATTATAATATGTTAACATTTTGTGTCAACACCTGCTTGTGCTCATGCTCGCCAGTATCAGTGAGTACAACTAGTGTCCAGACCTTGGTTTCTAATACCATTTCCCAGTAAATGGAACTAGGGGTCCATGGAGAAATGTCTGATTCAAGGTCTGGAGCAGAAAATAAGCATGATGATGGGGAGTATCTCGCAGTGGGAGAAAATAAGATAGTGCATTAAAAAAAAAAAAAAAAAACACAACCTTACACACAGTGATGAGGAGGAGTATGTCAAAGGGATATAGTTCACAAAAAGAACTCCAGTAGTCAAAGCTAGAACAATTTCAGCAACAAAATTGGTGGAGTTGTATTGGATTATAATCCAAATCAAACCATCAAACAGTTTATAACTCTATACTAATAAAATAAATGGGAGAGAATATGTAGATCTGTGCAGAAAAGCATACACACATGCATGCATACGCACGCACACACACATATCCCCCACCCTCAAGGAGGCAAGCATAATTCATATCTCCTTGAGTGGAGGCTGTGTGTCACCACTGCCTTCCAAAGAGTTCCACGTGGAAAGGAAGGGTAGTAATTTTACAGTGATGAAGCCCAACAAACACTACCTCATCCAGGTGGTCAAAGCTAGTATTTGCTATGATTTGGATGTTGAGTTCCCCTCACAAGTCCACATAAAGACTTGTTCCCCAGGTGGCAGCAACATTGGAAGGTGCTGTTGACCTTTGAGGAGGAAACCTAGATAGAGTTCCTTAAATAGAGTCCCTTGAAGGGGATTGGGGCACACTGTTTCTCTTTCCCTCTGCTCTGGTTCAAGATTGAACCATTTGCTCCTATACCTGGTCCCACCATGATCTGCCACTATCTGCTGTCCTCACCAGAGGCCAAGCCTCTCTCGTTGCCTCTGATCTTGGATTTCGAAGTTGCAAAGCTGTGAACTAAATGAAACAGTAGTAGCCTGTGTTGATATTTCATTGTAATAACACAAAGCTGACTCATACAATACCAGTGTAATGAGTTGTCTGGAGAGTGTGTGCCACTGACAAGGTGTGATGGCAGTGGCACTTGACTTCTGCAGTCTCTTCAAAACCCATCATCCCCACCCATCAATTGGGAGGAAAATATCAGAGAAATCCTAGTTGAGGGACGTTGTACATAATGTTTCCTGAGACCACTTCATAATAGGTCTCCAAAATTACGGAAAGACTGAGAAACAGAGGCACTGAAAGAGCCATGATGACTAATATCATCTGGTATTCTGAGATCCTGTGACAGAGAAATGACACTAGGCAAGAACTATGGAAATCTGAAATTGGGTGGACATTAGTAGGAATTATATATTCATATAGTTCATTAATTGTGACAAATACACCATCCTAATTTTACTAATGTAAAATGTTAATAATAGAGGAAGCTAGATGCCAGCATATGATAGGGACCTTTGTAGTGTTTTCATAATTTTTCTGTAAATCTAAAACAATTCTAAAATTTAAAGTTTATTGGGAAGTTTTAAAAAGTAATTTACCCTTTGACAATAATAGCAAAAACTAAAATTCATATAGTAGTCCATGTCTTCAAAAACATCCACAAATCTTTTTGAGTATCTCACAGTTTGTAATTAGGCAAGGAATTTATTTTTTTATTTTTTACTTTTTGTTTTAATGTTAAGCTTATATTTTAAAAGCTTGTGGGAACTGTGTGTTTTAACCATTGTTGAGACAAGAGTTGGGTGGTAAAGATCAATCTGAGAGTAATTTCTTATGCAGTGGCTGAGTTTTCATCTCTTAGTGATGACCACCACACAGGGAGCACTAGCACTGTGTGAAGGCTTGCCCCAGTCTGGGGGCAGTGCCATGTCTCTGTCCTTGACAGGCCCGTTGCAGCTGATGGGCCACGGGTCCCTGAAAGGAAGTCTGCTTTGTAGTGAGGAAGAGCTGCCTAGGACTCTGAGCAAGGATGGGGTTGTTCATGTGGATGGAGAAAGAGTGGCCATGAGAAAAAATGCACCCCAAGAAATAAACGGGAATACCTGTGAAAAGTTTGAGGTGTCGGTTAGACATCCGGGTAGACATCAGAGGGGAATGGAGTAAGGGAATTGAAGATGCGAGTGTGGAAGTAAGTCATCCATTTTTATTAGATGGATGGACATTGGATTCAGAGATGAGACTGGAGCAGATCCCTAGGAAATCACTGTAGAATGGAGAGAAACAGTAGCACAGCCCTGGAGCTCTCAACAATTGGAGGTGGGAAGACAAAGGCCTAGGAAGGAAACACAGAGATGAGTATTAGAACCCAAGGGCAGTGTACCTGTGGGTACCCATCCCCAGCTGCCGTGCCTGTTGGCTGCTAAGACTCAGCTGCCAACTGGTCTCTCTTCCTATCCACCCAACCCCACCCCACCCCTGTTCCTGTCAAACAGCCAGTAACTAAACCCAGGGAGCACAAGAGGCTGCCCCTTGACTAGGTGGGACTGAGGCAGTGCATCCCCCACAGCTCTCCATGACATCATGCTGAACAAGCTGGTCCCCACTGACACATATCCTTTCCTCCTTTATTGCTCACCTCATCCTGCTTCCCTGAACACATACAGGAACAACCCCAAGAAGCCACTTAATGCACAGGAATCCCTGTCTCAGTCCCTGCCTTTAGGGAACCTGACAGAAGATACCAGAGAAAAGAGGGTTTGTCAAGAAACAAGCACAGTGCCTTAGTAAAACATCAGACATTAATCCTTTTCCCAGAGTCACACCTCCATGTAGTTAAGGCCATTCTTGTCCCCTCATCTTCTGTGGATGTTGTTCTTCCATTTGGACGGCATTTCTTACACTCTGCGCGTGCAATTTCAGTAATTCTATCAGAGAGAAGGCCACCCGCTCTGCTCAGAAAGTCTGGCCATACAGTTTTACTGCAGACACATGGGCAACTAGTGAAGGGCAGGCAGAGGCTTTGGGAACACAGAAAAGGTGTCATTTGAAGAAAATCCTGTACCAGCTGCAAGGCTTGACTTCAGATCTGAGTTGGAGCAGCCCCACTGCCCTTCATTTAACTGTACCAGGTTAGCTGCTCTTAGCTCCAGCCACCTCTTTGCAGCCTCTGTGTGGCCTCCATTTCAGTACCTCTCCAGACACCCAGCTCTGCAAAACACACTTTCAGTCCTTAGCAAGTTGGCAAAAAGAACACAGAGAAGACCATCAGTAATTGTGAGCATTTACCCTAAGTTGGTTACATCTTTCCCTGCCCATATTTAACCCCCTTCCAATGCATCCAGTTCCTGTGGCACTTCTCAAGAGTGTGGCTATGTTTCAAGTGCCTGGCAGTAGGACTGTTGGATCATTGAGACTCAGTTTCTTGGAGAAAATTACAAAGGGGGACATAGTTGAGCATAGGGCCTGGCCAGGATTTGTGGTGGTCAATAAACATTACAAGTAAAATATGAAATAATTCTTTACCTGTTAGATTGGCAAAAGTGTCTTTAAAAAAAAAAAAAAAAGCCTGGCAATTTTGAGTACAGTTAGCATGTAAGGCAAGCTTACATGATGGAATGAAAACCATTGATGGAATAAAAACTTCCAGTAAATTCAGGAAATGACTTGGAAGAGCCTAGCACATGCCTTTAATCCAGTTGTTCCCCATCCTAAGAATATGCCCTGGAGAAATGCCACAGTCTGGCTGGGCACAAAATAACCGGGAGCTCAGGAGCCACTTGTAGGTTCAAACATGAACTACTTTATTGCCCGAACCCCACGGGAACTCTCCAGAACTCCATGGAAACTCCTCGAGAACCAACGGGAACTCTGTGAGAACTCAAAAGTAGCGGGCACCCGAGGCAGCAGGAGCCGCCCCACTGCTGGACAGCAGAGGTCCTCATACACAACTGAATACACAGCTTGCCCCAATCCAGCATCATCCAGTTACAGCAATCAGTCACTATCCCAATAATTATACACAGCTTAACTTAACCAGCATCACCCCAATGGCTCGCTGGCTTCACCTCCCAACCACTCCTTCTGGCAAAATGCCAGGCACCATCTTTACTTAGTTGTGGCTCTCAACAGAGAAATCCTTAACACTTTCCACAAGGAAGTCTGTAGCACAGTGTTTGTGAATGGCATTGTTAGTAAAGCAGCTGTGGTCTGTTTTTACTCACTTCTGACTCCACTTTTGCAGTTTCTTTCACAACAACTCTCCAGCTCCCTCGATATCAACTGGGCATCCTTCAATTCTGACACCTGGAGTTAGCATCAGACTCCACATGCTTAAGGGCTCTGTTCAGAAGACCATCCTTACTTAGCCACAAGTATTGGGTTCCCCAGATTATCCACACTTCTGTCTGATTTGACTGTGGGTCAAGGTTCCCATATCTCCAACCATGTTTAATAATAGTTTGCCAGAATGGCTCATAGAACTCAAGAAGGCACTTGAATTAAAGACCCAGCTCTGGAACAGCAAAATAGTAGAGATGCATAGGGCAAGGAGAGACTGGGACAGAGTTTCCATGCCCGCTTCTCATTGTGTTCACCAGCCTGGAAGTGCTCTGAATCCCATGGTTCAGGGGGGTTTAATGGCAGTCCAATTACTTAGGCAGATTGATTAAAGTGTTGGCCATTGGGAATTGTCTGAAATACCCTCCTCTGTCCTCCCAGAGGTCAGGGTTGTGACTGAAAGTCCCAACTCCATAGTTACAGGGTTGGTTTCTCTGGCTACCCGTCCCCCCATCCCAAAGCTATCTAGCATTCCGAGGTCAGAAATCTCATTAATTTCATTAGCATACCAAAACAGTTATCACTCCTGAGATTCCAGAGCCAGGAATCAGGGACAACCGCCAAATATATATATATATATTTGTCACAGCAGGAGGAAAAGGAAGGCAGCTTAAATGTTCATTAGCAAGAGAATGGATAAATGAGGTGAGGGCTGTGCCCTGGTGAGGACAAGTGAGTTAGAGCCTATCGTCAAAAAGCTTAAATTGATAATTTTTAAGCTGGATTGCTGGTGGGAACATGGAAGATTTATTAGCTCCATTGTTATTCTTTGGTGTTTGTTAAATATTTCTGCAATATTTAAAATTATGAAAAATAAACATACTGAGGATACATACATATATAATAAAAATTATGTAAATTTAAAACATGAAATGCCCCAGGAAATTATTTTTTTTGTCAGAGGAGGAAGGATTGAGGTCTAAGAGGAGCACACAGGGGTGTCCATAGGACCGATGACATTGTCTTATGCTGAATACTTCACAGTGACTTTTTCCCTGAACTTTTGAGCATGTCACAAATATTGCCCAATTTTTTTAAGTTAAAAAAAATCTGTGGAGAGATGTGTGTCTTCTCTCTGGGCCACTCTTATGAAGAGATTAGAGTAATAGTAAGTCATCCTCCTTGTTAGAGTCTATAAACAAGTCAAGATGGCGCCTGGCATTTTGCAGAGGGAGTGGTTTGTGAAGTAAGGCCAGCGAGCCATTAAGTGTGGAGATTCCTTACTGGTTGACTGCTGTATCTAGTTTATGTTAATTAAGATAAGCTGTGTGGAATGTATAAATACCCCTCCGGTCCTACAATAAACGGCTCCCACTCCTGCTGTATCAATGTACACAAGTTGCTCGTCACCCCCCGGTTATTTTGCTGCAGCCGGACTGCAGCACCTCCTAAGAAATTTGTGAAGATAAAATAGTGTGATTAAAATAACGTGAAAATTAATTTTCATTGCTGAAAGATATATAAGGCTCCTGGCAAACAAGATAATTATTTTTAGATATGAGGAGATAAAAGTAAAATATATTAATTGGAGGAAAAATCAGAAAATAGAGAAAAGTTTGAATAAAATAATTTATAATCCACCACCACTGACAATTTAGTTATTTTTAAGCCTGATTGTTTTCTTTTCTCAGAACTAAAACCTATAAATTTAGTTTTTTAGTTATTTTCCAGGACATTTTTGTATTGTAGAGGTAGACAAAAAGAACAGTCCTGACATTCTGCAGGGGTTCTTGCAGTGGGACAACTCTTTCTGCCTATCTCCTTCCTAGCAGCACCTGTTGGTGCTTCAGGAGTATAATTGGCTGAGTGATTGACAGCCACAGGACAGTGTGGTTGATGAGTACCCAGGAAGAAGAGAAAGAAGACAAGGGCTCTGGCTTGGCCCTTAACTCAGCCTGAAATCTGCTATGTGACCTTAGGCAGGTTGTTTCACCTCACTAACCTGTCTTCATTTGTGAGACAGACTGCTTGGTAAATAGTATCTTATTTTAATTCCAGTTTACTGATAACTACTGTATACACAGAAATGTTTCTTTGAGAGTAGGAAGTGATTCTGGGGGGGGAATGATAATTCATAAATGGAAGGCACTTCATACCCTCAATTATTAGTGTGTGTGATTCAGCATTTTGTAAGTAAATTTTGACTCAGTACATATGTTGAGATTGAGTGGAAAAGGATAGAAGTTAGAGTTGTAGGGGGTGTTATTTCACTAGATTTTGAGGCAAATCAAAGGCTATATTGTGAAGAGATAAAAGTGTGGACTGTTGGGTTTCCTAAAGACTAGTTAGAATGCAGTTATTTCAACAAGTTTTATGTATTACAGAAGTTGTGGACTCTTGCTCGCACATGGTGGATGAGAGGCTAGGAATGGTAGGTTAACATTAATCTCAGGAGACTTGGTGGAATTCTTTTTTTCCCCTAATTCCCACCTGCCTGGTTATACAAACTCTATCTAATAAGGTACATTGTTTTCCAACAAGATTTAAAAGTATCAGGAAGGAATGTGTAGCTGTGAGTTTCCTGGGAAGTGTCTTAAAGAAGCTGAAACTAGAAAGTTATCCCCCCCACCAAACATATTCAGGCTCAGAGTCCTTTTAGAGGCGCCTTGGTCTCTGAATTCTTTTATTGTCTCTGGATGATTTCATTTGTGGCATTCTTATCAACAAATTGAATTAAATGAACAAATGGATCAGGACTGGATTTAAGTGAGAGAAAAACATTGGGATACCTGGAAATAAAATCTAGAGCTTTTTCTCAAATGTAGTAGAAATGTCTATGATTCAATAAAATAGAATTTAAAATGGGCAAATAACCTGAATAAATGTTTCGCCAAAAAAAAATAAAAATCTAAACAACCAACAAGCACCTAAAAGGATTCCCAACATCATTAATCAACTGAGAAATGTAAATCACACTACTTCACATCTTCTAGGGTGACTATAATTTAAAAAGACAGGTAATAGCCATTGTTTGAGAGAATGTGGAAAAATTGGAATCGTCATTCATAGTAGGTCAGGATGTAAATCTGTACAACTACTTTGGAAAACAGTCTGGCAGTTCCTCAAAAAGTTAAACATAGAATTATCATTTGACCCAATAAAGAAAAATGAAAATATATGTTCATATAAAAAACTTGGATGCAAATGTTCATAGCAGCTTTATTCATAATAGCCGAAATGTGGCCTTTTTGCTGGAGTCCTAGGTCAGAGGTACACCCCAACAATCAAGTCCAGCCACCTGACCCCAAAATCAAATGGAAAAGTAATGGCTAAAAGCAGGAGAAGAACTTTAATTAGTATAGCTGTACTGGGGAAACAAGGACACCAGTGGGGATACTCACACGAGCTCTCAAATCATACAGACCTATGCAGGAGGCGTACGAATTCTAGCAGGCTTGGTCAGATTGTGGTCTGGTGGATCATTACCTGGTCATGGGTGATGAGAAAGTTTCTGTTGCCTGGGGATAGTTTTAACTTGTTAGAAGATGTTTATCAATCAGATTGTGGTTCTTAGAATCCCAGGTGATCAGTTCAAAACAGAAGAGACAAAGGCAAAATGGAGGCAAAGATGCCACTTTTTTTTTTTTTTTTACATTTGTTAGGACCAAGTGAAGAATCAGTGTTTTTAGCAAAATTAGCTTCTCAGTCCTTGTTACATGAATGACCCAAATGTTCATCAGCTGATGAGTGTAGGGTATAGCCCTACAGTGGAGAACAGTGTTTGGACTTGTAAAGGAAGTACTGATACACGCTACAATGTGAATGAACCTTTGAAACTTTATAGCAAGGGAAGGAAGCCAGTTAGAAAAGACCACACATATCATGTGATTCCATTTATGTAAAATGTATTGAATAAGCAAATCCATAGAACATAAGGAAATTAGTGATTGCCTGGGGCTAGGTGAAGTGTGGGATTGAGTGGCGATGGCTAGAGTATGGGGCTTTTGCAAGGATAGTGAATATGTTCTAAAATGTACTGTGATGGGTCACACAATTCTGTGAATTATATATTTTCAATGGGTAAATTATATGGTATGTGAATTTTGTCTCCATAAAGATATTACCCAAAAGAAAATCTCACTTGCACCAGTTTTAATGTCTCAAGGAAGCAGGGGGGGGCATAGTATAAAGTTGTACAGAGCTGTGGTTCACCATCCTCCAGGAGGAATTCAATTAAGGAAGGCAAGTTGACTGTCTGTTTTATGCCTGGCATACTGCTGGCCACAGAGAATGAAAGCAAAGTTAAGTGCTCATTGAAGAACATTGGGATGAGCCAACATGGGGTAGTGCATACACCACAGTCACTGCAAAGGGAGTGTGGAAGAGCATAAGGCTTCCCCACAGCACAGAGGGTCAGAAGGCATCCCAGGCCAGGCTGGCGTGGAGCACGTGGACGTGGTGGTGGTGGTGGTGGTGGTGGTGGTGGTGGTGGTGATGGTCTTCCAGGTAGCAGAAGGTGCATCTGGGAAGGATGTTAACTGTCATTCCCTTTTTCTTATCTTAGGGGACACTGCACACGAATACTGTGGTGGTCCATTCTTTGCCCTCTGGAACTTTTAGTTCACAGACCAGTAATACAGAGCTCTCGGTTCTTGGTTTGCTGTGTGCCTGGCACTGTTTTTAAGGACCTTTCTTATACTCCTCACAACAACTCTATGAAGGATGTGCTGCCATGATCCCCTTAGCAGACAAGGAACAGCACAGCCAGAAGGTCCCCAAGTTACCCTTGTCCATGCAACAGTCAGTCAAGTGGTGAGGCCAGGACTCACATACAGGCTTTGCAGGGATGCGTGCTAGTGGGCAGCTGTCTGTAAAACTGTTGTTCTCCGTGAATGTCTTCCAGCCTCTGCTTTAGGATGCTTTGTGTTCTTTGTTAAAATGACTAGATGCATCTAAAATTAAACTGGAAGTCATTTCCTTCCTTCCTTCCTTCTTTCCTTCCTTCCTTCCTTCCTTCCTTCCTTCCTTCCTTCCTTCCTTCCTTCCTTCATTCCTTCCTCCTTCCTTTAAATACAATTGAAGTTATTGTTGTTTCACTTAGTAAATTATAGGACAGGAAGAAGTGAGTGATGATGATCACAGGGATCTCGTAACTCGAGCTGTTTGTACTTAGTGTTCATTCAGATTGCATTCTGATAGCCCGAGGGAAGTCTTCCTGAACATTGGTGATGCTGATTGTTCACTGAGGTAGTTTTCTGGGTAAATATGTCTGTCGACATCATTTGGAAAGTTCCCACCCAGAAGACAAATGCCCTTGGTGTGAGCTAAGAGACAGTTGTTTTGCTCTCCTAAACGTAGTTCTAGATGTGGGAAGTGAGGTGACTTGTCTAGGGCCTTAGATTACAGGCCAAGTGGACTTTCAGCAGGCCTGCCTTCTTTTTCTTGTAGATTCTCTACCTTAATACCTCTTAATAAACTATAAAATTGAAGCATATCTGATATTGGAGGAGATAACAAGCTTGTATTCTTCTTAATATCTTTCAGTTGTAGTTGGACGCAATATTTTTATTTTATTTCTATGTGGTGCTGAGGATCAAACCCAGTGCCTCATGTATGCTAGGTGAGCACTCTTCTACTGAGCCACGATCCCAGCCCTAAGCTTGTATTTTTTGAATAGTCAAAGTCAGAGGTCAAAACATAGCTCATCCTGTATCTTTTTAATAGAAGAGCACACCTGAGCTAGCACCCTCAACATGGAATTTCTTTGGTGCCCAGACTAAGAGAGTCCCAGGGGAAGAAAAGCTGTGCCTTAGGGTATCTGGCAGACTCACAGTACCCTGCCACACAATCTGGATGACTAAGTACCCAACTGGTCCCCTGGCTGGTGATTTCTTAGCACTTTAGTCTTATCATTGCCAAATAGGCTGGAAAGGTTTAGAGAACAGGAAATAAGATGCTGGGAAATAAGGCAGCAGCTGTGAACTGCAGACAGGAGAGGAAATGAGAATGAATACTAGTCCAAGGAAACATTCGCAATTTCACTCCATTTTTAAATGAAGAATCATGGGAAAGACTTTGTCCCTAGTTGGCAGGGAAGTTAACTACCTACCCAGCTAAATGCATTAGAACTCAGAGTAGTGTGTGGGGTGGGACCACATTTCCATTTACTGCTGCATCTCAACTGATTAAGAACTACCAAAGGATGAAATTGCGTCTGTGAACATTTCATTTACCCAGCAACAGCATTAGTGTTGTCATAAGACCAAGAAATCTTTAATGTTAGAAATAATTTTAAAATATTTTTTCCTCTCTTCTTCTATGTGTATGTAATGCTGTGATTGTGCAGGCCGTTTTCATGAAGAAGGGCTTTGCTGTTGACGTTAACTATGCAGCTGAACTGGTAGTGAATAATAAATGCAAAAAGGCTAAAATACATTGTGTCTAACCTCTGTCCTCTGAAATATGACACTTTGTCTAGAGGCACTTTTTGCAGAGAATCTCATAGCAGACAAATGTTCACTCTGTTAACCTAAAGATATAACTTAAAAACTGATCAGTTATGAATATTGTGTTCTTGTTTGTCAGATTCTATTCTGTGATCACTATTCTGAAGTGTGTAATGATGTAGACATCAGTGATTAATGTCTGTCTGTTGAGACCAGATTGTAGCTACGTGCATATTTGTGGATTCCCTTAAATAAGGGAATCTTAATTTATTGTTCCTCTTTCCGAATATTGATACCTGCTCTTGGGTATGTTCACAACTCCTTAATGGCACACATAGCACTATATTATGTCTGTGTAGTAAACTGAGCTCCAACAGGGCCAGAGATGTCCTAGTCTCTCTTTTTAGCCCCTAACAGTGTCTGGCTCATGTTAGGCAGACAGTCAGTATTTGCTGTTGTTAAAAGCCTTTGGAAATTTAAAATTATCTACTTGAAATAGTTTTTAATACCTACTTGAAATAGTTTTTATAGCTCAAAGATATGATTTAACATGGATCAAACTTCTAATTCTATGTTATTGTTTGGTAAAATATGCTCAAAATTGCTGTGTCAGTATTTGAAGACAGGCCCACCTGTCCCTTTCCTCAACAGCAGATCTATCCACAAGCTGATGTTACTGGATCGTGTCAGCACTGTATCTGCAGAGCTGGGCCAGAGCAAGGAAGGGGCTCTCTACCCAGGGATGCAACCAGGTGCAGCTTCCTGGAGAGTTCTAGATGTCTCATCCTTGCAAGTTGACTAGCGTGTTGAGTCATCGACAGGTCTCCAAGGATCACAACCTCACGCTTCCTTTGATTATTGCAGGGTTTTTAAAAAGCTATAGTACTATTTTCCTCTTGGAAGTTTTGAGGATTTTGTTGTGCATCTTATAAATGTTGATACCATCAAGTATGACAGACCAAGGCTAGCTCAAGGGGAATTAAATCAGACCATTCTTAGGGTCCTCTCCTAGCTCTGGTGCCCTGGAAGCATGTTGAAAGACCTAAAATCAGATGTGTAGGTTGTATAATTTTGAAGAGTTATGGGTTTGTGCACTAGTCTGAAAGCAGGAAGTGTGCTTTGGACAGATGGGTGTGAGTGGGACAGGAGGCATTGTAGAAGTCCTTGACCATCCGTTCATGGGCTCATTTTGTATTTTAGAATCCAAATTAGAAATTGGAAACCCTTTATGCCTGTGTCACATGTTTACAATAGTTACAATGAGTTTATTAGGCACAGAAAATTGGGAGTAGACAGGGCTCACATGTTGACAAATAATAGAGCCCTTGCTGACCCATGATAGTTCTCCCGTGTTGATGTGTTACCCCCATGTATGTAGATATTCTTCGCCTGAGGGCAACAGGGGTGGTTTATATCCTCCGATTCAATATTAGCCACATAGCATGAGAGTTATAATTTTTAAAAAATGGGGGGGGGCATCAGGGATTGAACCTGGGGCATTTAATTTCTAAGCCACAATTCCCATCCCTTTTTATTTTTAAAATTTTGAAACAGGGACTCACTAAGTTGCTGAGGCTAGTTTCCAGCTTGTGATCCTCCTGTCTTAGCCTCCCAAGTCAATGGGATTATAGGTTTGTGCCACCATGCCTAGCAGCATGAGAATTATAAATTCATGCGGAATATCTGACTGAACCAATTCATTAGGTCATCAGGATAGGCTAGCTGGGGTCAGCCTCAGGAGCACTTCACCACAGTGAACTTAAGGTATTGGTTTTGTGGCACATGGTCCACAGGACCAGTCCAGGCACCCCACTCCCTTATAGATTTTTACTGGTCCTTCTGTGGGCTTATCTCAGACCCTTCAGGCATTTACTTAGTGTCATAAACCACTGACTGACTTTCTACCTTTTTAGATAAGAAGGAGATACTTGCTAAGAAAGTTATACTTGAGAAAGATGAAAGTGATTTGTCTAGACTCAGAATTTTCTAAATTTAAGAATTTAGTTCTTACACTCATGAAATTTGAAACTTCTAACTTGGTTTGTTTGTTTTTGTTTTATATTCTGGGGATTGAATTTAGGGGAACCCTACCACTGAGCTACATCCCATCCCTTTTGTTTTTTTAAGAGAGAGCGGGGGGGGGGGAGAGAGAGAGAGAGAGAGAGAGAGAGAGAAATTTTTAATATTTATTTTTTAGTTTTAAGTGGACACAACATCTTTATTTTACTTGTATGTGGTGCTGAGGATCGAACCCAGCGCCCTGCGTATGCCAGGCCAGCGCACTACTGCTTGAGCCACACATCCCCAGCCTCATCCCATCCCTTTTTATTTTGAGACAAAATCTTACTAAGTTGCTCAGGCTGGACTCAGACTTGCCATCCTCCTTTCTCAGCTTCCTGAGCCACTGGGATTACAGGCATACACCACACACTTGGCTTTCATATTTCCTTTGTGATAAATCCTAAAACAAATTAGATTTTTCAGCCGTACCTTTTCTGAATTGGCCATGTTGATGCCAAATTCTTCAGATATAAGATAGTTCCTTGAAAAAGGTGCCAGAAAATTTCACTTCTGGTGGAAAATGAAGCTAAATTAAGACTTACCCTTTCTTTTTTCTGTACTAAATAAACAACACTTGATTCAAAAACAATGAATCTTGTAAAAATCATTTCCCACAGTACAGGACCAGCAGGTGAGGGACCCTTGCACACCTGGGAGAGGCAGGTGCAGGGTGCCGGTAGGGCCTGTTTCACAGTGGTGGGCATGTGTGGGCAGCGTTTGGATGTTTATCCTGGTGACTGCTGTTTGCCAGGATATGTGTCAAGTGTGTCTGGAGCCACATGAGACTGTCCTGTGTGGCTCCACCCATGTTGTCCCCCAGCCTTTTCCTGTGACCCTGCACTGTTTAGTTCTGGAGTTCAAGGCCTTATCACTGTGGCCCTGGCAGGTTTCTCCCGTGGTAACTGTCTTCTTGGTGGTCTCCTAGGTTGTGCTGGTGAGGTGGAATGAGCCGTACCAGAAGCTGGCCACGTGCGACGCAGACGGGGGAATATTCGTGTGGATTCAGTACGAAGGCAGGTGGTCTGTGGAACTGGTCAACGACCGCGGGGCTCAGGTGAGTGGGCGGCAGGCCTCCTCCCAGGAGGATGACGCCCAACAACCCCTGGCCAGGGCTGTAGTGCAGAGGCGACAACACTGCGCGGCGCCCAGCTCCTCCTTGAGCAGGCAGAGGAGAAACAACAGAAGCAGAGCTGCACCCTCCGTCCCTTGAGTGAATAGAAGCAGAGCTTTGCCCTCTGTCCCTTGTCCCTTGAGTGAACAGAAGCAGAGCTGTGTCCTCTGTCCCTTGTCCTTTGAGTGAACAGAAGCAGAGCTGTGCCCTCTGTCCCTTGTCCCTTGAGTGAACAGAAGCAGATCTGTGCCTTCTGTCCCTTGAGTGCGCTGCTGCTCATCAGCCACCTCGGGCCTTCCCCGTTGCTCAGGGCTGTGACTGTGCATTAACTTTGGGTCCTCGGAAGAGCGCCTGGCACGTTTCTTTTCCTCCCTTTAGAAGGTGTTTTCCCTGCGCTGCCATCTCCACAAGACTGTTTCTCACAACCTACTCCCTAAGCCATGAGTTTGTGACACTCCTCTATGGGGTTTCAGTTAGTGTGGCCACCTGTTGTCGTCTTCCGCCCTTCCTTTCTGGTACAGTTTGTCTCCACTCTGAGGAAGAGAGCTGCTCCAGGGATGCCCCACTGAGCCATGCTGTCCCTGAGTACCTGGTGGGTGGCTGCTGGGCCTTCTCCTGTGTTTGAGGACACATGTCTCGGAGATTCACAGCACAGTGATTGGAGAGCCTGGCTCCTCTGGGGATGTTTGTTGACATGGGGCTTCCTGTACTATTTTAACCCTTCCAGAATGAGTTCTCGTGAGCCTTGCTCTACATTTCTAAGGGACAGGATTCCCTCTCCTGTCTCTTCCTTAAATAAGCTATGAGCTTCCATCTGAAGGATATAGCCCACTCAGGTGGCATAAAATTGCAAGAAAGGAAGATTTATTTATTGTCAGTGAGAATTAGCAGGCTAAGGATCATAAGATGCCATCACAGAAGACAAACTTCCCTTTGCCTGAAGACAACATTCTTCTTGTGTGAGTTTCTTTGTTAGTAAGGGTAAAGGTAACAATATTGACTGACTCTAATAAAGCCTTATCAGCTTCCCACCTGCCTTCTTGGAGTGACAAAAGAAGAGGTAGCACCAGCCCTGTGACTACTAACCAGCCTTCCTGAAGGAGAGGTACAAATGTGGGAAATCTCCTGACCCAGAGGCACTCAAGTCACTCTGAGGGTGCGTGTTGTAGTCAAGAGCATGAGCTCTGGAGTCAGCAGAGGCAGGAAATCCCACTGTTGACCTCTGAGTGGAAGTATTTAACATCTCTGTGCCTCAGTTTCCTCACCTGTGACAGAGCAGAGGATCCCTGAGGACTAAATAAGACTCTACGTGAAAAGCACAGTGTATGGCGGCTGTCCCTGCACACTAAGGCAGTGCTTGCACTGATGGTCAGTACTGCTTCCTCACAGCCCCCTAGCATAGAACTCACCTGCCCTGAGACAGTAACCAGGCGTCATCTCCAAAGACAAATTGCAGGCCTGGAGTTGGAAGCTGTTCATGGATTCCTGTGAAGTGGACAGTTCTCTGAGGTTGCCCATAGAGTCTCTAACCAAAGTAGAGGATGCTTTTCTAAGGCCACATGATGGGGTGAGATGTGTCTTCAGATTTAGGATGACAAGAGCACTTTAAGTGCTTAAGCACTTTAGTGCTTAAAGTCATTCCTTAGGGGAGAAAGGGAAAAGGACACTAGGTCACATGCCAACCAAGTGCTTGGCTTTTTAACGTGTTATTTCCCTTCATCTCCATAGGAACCTTATTCTGAAAATGTTCTTATTCTCAGTTAATAGAAAAGTCCAGATCAAGCAGGTTCAGTAGCTTGCCCACAGAGGCTCGTGGGTGGCGATGCGAGGACTCAGGCCTTGGTGTGAGTCCAGGACACGTCACTGCATAGCTTGTTCCCAGACAAGCGCAGTTTTCTCTTGGCAGAAATGCATATGTCACAGTGTATCCTCAAATGCTCAGGCTTTATTACTGTTTGAAAAACCCACCCCACCAGCCAAGCAGCGCCACCGCCACGTGGTTTTCTCCTGGCGGAAGCCTCTCCTGGTTGGGGATCCCGTCATCTCCATATGGCAGCTGCTGCGTCATCACCGCCACCTGTCATGTCCCTCTCTGTTTCTTTCCATGGAGAGTGTGGAGCAGACAGCCATGTCAGAAATAGGAAAGGTGGCATGAGTTCAGCTCTGGAGGCTGATGAGCTGTGAGCAGCTGGCAGCATCCAGAACCTACAAATGCCTTTGCTGTCAGGTTCCTCTGGAGTCACCACTATATCTTGTGACCTGATTCCGATTTCATGAAATTTTGCTGTTTGAAACTTTGTTTCTTCAAAACATTGAGCAGTTTTCACCACTAAACACTGTCATGTTTTGGGAAGGACTGTTTGCTTTTATTTGCTCTGAGTCAGATCTTTTCTGAATAAAAAAGACACCTCACATGGGTTCCAGTGGATCACGGGTGGGGGCACTGGTGGCTCTGCATGCTTGGAAAAGCGTCTGGTGAAAGGAATAGTTCTGCAGCTTGGAGGATGAGCGTTCTTGAAGCCAGCTTAGAGAAGAGTGCCACTTTTCTTCTTTTAGAAGAAATAACAGGTGATCCTCGATACAGAGAGTGTCTCTCACTGTCATGGAGTAAGCAGACACTTGGCTGAAGCTAAATGATGGCCTTAACAATTTCTTTAAGTCCTGTATTTCAAAAAGGGTCTGCAACAGTGGGCACTTTATTGTACCATATTAGTCATTGAAGAAGGTTGTGCCAGGCACATGCACTGAGATAGTCTCTTGAGAAGCTGCCTCAGGCAAACTATTGGTTGGGTTGCTGCTCAGCTTCAGTTATTCCTCGTCTGAGTACTATCTTTAATAAAGTAAAGGCATTGTAACCCTGTGCAATTGAAAAGCAACCAGAAGAAGGGAAGTTTCTTCTATTTTCTCTCCAGCATTCAGTATTTGACTTCACATTATTTTTGGTTTTCACTATTTTGTTTTTCTAGGTGTGATATATTCTTGTTGCTCCGTGCTGCCTAATAAACCCAGTTAATTCATGTGAACATCCTGCATCACCTTATGTGAGATTGCCAATGTTTTTTTTTTTTTAAATAAGATCCCCAAAGTGCAGGAAACCAAAAATAAACAAGTAGAACTATATCAAAGTGAAAAGCTTCTACACAACAAAAGAAACAATCAATATAATATACTCTGCAGAATGGAAGAAAATATTTGTAAACTGTAAATCTGGCAGTGGGTTAATATATGAGTTATTATAATAAGGAACTCAAATAACTCAAAAGAAAATTCCCAGATAATTCAATTAAAAACTGGACAATAGACCTAAGTAGAGACTTCTCAAAAGAAAAGCTACAAATGGCCAGTAGGTATATGAAAAAAAAATGCTCAACATCACTAATCATCAGAAAAACAGTGAGCTGCCACCTCAAGTTAGAATGGCTGTGATTAAAAAGACAGACAGTAAGCACTAGGGGAGGGAGGTGTAAATTCCCACTGTTGGTGGAATGTAAATTAGTGCAGCCATTATGAAAGGGTTTGGAAGTTCCTCAAAAATTAAAAATGAGTAATTTTATGGGTAAGGATTCACACACACACACACACACATACACACACACACACACACACACACACACTGAATACAACAACCGAAAAAGGATGAAATTCTGTCATTTGCAACAACACAGGTGAAACCAGAGAGCGTCATGTTAAGTGAAATAAGTCAGGTACAGAAAGGCAAATGCTGCACCATCTCACTCATGCAGAATCTACAAAATGTTGGTCTCATAGAAGGTGAAATAGAATGGTCATTACCAGAGGCTGGGGACAGTGGTTGAGAGGGTGAGATGAGGAGAGGTTGGTCAGTGGGTATTAAGTTAGTGTTAGGTAAGAACAAGAAGTTCTGGTGTATTGTTGCACAGTAGGGTAATTATCAGTAATGAGTGTCCTAGATATTTCAAAACAGCTATAAGAAAGGATTTTCATTTTTTCACTACAAAGAAACAATGATTGTTGAAAGAGATGGGTTGCTATAATATCCCTGAGAAGCTTCATTTTCCTGGCCTTGCCTTAGCTCTCTATTAAGATGTTTTTCCTCTTAGTGTACATAGTTAAAATGCCGGTAAGTAATAGCATTATCTTTGCAAAATGAAAGAACTTTTAAATTTTATTGCAGAATATAATGTATGAAACAATTTTTGTTTTAAATTAAGAAAAACTAGGTAGTTCAGGTGATTGGGATATAATTTAAAGGAACCCAAGGTTCTAGATTTAACTGAAGAAATGGGTTTTTTTTGTTTGTTTGTTTGTTTGTTTGTCTTTTTCTTTTTTTTTTTTTTAAGAACTCTCAGAGCAGTTATTCAAGAGCTACTTAACAAATCATGCCATTGTCATGATAAGAGATATTGCTGGTCACTCATTATAAACCTTTAGCCCCTTTTGCAATTAGTTCATATATTTTTCTTATTTCTTAAAATATGATTCATCTAGTAATGTCACATTGTTTAAAAAACATTGTTTATTTAGTTGTAGTTCGACATAATACCTTTATTTTATTTTTATGTGGTGGTGAGGATTGAATCTAGGGCCTTGCAATGTGCTAGGTGAGCGCTCTACCACTAAGCCACAACCTCAGCCCCATAATGTCACATTTTAAAGAGACTTGAGTAGTTCCAAGTATAAGCAACAGTGATGATCATAGAGTAAGTCTTGTGTTAGAAAAGATTAAAAAGAAACAAAAGTTAGTACAAACTGAAAAAGTAAATTAAGAAAGTACAGTGAGGCAAGCCTGTAATCCTAGTGATTTGGGAAGCTGAAGCAGGAAAATTGCAAATTCAAGACCAGCCTTGGGAACTTTGTGAGATCCTGTCTTAAAAAATAAAAAGGACTGGAGTATAGCTAGTGGTAAAGTACTCTGGATTCAATCCCTAGTACCACACAGGTGGGTGCGCGCACGCATGTACTCACACAAGAGCCAAATAGAAGTAGAGCACAAATTAGAATAAATACAAATGGACTAAATCAGAAAATAAAGCTTAATGGATTATATTTTTAAAAGCTGGGATCTATGTCTTTCAGAGCCACATGTAGAACTTAAGGACATATACAAATTTAAAGTAAAAGGATGACAAAGATACATCTGGCAAATACCAAGGGAAAAAAATTAAGCTGGTGTAGTTAGATTACTATTAGATAAAATAACTTAAAGACAGAAAATATTACTTTGTTAATAGAGACATCAGATAATGATAAACTGTAGTTTATCAAGATGTTTTTAATATATATACTTTTAATAATACCATCAAAATAGTGGAGGAGACTGGTAGAACTGAAAGGAAAAATTGATCAATCCACTGACATACTCAGATGTGTGTTGGCAGCAATGTGGAGAGCAGGTTGTGCCCTCTCTGAGTTAGTCCGTGGTGTGTAGAACAGCAATTTCCAGGCTCTTCCTGAACCTTAGTCAGTTCATTTTGTAAAGCAGCAGTTTGCCATAAGCAAACTAATTGTGAGTTTTAAGTGCTAAGAAGGAATGACTCTACACCTTGTTTGTACAAGTAAACAACCACCATTTGTCTGGCACACTCATAAGGCATTAACTGATAAACTATTCATGCTAATAAGAATGAACTTATTGAATTAATCAGAAGCACATGGATATATGGGCAAATCAAACTCATATCAGAAAATCCAGGCCCACGAGCTTATGGAACACACCAGACCAGTGAATGATGCAACCCTCGGTCAAGACTCATAAAAGGAGGCACACCCTAAGACTGGACACAGCGGCACCCTGATTCTTTCACCGGGGCCATTGGTCACAAGCCTTGCCCAGGAAAATCACCACCGTGAGGAATCTTTAGCAGAGCGTGGTTTCTCCTGCCCATGATGACCACACAAGTCCCATTCCAAGCTGACGCCCCAAATTGATACTGTGAAACTGCCTCCAGACCTTGGCCTAGAATAAATTCTTGCATTGTGTCCTGAACAAGTTCTTTGACTGGTTTTTAATCTTATCTGACCACCCATAGTGACTCTGCATTCCCATCTGCTCTTTGCCTTTGCTCTCAGGGAGCCTCCGGAACCCCTGTGGCTGCCTTGGCCCTTTCCTTGTCTTTCTGTAACCTATATATATAATTGGGTGAAGTGTGATATGTGACTTGAATATTGTAGATCATAAAAATTAAGACAGGAATAAAAGAACCTGTGATTGCCTCTCCTATGACTACCAGGTGCCCCATGAGTATTCAGTGAATTGCCATTGATGAAAGTACCGGTGAACTGATTATTGTTCGATGAATTCTGACATTGTGGGAAGATGCAAACCTTTTTGTCTATGTTAATGACATAGCACACTCATGACAAACAACCAGCAAAGATACAGAAGATTGGAGCAACACAGTTAACAAACTGGACCTAATAGACATGTGGAGGTCCCAAGTCTATCAGTTAGAACACAGTTTTTCTCACAGGACGTTTAACAATTGACCTGTTCTTGCATAAGAGTCTGTAAACTTTCTATGAAGGGGCAAATATGAATATTTTAGGTTTTGTGGATCAAGAGCCAAAAATCAGGTATTATGTAATGAGAAAACAAATTTTAAAAACTTACTGATGAAATAAAAAAATGTTAAATGTTTGATGTTAAAACTCGAATTTTGGGGGTGGGGCGGTAGCTCAGTGGCAGAGTGCTTGCCTAGCATATGAGAGGCACTGGGTTCAATCCTTAGCACCATATAAAAATTTAAAAAATTTTTTCCTTCAACTATTTTAAATCTGCCGCAGTCCGGCTACAGCAAAATAGCCGGGGAGTGATGAGCAACTTGTGTACATTGATACAGCAGGAGTGGGAGCCGTTTATTGAAGGACAGGAGGGGTATATATACATTTCACACAGTTTACCTTAATTAACATAAACTAGATACAGCAGTCAACCAGTAAGGAATCTCCACACTTAATGGCTCGCTGGCTACTTCACAAACCACTCCCTCTGCAAAATGCCAAGTGCCATCTTGACTTGTTTACAGATTCTAACATAAACCATTCTTAGTTTGAGTGGTAGACCAACAGAGCTGACTGGCCAGATTTGCCCATAAGTTGTGGTTTGTCAATCCTTAATTTAAGTTATAAAGTAAATTTCAGTAGACTTCCAGTGGTAGGTACCATGACTATAGATCACAATCCCATGAGTTCATTGAACCTGGGTTAAAACTTAATAACAAAAGAGTTAATAAATTCTTGCATGTTTGAGATTTAAAAAAATGTGTAGTGAAGTAGTTCCTGGGTTAAAAAATACATTTAATGCATGTTTATAAAGTCCTAGATCTGAATGATAATAAAAGCATATATTAAAATTTGTAAGATAGGATTAAAGTGGTAATGTGAGAGAAATGTGTGGCCTTCACCCCCTACCCCCCGCCCCCTCATGCTGGGGATGGAACCCAGGACCTTGCACATACTAGGCAAGTGCTCTACCAACAAGTTATACCCCAGCCCAGTCTTAACTACTTATACAGCAGAGTCCAAATACCCACAGGTATATAAGAATAGTATAATAATACTGGGTAATCCATAGAAGGAATTTACCACAATAGATCACGAGAGAAAAAACAATGTCATTTGGATAGATTCAGTGCATGCATTTGATAAATTCAGTTGTAAGTAGTGTTTTCCACTTAGATTTCTTTACCTTCATTTTGATCAAGAATAAGGCGGGAGATGTAGCTTAGTGGTAGAATGCCTACCTTGAACCTGTAAGGCCCTGGGTTTGTCCCTAGTACCATAAAAGAGAAAAATTAAAATGTATCCCATTTTGATTGAGAGAATATTATTAGCAAGACTATGAGAGAATATAATCAGAAACTTAGAGCTTTACTATTTTGGTAAATGACCACAGACACTCATGGAGAATCTGTCACCAATCTTAAGGGGAAGGCAATATAACAGCAGTTAAAAGTAAGAACCCTGGAGCCACAGAACCCTGGGCTTCTTGTCAGCTCTGCCACTCTCTTGCAGTGTGGCTGGGGGAAGATCACGTAGCCCCTATGGTTTCCTCTGCAGATGGGGGACAGCACTTTCATGGGCAGTTGGTGTGGGGCTTAATGGGTGAATGTCCACACAGTACATAAAACAGTGCTAACGAGGACCACGCTGCCCCTCACTGCAGTCCCTGGAGCTTTCCTGATGATGCCTTCACTGCGGTTTCTCTTCAGGCCCTCTTGATCTTAGCCGAAAGGCCAAGCTAACCATTCTATGTAGGATTTGGTAAAAGTGTTTCCGCTTTCAGATCACAATTGACCCTTCTTTCTGTGTGTCTGAAGGTGAGTGATTTCACATGGAGCCACGATGGGACTCAAGCACTTATTTCGTATCGAGATGGGTTTGTCCTGGTTGGTTCTGTCAGTGGACAAAGACACTGGTCATCTGAGATCAACCTGGAAAGTCAAATCACATGTGGCATATGGACTCCTGATGACCAACAGGTAATGCCTCTGACTCTGCATGTGTAATGGTAAAACCTTGGGGGCTGAGGAGGAAGAAGGGTGTGGGAGAGAGAGGGAGCTGGTGTGAAAGCCTCTTAAAGATCATCACAGAGGAGAGAGCCAACCATCAAGGTAAAAACTAAAACAAAAAGTCTAAATGAAGCATAGATTTCAGGAATGATATTTTCCACCAGTAAGGTAACTGAGTTAACATTTTAGTTTATAAAATATTCAAACAAATTTATCTTAAAATTCATATGAACCAATTAATAAATAATGGATATAAAAAATAATTCACAAGAGGAAGTTCAATTAATAACCATGATAGGAAAATATTCATTCTCTGGGGAAATTTTAAATTAGCACTAGGAGGGTATATTTTTCACCTATTAGTAAAAAATAATAAAATGGGCTGGGAATGTGGCTCAAGTGGTAGCACGCTCGCCTGGCATGCATGTGGCCCGAGTTTGATCCTCAGCACCACATACAAAGATGTTGTGTCCGCTGAAAACTTAAAAAAAAATAAATATTAAAAATTCTCTCTCTCTCTCTCTCTCTTTTAAAAAATAATAATAATAAAATGACACAGGTGATTTACTGATTATGATAAGAATTATCATAATCTTATTCATTCCTGGTAATAATGTATATTAGACCTTTGGAGAAGCAATTTGGCAGAGTATGTTGAAAGGCTTACAAACTACTATCCACCTTTATAATATGCTTTTGGAACTTATCTAAAAGAAACAAAAATGGACAAAATTACCTAAAATTATAAAGACATATATGGTAGTAAAATTTGTCAACAGCCTTGTCTAAAATAGGAGATGGGGCTGGGGCTGGGGCTGGGGCTCAGCAGTAGCACACTTGCCTGGTGTGTGAGAGGCACTGGGTTTGATTCTCAGCACTGCATATAAATAAATAAAGTCAAGGTCTATCAACAACTAAAAAATAAATTAAAAAATAAAATAGAAGAATGATTACATAAACCATGGCATAACCACTTAAAAGAATATACAGTAACTCAATAAATTATAGATAGTGGTTATAAAGATGATATAATAATCTGAAAGAGCTTTTAGGATGTCATGTGGAAAAAAATTAGGATATGCAGCAATCTGTATACGGGGTAAAAATGGGAGTTCATAACCCTTTTGAATCAAACTGTGAAATATATCAAAATAGATGTAATGTTTTGAACTACCAACAATAAAAAAAAAAAGAAAAAAAAATTAGGATATGAAATGGCATGTGTGTTATGTTGCCACATCATAAAACAACCAAAAGAAACCCATCCATAAGTTGGAAAGGACGGGACAGAAATGAATCAGAATCCCTCAGTAGTTATTTGGTGGATGTGAATCTCTGGTTCATCTTCTACAACGATGCTTCACTTTTAGTTGTTTTTTCAGTAGTGCTGGGGATTGGACCCAGAGCCTTGCATTTGCTAGGCAAGTGCTGTACCACTGAGCCACATCCCTATTCTGTGGTTCATCTTCCAAACTCTTAATTTCAAAATTGTTTTTATTATGCCTATTTGGTTTTCATGATAGTATATAATAACCTTATAAAATTACATTTTGATAATTCACTCTTAAAATATAAGGATTGACAGGCTAAAACCTTTGTAAATATAAGCCTTATGTTTTATGCCAGAAAATTTTCTAAAGAGATTTAAGTTTAGTATTTGTAAAAGCAAGCAATACAATATGGAACTGTAATTTTTGTTTTTGAGCCTCTTTCTTTTTTTTTTTTTAACTGAATTGCTTTCCTCTGAGCACCACATATTTATTTCATGTTTCCATTTTTTTAATTAAGAAAGGCAAATATTTTTTCTTTCCTTAAAATTAGTATTACTAGATTTATGAGAACATATTTTCAACTGCAAGTTCCTTCCCTTGCTCCCTGCCACACACATGTGTATTCATAGGAAGCCTTTGGATTTATTGTAAAGCTTTACTATCCCTAGAGTATCCTCATAGAGAAGTCCATGAAGTGGCCTTATACAAAGCACCTGACCTTTCTTGCATCAGTTTCCTCCACTGTAAGGACAGGTGTGAATTATTTCCTGCCTCATTCACAGGGCTTTAGTCATGATTAGATGAAGGAACAGATGTGAAAGAACTTAAAAATAGATCAGTGGGAGCCCTGGCTTCCATCCTTCCTCTCACGAGCCCATGTGCCTTCTGCGAGACTCACCTCGTGGTCCCTTGATAGGCTGTGCCAGCCCGTGTCCTCAACAGACTGCACACTTACCTTGTAACAGGTGTGGGTCCCACTGGAGATGCCCCAGTGAGTGAGACATCGCTCCTCCTTTGGAGTGCTTGTGGATCTGTGGAGGAGACAGATGATAAGCATACTGCCATTGTGCCTGGTGGAGGTCCTGCCAGTGGAGCAGACAGACCCTAAGCTATCTAGAGGGTGGGGTATGCCACGTGAATGTAGCATGTGGTAGAGCCTGGGGTATCCATTCTCTCAGGTTAGATTTGAAGCAGTGGACCCTGACCAAAGGAGCCCACAGTGCTGTGGCTGTGGCCATGGGAGCCATGAGGCATGCTGACATGCCTGGCTTGTTCTGTAGTTTGCAGGCATCTGCAAGGGCAGAGCCTGTATGGTGGGGGACAGGGGTGGGGGGGTTCAGGACCAGACCCTCTGCCCTGATGATTGCTGGATTTACACTCAGCAAAATGTTCCACTGTTTTTCAAAAATGGTTTGCAGGGCACAGAAGCATGATGATTCATGGACAAACTTAGCATAGAGAGAAAGTGGTTATTGGATATCCTGGCATGATAATAATATTGGGAATCCAACAAGTTAAACAAATTTGCTGAACAAAATTCAACATATAAATTTTGGGGCACATAATTTAGCCCATAACAAACTCATAAAAATTACACCAGAGAACACAAAATTCATAGAAAAAACAATGACATAAACTCAGCTTGATAAACTTAAGGCAAATTTATAAATAGAACAGTATTTGTAGGGCTTGGGGGAAAAACAGAATGGCATAAATAGAAAATGACAAAGAAATAAATATAAATATGATAGGAAAAAATATCTGTGGCTCCTGCATTGATCCAGAGTAATGCAGCAGAGAAGCCCTTGATTCACAGCCTAGCTTGTATGGACAAGATGTTTCATTTCCTCTACGTCCTCCAGGGGTTGGTAGAAGACCATATCCCTTGATTTATGAAAGGGCTTTGAGATGGAGGTATTTGAAGCTGTCCTTCCAGCACATTTTGGGTCTTAGTGGCCATCTGTGCACTGAAGAATTCTGCTGAGAGCTTGAGATGTAGAAATGGTGACATTCTCCAGCATGTTCCTGGGACGACCATGACTCTCCTCAAAGAGCAGAGACTAACTGGCATGTCTGTGTCCCCTGAGAACAGGACTAAAGGGAAAAGCCTCAAATTCAAATTTCAGGGATTCAGTTCAAATTAAAAAAAAAAAATTTATTAGCTGTTCTCAGCGCTCACAGTATGGGAAGAAACTCCTTTGATTCCTGGCGTTCTTGGGAGAGCCCTAAGAAGTTCCTCAGTGCCTTCTGCTATGGGGACAGGGCTCTCCAAGAAATGTGCTTGTGACTTTGTCCCTTTCTCATCTCTGGACTCCATTCCTCCCAGAGCTCCTGCATCATGGCACTTACATACTGTGGCTACCTGAACCATTTTTTTTTTTTTAAGTAATTTCAGGAGAATTTCAAGGCATTCAAATGCACACATTTAGGAAAGTTAGCAACAGCTGTGTTCTCCCACGGTGGGCGTGGCCTGGTCAGATGGGAGTGCTTGTTTTGCCAGCATGTGTGGCTTCCCTCCCTAGGCAGCACTTCATCCAGCACCCTCAGTTCACCTGTCTTCTGCTCAGGCTTACCTGCGGCTCTCCTAGCCACAGGTGCACAAGTAACCTCATCTCTGGGCTGTGGTCCCCGCTGAGGTCTTCCTAGCAGCCTGGTGCTTCACTGCACTGCCCCTCCTCTGCCTGGCCCTGTGGGCAGTGATTCCCTTGCAGCCCCAGGTGCTATTCTCCAGCAACACCTGCCCTCTCAGCTGGATCTCGCCTCTTCCCAGCCTCCCACCTCTGCCTCCACTGCTTCCTCACTGACACTCCCTCATGCTGTGTCTAGGCTCCAAGCTTGGGCCCCTTCCCTGTTTTCTTTCCTCTGGGCACCTGTTGGAGATATTAATTGGTGAGAAGTGAACTGTCACAGATAACTCACATGGTCAGTGTGTAAATGAAAGAATATTCACTTACTTTTAAAATATAAGGCTGTGACGGAATTAACAAATTAGAACTCAAGGAAATTTGCTACTTTCCCAAATGTAGTCCAAGTAATAAATGATTCTTAGGGTTTTTAAATTGTATGTATCCTTCTTCTTTAATTGAATAAAATAAATTTCACTAATAATAACATAATTTTTCTTAATTTATGAAAATTTTTAGTATCTCATAAAAAGTAAATAAAGAACCCACATATTTTGCATCACTTTTTAAATACTCCTCCCTTTTTTTCCCTTGCTATTTTCTTATAACAAATCCCAGGCAGTGTTGTCAGATCAGTGTCACAGCCAGGCTGTTCTTCACAGCAGGGAAGGTCCTTAGATGTGGGTTTGCCTGTGGCTCTGGGCACTGTCCATCAAGGAGATGGCTATTCCTCCCGGAGATTTGTTTTGTCTTGCACTGTCAGACAGGAAGGGAATTATAAAGGGAAGTTTAAAAAGTAATATAACCCTTTGCTTTCTCAGCTAAAAACAGTTTTATAAACCAAAATAATTTGCTGAGATTTAACACATAGATAATAACTAACACACTAGACCCCCCTTGATAGAAAAAAGTCAAACATGGCAAACCCCCAAGTCAGTCACAGTTCATTATTAGCAGGCAGTTTTTACTCGCTGTAAGAAGACATTTCCCCCTGCTGGCCCTTGAAGGCCACTCCCGCATTTCCAGCCCTGCTCTAGTTCCAGGAGCCTGCAGGCTGGGAATCCTGTGGTATAGGTTATGACTCCCCTGGAAAGACTCAAAAGCTGGTGTTCAACAATAAAAGAGGAGGGTAATCTCTCTCATACAGACTCTTGAACTAGATTATTTCCCTAAAAAAATAACCACAAAAACCTCAAAACCTCCATGCCTGTGCTGAAGATCCTTCTTGTACATGATCTGTGAGTAGGTTAGAGGACCTGTTGTATAGAACTGCTGGCTCCTAGCTCAGGGAGCACAGTTTGCACGTGAGATTAAACCAGTGCTAGGATGATCCTCCTTCCTCCCTCCCCACCAGATCTGTGCATGACTTTGTTGTAGCACGTGCATTGCAAAGGGGGAGGCCCAAGTTTATTTTAAGCCCCAAACTAAACATATGTAGGATGGTTCTTGCCAAAATAGGCAAGAAGTACATGAATCATCACAGTTAAGGAAGAGTGGAAGCTACTCAGGAAAGAAGTTGGGAGATGGCCTCCCACCCTTCCTGGCTTTCTTTATCCAACTATTATGCTATTTTGCTTCTTGATGCTTCTTTTTATGTGTGTATTCTGGAAATTTTGTTGAGCTCTTTGTGGGAGTAAATGTTTCTTTAGCAGAAACAGATGCGGCTACTGGGTTTCTACTCTGCCTCATTTTCTTTGTCAGTGTTGTTTTGGTTACTGACAGTGACAACTAAGATGTTTGGAAGCGCAGTTGCCCTGTACTATCTCTGGACTCAGATCATTGATGAATCACTGAAGATTAAGTATAGATGAATTAATTATAAAATACACTAAAAATATTTCCTGAAATTTACATTGAACAAATTAGATTCAGGGTGAAAGACGGGAGGAGATTATTCATATTCACTGGCTTTCTTTACAAATACCTTCTTAAAGGTAGTTTCTTGCTTATTTAGTGTTAGATTTTCTTTTTAATTTTTTTTAGTTGTAGATGGACATAATACCTTTATTTATGTTTATGTGGTGCCGAGGATCAAACTCAATGCCTCACATACGCTAGGCGAGCACTCACCACAACCCCAGTCCCTAGATTTTCTTTGTATGTTTTTATTAGTACCACATCATGATGATGGCCCTGGTTTTGACTCAGAAAAACCTTTCCTAAATGCCAGTGTTTGGCCAGGTGGCTAAACTATAGACTGGGTCTTTTTAGGATTCCCTCTGGTGTTCCTGTGGAATTGCAGTGACTATCCTTTCTCTCCTCTGTCCTCAGCAGCCCATGTAGCATTGCTGCCCTCAGCACAGAGTGCATACTGTGGCATGCTGGGAGGAAGCAAGGTGTGTGCTCTACTCAGGCCCCTCGGAGCCCTCTTTCCAACTGCACCTGACCTTACAGGAACTGCAGGATCTGCATACAAATGCCTTGATTCACTCCCTCTTCCCCCTCCTGCCCTCCTCCATAAACTAATAGCTTGAACAGACACTGGCATCACTCTGGCATCACTTCTAACAACTCAAGGCTATGTCCCTGGAATAATGACACGAGCCCCTTTCAGTTCCTGCCTGGGAAAACTGACTCTCCCAGCCATCACCTGAAGATTGGGCCCCGTCTCCTGTCACTGTGGGAGGGCAGGGGCCTAATTATGATAAGCCCTGGTTAGCAGACCTCGGAGTCCCAATCACATTGACAAACCCCTTCCCACTTTTGTTCATTTCTGCTCTCTTCAGGCCCTTGACACATCCCCTCACTCCTTCATTCCTGTCAACTCTGCACAGAGGGAAGTAAAATTAAGCTCATGTTGGACTCTTGCCCCTGCCACAGCAGTTAATTGCCCCTTAAAACCTGTTCTGCCTGATGTGACCTGTGTCAGGCCTCGCTTGTTGGCACCCATCACGAGTGCTACAGGGTCTGCTCCCATCATTGTGCCAACGGACATGGCTTACAGCCCCGGAAGTCCACCCAGCCCTTGGGTGAAGACCCTTATTAGTAGCCACAGGAAAAAGTTACTTTCATCATATTTAGAAACATTTAGACGTATTTTAAGGAGTTGTAGCATTTGAAATAGGAAGGGTTTGAGAGTTCATATGTTGTAGCTTTGTGGCGGATAGGAGATCAGCACTCAGGCAGAATGGGTACTGTTACTAGGTAAGTAGGTGTCACCCTGGGACTAGCCCCACTGCCCCGCCCCCGCCCCCAGTCATTGGTGTGGGAAAGATAGAGCATTCCCATATTCCAGAAGACACATGGTGGAAAGGCCCTTTCCTCTGTCCCTCAGCAGCCAGTGCACTTCCTGAGGCATGTGCTTCTAGTGCTATTTGTCCTGAAGATGTTCTCACTAAGGCCACTTTTTATCACCCCCATGGTCAGACTGCTCCTTTTCACAAACCCCAGAAATTGCCACATGTTTACAAGGTTGGATAAACTTTACAATGGAATTTGAAGATTTGGGGAGAAAATATTCTAGTAACAGGAATTATTTAATAAAATTAAATTTGAGGCCTGAGGCAGATAGCATATCTCCTCTGAAAATCTTCAAACATGGGATAGTCTCTCGTCTTTATGGATTAGTTTTCAAGTGGTCTTTTCTGCAGAAAAGAGGTGAGATGACTTTAAAATTACATGTTTAGCCCAAAGGTACACATTTAGAAGTGATTATTACAGTCAACTGTGAAATAACATTTCATATCTCTTGGGGGGGGAGGAAATATTTTTTTGAGTGAGCAATTCTGTCATTTTCAGCTGTCTGATTTCAATAACTGTTTATTTCATTGCAAAAATGTCAGACCTGGCCTTGAAGCACCTCTGAAGGCAAGTATTCTGAAACTCAAAATGGAGATCTTTAAAACAAAAAAAGGAAGAAAGAAAGAAAGAGCAGGGAAAAAAAAAAACAGCCATCCTCTGACAGCATTTAGACAGAGGCTCCTTCTGGAGGGAGGGAGGGAGGGAGGGTTGCTGTGGCTGTCCTCAGTTCTGCATCCTCGTAGCCAGTTCAGCTGTCTTCTACCAGCAGAGTTAAGGTTTCTAGTAGGAATTTGTCATGCCTCCTTCAGGAACTAGATCCAGTGTTGGTACTCACACTCCATTACAAAAGAACTAAACATTTATGGTGCTCTACCTTTTGAAGTTGAGATTTCTCAATGTAGTTTTATTCAAGAATTTAGATGAGTACCATATCAAAGATAAGAGTGCTGGAGAGATGCCCCTGCTTCCCAGACACATCTTCCGAATGATTTGGCATTCTCTCCCTACCCGCCTTTGGTTCATGACTTGGTTCATTTTAAACTACTGGTAATAATTGTGTTTGTTTAAAAATAATCACACCTAAAAATAGCTTAAAATGGATTACATTGAAAGGAAAAGATTATATATGCATACCATAATTGCATTGCTCTTAAAAATTTCCTTGCTGGAAAATAAAATAAACCCAAAGAGACAGACATTGAAGTGGTGTGGCCTGACCCACACATCTCTGCCAACTTATGTGGTCTCGGGGTACACATCACAGAAGGAACATTGTACCTGCCCTGTGGAGCCTACAAGCCACAAAAGGAAACAGCATGAAAATAGAGGACAGAAATTTACATAATTCATCATCGACAGTGTTTCAGGAACCAGTTTCATAGGAAGATTTGAACATTGGTTTCTAGTTTTCAGAAGAAAGGAAAAGTTTTCATTTGTAAGAAACGTTGGGCAGGAAATCAATTTTAGTCATTGAGCATCTAGTCAGGAGAGCAGCATGTGACAAGCTAGGAGTACAGACCTGCCATCAAAAAGCTTATGGTTTACAGGGAAACAGGCACACAATACCAGAGCCAAGTTCAGAGTGTCGGGGAACCGTGGTTCGCGGGAGATTAATTCTGTGTGACGGGTGTCTAGAGCCCTTCACCTGAGCTCTCCGAGTACTTGTTAGATAGTAGACATTACCTGGGACATTGGAGATGAAACACAAGCCACACTTTAAGCTGGAAGGGAGCTGGTTGTGTGCTTGCTTGAGATAAAGATACTAACACACTTCATTTTGAATATGTTGACTTCAGTGGGCCTTGGGCGTATCCAGGGGAAAATGACCCCAGGGCAGCTCTATGTATAAGTCTGGGACTGGGGAAAAGCTTGGCAGGGTGTCAGCTGTGAATGGAGTCTGTGGTGCTGTGGGTCTGGTTGTGCTCTCTTAAGAGAGAGGAGGATCTAGGACCATCCCTGAGGCGTAGGAAAGGATTACCTGAAGGGTGGGTTGTACCTTGTAAGGGACCCCCAGCTCCAGCCTGTCTCAAGCTGGCTCATTGCCCGGGATTAGGGAGCAGAAGCAGCAGAGATTGATGCCTTTGCCATGTCTGTATTCATTATTCTTAGACTCTCTGTCTGGTTCTCTTGAAGTTCTTTGCTTGCATAAGCTTTATCTCATTGGAGGTTATTAGGCATGAAAACAACTTATAATGAAGCGGAGATTTTTTAAAATCTGATTTCATGTTTTATCAGTGTTTGTCACTTATCTGTGACGAACTTGTTCCAAAACAGAGTAGCTTCCTCCATCACTGCTGACAACCAGACTATAAGTGCTTCTTTTTCCATTTTCCTCCCATTTTAATCACAGACTGTCTTTCCACGGGAGCCGTAGTTGGTATGGATTAATGGTGGGGGATCTAGAGACTGTTTTTTTGTTGTGTTTTGCTTTAGTGTGATGCTGAATTCAGGAATGATGTGTCTGTTTTTCTATCTGGTATCTGTTCCTTTTTCTCTAAAATGGAAAAAAAAAATCTGAGCATTACTCAGAACAGAGACATACCCATCCTTGGTTCACACACACTTTACCGCACATCTTGCACAATGAGAGGTTCCGGGAGACACTGATGAGCAACGCTCACAAGGTTCAGGTCTCAACTTGGACCGCTGTAACAAGATGCCACAGACCTGGTGGCTGAAACAACTGAGGGTGGTCTCACAGTTCTGAGGTTTGAAGGTTGAAAATCAATTTGCCAGCCATTGCAGGTGAGGGCTCCATTCCTGCTCACAGATAGTTGCCCTTTCTCTGTGTCCTCACCTGGCCTTCCCTCAGTGGTTGATGATGGAGAGAGAAGCCACGCAAGCTCAGATCTCTTATCACAAAGGCCCCACTCTCAAGGCCTCATCTAAATCTAATCATTTTCCCAAAGCCCTGCCTCCAAATACCATCAACATATAAATTTGGTGTACGGCAGGTACACAACATTCAGTCCATGCTCTTAGAAGCTTATAGTCTGGCATGGGAGTCGGAAGGAAACCAAATACCATAAAGTAAAGATAGGAGAACAATGGCAAATGTGCCAAAGGGAAGACTCGGGGTGTTAGGAGGACCCATAACAGGGAGGGCTCTGGGAAGTTGTTGGAATTGGTAAATATAAGTCCTGACTACTTTTGAAGAATAATTGTTTGCTGGCATCTGCTAATGAATTATTTTCATCAATAGATTCTTATATGATAAAACAATCCTTTCACCTGCTCTGAAGGTTCATAGGTACCTTTTCAAAATAGTGAATAGGCCTGGGGATGTAACCCAGTGGTAGGGTGCTTGCCTAGCATGTGGAGACCCTGGCTGGGTTCCACCCCCCACACTCACACCCATAGTGAAGAAATGAGGATGTAGACTAGCCTGTTCCATGCACATCGCCCATAGCACTAGTGGCACATTGGGATTCCCACACCTCTTTCACCTGTAAAACATGTAAATTGTACATATCAGGTAAAGTTTTGAGAAAACACATTCTCTGATTATTGTTGTTGAAAACTGCTGGACAGGCACATTAAACATCTGCCCTGGGCTGGGGTTATGGCTCAGCGGTAGAGCTCTCACCTCGCATGTGCAAGGCCCTGGGTTCGATCCTCAGCACCACATAAAAATAAAAGTTAAAAAAACAAAAACATCTGCCTTCCAGAGCTGAATTCAGCAGGTCTATGAGCCCTGAGGTCTCCATCCCTGAGACTGTGTTGGATGAGAGCTTTGTAGATATGCCGTGCCATTGAATACTTATTATTCTATTGACAGCTAGAACTCCAGCTCTTTCTAAAATAAATTTCACAGTGTTTCACAGCAGTTTCATCTGCTTTTCCTTTATGCAGTATACACTAATGAACTCATCACTGCCTCTGGGAGAAATTATTTTAACCTTCTTTTAGTGTTCATTCATTAAAATATAGATATTGATTAATAGAATATTTGATAAATAATTGGTTTCTTCTAAAACAGCTCTAAACAGCTCTGTAATTCTATGAACTTAATACTGCTTAAGTGCACCATGTTTTCCCTGGCAGTTAGTCTATCTTAGTCATCAGCAGAATTGCTTTCCGTTGTCACTGACTGTAATTCATTCATTTCACAAAAAAATGGTTATGAGTGCCCACTGGGCACCCAAACTGCCAGGTGCCAAGATCCAGCTGTGCCATCTGCTGTAAGGAGGTTATGTCAGAAGCCCAAGAGCAAAGAGAAGCAAGGACAAAGAGGCCTCGAGTAACTTTCTCTGGGTGTAAGTTCTAGCCTTTCTAGTCAGGCAGCCAGCCTGGCCTGATCACTTTGTGGTGTGATCAGCCTATTTGACTTCTCCCAAGTTGTTTGAGTCTATAAAATGATTTGAGTCTATAAGTGATTTGTGTGGTATATATTTTCTCTTTGGCCAACAAATTTAAACATTTTCTTCTAAAGTTAAGAGAACTATAATAAATCTCTTCTTTATCTTTATTTTCCAGGAAAGTAAATTAATATTGTCTTTTCTTAACCCTTCTTCAATGAAAAAACACAAAAGAGAAATAAATTTTGCTGGTGTCATTTGGAAATGTCCATACAACCTAAGGTGTTCATTTTGCTGTTAGTTCATTTTTCAATATTAGAGGTCTAGAATTCTTGCAATAATGGCCAGCTGAGTGTTTGCTATTTAATATTTTATGTGTCACTCTCAGTTACTTCACTGTTTTTTTTTTTTTAGTCTAAATATATTTTGTCCTAAAACCAGTTGATACAAACAAGGTTTGCCAGAAACCATAGCACTTTATCCTACTCAGTTGAGGCTTCTGGTCCTTGGTTGCAGGTGCTGTTTGGCACGGCCGACGGGCAGGTAATTGTCATGGACTGCCACGGCAGGATGCTGGCCCACGTCCTCCTGCATGAGTCTGATGGCATCCTCAGCATGTCCTGGAACTACCCCATCTTCCTGGTGGAAGACAGCAGCGAGAGTGATACTGACTCAGACGACTACTCCCCTCCCCAAGGTAGCCCGCTCGCTGGCCCTCTCTTTCTTACTCATTTAACAGACCGGAGCACCATAAGGAGAAAGAATTGATTTGGAAAAGAAAGGGTGAAGGTTTGCCATCGCAGCTCTCTTAACTTACTGGGAAGGGTTCTTGAACGAAAATGCAAGGCACAGCTGGCCTGATCTCCCCTCTTGGTGTGACTGCTTCCTCTCTACTGTCCCTTTTCTCAGGATCAGGGTGAAGTTGATTATGCCCCCATGGGATTAGGTTTTCTTAGATGTAAAGAATAAAGATGGCTCTTTCTGTGTCCCTGGGGTGCTGTGGGGTTTAGCTGCTGAGCAGGAATAAAGAGCTTTAAGATGGAGAGTTCTGTGCAGTTAAGTAGTTAAGTTCAGGGTTCTGAAGCCTGTAGCTTTACTGCATGAGAAGAGAATCAGTTTTGCCACAGTGAAGGCCAGGGTCTGGGCCATACTTCATGCCTGTGTTTTCTCCTGATTCAGGCAGAAGCTAGACCCCTTCTCAGGTCACATGACCCCTCCACCCCTCCATGACCTCACTGTGATACCAGACACTCTTGGTGGAAATTGCTTTAGGCGACTCCAGCCTCTTGTGCTCAAGCAGTGTGTTTCATCTCTCCTCCCCTTAGAAGACCAAAAAAAGTAGAAGGAACCCTCTGGTGTGGTTCTGCCCTTCACCAGAGTCAGTATGCAGCACTGGCCTATATCCTTTACCAGAGTCCCATACTCTGCACCCACCAATTTTTTTTTTTTTTTTAAGAAAAATATATTATGACACAGTGGAAGGGATTGGCCCCTTAATTAGAAATGGTCACACTGTTGCAGGCTGCTGTCCTGGACAGTTTCTGACCTCTCCTGCCACTTGGGGCCTGTCATCCTAGGAGGAACTGGTCCAGAAAAAATTGGAAGTCACCCCCATCAGCCTCTGTCTCCACTGGTACTTCTCCCTCTTGTCACAGAGACAGAAATAATATGCTATGCTTCCCAGCAACATGCACATTGTGTGAAGGTGTGGTTTCCCACGTGAAAAGCATTAAGATTGGCTGTAGGGTTTCCAGATCACTGGGTCTTGAGAGGGAGAGAGTTCCCAGCACCTATACATCCACTTGGATGGTGACTTTCCTTTTCCAAATAGAAAACAGCCTCAGGTGAATCATTGGTCATATTTCTACAGTCTCTGAGCAAGAAAGTCAAAATATGGACTCAGCTCAGAACTCCTTTCTAGTAGGGTGAATTTAGATTCACTCAAACCATGTTATTACTGGAAGAAATGGGATCCAGAGACCAGATTTACAAAGCAAGTCCAGAGTCAGCCCAAGACATTAGTCAGTCCATGATGCTCCTCTAGCCAGTTACACTTCTCAGAAGCAGGGAGCACTTTAGGAGATGACAGGTATTTGCATTTCAGATGTAACAATATTCTTGGTGGCTTAGAGAATTAGAGTGCAGAGGTAGGTATAGTGCAGTGTCTTAGCATGAAGACATGAAGCCAGGTGGATATCAGGCAGGCCACCCTGGATGGCTGCTGGAGTTGAGCTCATGTGGCCATGACACTTTCTGAAAGAGCCCTGCCTCATCCAGGTATGTAGAGGGACTTTCACTTTCTCAAATAACAAGCAGAAGACCCCGTCCATAGCCCCTCACATACAAGCACTCCTGGAATGTGCAAAGCAGAATTTTCTTTATGGTGGCCAGGTGTTGCGTATATAGCACATCCAACTTCAGCCTTCTTTCCAGATTTTCAGTCTCTTATGGGAAAAACTTAAGTGGGAAAGAACTGATTGTGACTACTGTGGTTGCTTATTGCCTTTAACATTCAATGAAAGAGCATTTAGTATTGAAAAGAACTTTTTTTGATGCTTTGGACCCAAATTAAGAAAATGTTTTTATCCTTCTTCCCACTATTCTTGTATGTTGTATAGCATTAAAATAATTTGCATTTATTAATTTGCATGACACATTAATATACAAGTTAATAAACTTCACACATATTTTCACCACCCTGCAGTTGCCTTGGGTTGCATATTCCATGTCCTTCTCCTCATTCTGAGGTCTTCTGCTAGTGCTCTACTGATGACTTGTGTGGCTCCTGAGTGGTGCACTGACTGCCTCATTTGGTGACATCCCAGTCCAGAGTGAGAGCTGCATCACTGGGCAGTTTTTAGGGCACCACGCAAGAGCACAGCCTTGTTGCCTGCTTCTCACTTGGCACTTGTGTTTCCACAGATGGTCCTGCAGCGTACCCCATCCCAGTGCAGAACATCAAGCCTCTGCTCACCGTCAGCTTCACCTCGGGAGACATCAGCTTAATGAACAACTATGATGACTTGTCTCCCACTGTCATCCGCTCAGGACTGAAAGGTACAAAACGCTGCCATGCCCCATCCCCGCAGCCCTGTGCACGAGTGCCTTCTGGGCTGGTGTCACACACCTGGTACTTATTGATTCCTGTCCTCTGCAGTGACTTCTTCTGGGCTTAATGGAGTCTGTTCACAGGTCACTCCCCTAGCTCCTCTGCTTACCTGACAACTCCATAGCTGGTCTTATCTTGAAGAGGGATTCCCATCAGTCTTTGTCCTACCCTACTCCTTTCCTCACTCTGACAAGAATGACCCTCCCAGGTGTATGTGTGTTTGCATCTGGTTCACACTGTCTGCACAGTAAACGGATACTAGCACCTGCCATTCCTGAGGCAGCAGATGGTGTACAGTCATCATTTACACAGAAGCTCTGTAATTTTAAGAATTTGACAGGCTTATTAAGGTACCAATCATTGTGCAGTAATGCTACCTTGAAAGACTTGTGGAGGTTCTGCAGCGGCCAGATGGAGGCATGGATGTGAAGGGGAGCACTGCTGCCTTCTGCATAGAAAATCAATGGCCATAGGCATTGGAAGTGCTCTAAATTTTTCAATTCAAGAATATTAACTGATGTTGTGGCCCTGGTGAGTTCTTTGGAAAAACAGTCTGTTTCTTGAGGATTGAATGGTGCAGTGTAGAAAGATCTAAAAATTCAATTCCTGGCTGGGCGTGGTGATGCATACTTGTGGGAGGCTGAAGCAGGAGGATTTTGAGTTCAAAGCCAGCCTCAGCAACAGCAAGGCCCTAAGCAACTCAGTGAGACCCTGTCTCTAAATAAAATACAAAATAGGGCTGGAGATGTGGCTCAGTTGCTGAATGCCCCTGAGTTCAATCCCCAGTACCCTCCCCCACCAAAAAAAAAAAAAAAAAAGAAAGAAAGAAAGAAAGAAATTCCTGGATTGCCTCTGGCTGATATTTTCAAAGGACCTACTGTAACCTGAATAGGGAGATGAGAAGCCAGCCAGGAACTTGACTGCAACCTAATTAACTGCCAAAATTCAAAATTGGATGTCAGTCTAGAGAGTTACTGTCCTGTGCTACTGCTGCTGCTTGTGTGGATTCTTCAGGAATCAGGTGTATATATGTCACTGATGGTTGACCAAAATATATCATACATCTCTAATACCCCCAAGTCTTACTTAATTCTATTTCAAAAATATAGAATATTTTTAGAAGCAGATTATACTCCTTCTTAGGTATCCCCTTCTGCTATTTCAGAACTAGATTTATAAGGAATTATTTAGCCTATAAAGTCCTGTGCAACATGAAGTATGGAGAAGCCTCCTTTATACCACACAGATAGGCCTCATTATGAGCTAAGTAAATATTTTCATGCTGATGATGAACTTAAATTCCTTTGCTTTTCTGTAAATTGTTTTTTGAATGTTCTGTCTTTCATGGATCTAAATAATATGTTTGGTCATCATAAGCTCCCCCATATAGTTAGTAATCTAATCTCCATTTTTCTTCACAAATTACATTTTCAAACTTCTTAACCAAGTTATTCTTTTCTTAAAAATCTGCCACTACTGTTGGAATTCTGAATTTGCTCTCTATGAAATATCTGGTCATGACTGAAAATAATATAATTACCACTCAGTTCCTCTTTCTTCTTCACAAGATGAATTTTTTAAAGTCTTTTTTACCATCTTGCTTATGGAAACTATTTTTTTGGCTCCTTAAGTCTGTTGACTTATATTATACCTATCAAGTCATGTTGTGCTGTAGCAGCATTTCTGACACAGCCCCATCAATGGTGCTGAGTAAGAGGAGGAGTTGGTGATTTGAGGAAGTGATTTAAAGAGGCCCTCACTAAGGTGAAGATTTTTTACCCGAGTCATGTTCTAAAAACTCAGACAAATTCAGCATTGTAGTCATTGCCTAACTAGAAATCTTAATGTAGTCTAAAATGTTTTCAATTATTTACACCTTCCTGGAGGGGAGATGCCGTTGTACTATGTCTTCTTAATTTCAGAAAGATGAATGAAATTGAAGTGAACTGGTGCCATCCAGGAGGTACCTCATGGAGATGATTTCTCTTTTCTGTTGTGGTATCAGAATATTTTAGACTTGATCTTACATGTAGCCTGAACAGCAGTATTTTTTATTTTTTAAATTTATATTTTGTCCACTATTAGTACTGGGAAGAAAAGAGCAGTTGGCCACAGTCATCTACCCTATCACAGACAGGTCTGTCACCTATCCCTAAGGTCTCTGATCCCCTGGGTCTTTCTCTGTAACTAACTTAGACAACTTTTCAAGAGGAAAAAGGTGACTCACATGCCTTTTCTTTGACTTACCACCAGTGCTGTAATTTATGTCATGTGCAGAAGAATTAGGATTCCAGGTCATCCCTTGTCCCTGTGACCAGCCCTCTTCTGCACCACCTGCCACCCTTGGTTTTCGCTGCAGATTTCTGGGGTTGGGGAGGAAGTAGGGTCTGATGTTGCTTTGTAGCTGCTGCCCAGGAAGTTCCACCAGGAGAGGAACCCAGCTAGGGACACAGTAAGCACTGAGTTGGTTCATTCCCTCGGACTTTACCCTCTATGACTTTTACTTTTTCTTGAGGAAGAGTGATTCAGTCATGAGTTCAGGTATTCCCCGAGGAGCTGGGTACCTCAGTACTGAAAGCAGCTTTCAAAGCACTTCTTTCATCCCTGTGTGCCATGAAATAAAAGGCCTCCACCCCAGGCTCTGTTTTGCAGAATTTCTTCCTCTCAGCATTTCGTCACTCATTCTGAGGGAATGGACAGGGGTCAGTGATGCTGGGGCCCCTGGTTGCGGATTGGTCCTCAGTGGATATGGACCCTTTTTTTCCAGTCCTTACTACACTCACTGAAAACGGCCTTTCTAAAGAAGAATCACCTGCTGTTGTCTCCTTCCTCTCACTCTCGCACCACGTGCACATGCATGTGCCCACAAACAAGAGTCAACTAACAGAAAGGTGATTCGTTACTATGGAAACCTAAGGGACAGAGGGCTGGGTTAACCTCAGGCAGCCACCAGGCAGCTGCAGTGTATGTGGTGTTTGTTAAGAGACCACTCTTTTCCTGCTAAAACCTAGCTGCCTCCTTTGAACCCAGCACTAATCCCACAAAAGAGGTTTCTTGTTAACATGAAGAACCAATTCTCACTGCTAACTTTAGATGAAAATTTGACCCCCAGCTTTTACCAAGAAAGATCCATAAGATTGTCTGGTTTAAGTTGAACAGTGTAAATCTGCTAGTTTTCTTTTTCTTTTCATATTTTTTTAGTTGTAGGTGAACACAATGCCTTTATTTGATTTATTTGTTTTTATATGGTGCTAAGGATCGAACCCAGTGCCTCACACATGCAAGGCAAACGCTCTACCAACTGAGTGAGCTATAATCCCAGCCCTGATTTTCTTTCTTTTTTTAAATTTTAGTTGTTGATGGACCTTTATTTTACTCATCTAGTAATATGCGGGTGCTGACACTTGAACCCAGTGCCTCACACATGCTAGGCAAATGCTCTACCACTGAGCCACAACCCCAGACCAGTCTACTGATTTTCTTTGCAAACACTTAAGAGGCCAAAATGCCCCCCATGTCTTAGCCCCAAATCATTGAGAAAATAAGTGTGTTTGGAAGATGGATCACCTGGATGCTTCTGAACTTCCAGTTCTCTGAATGGGGAACATTAGAAACTCTTGGCCAGGAGTTTCAGGGAAAGTCAAAAGAAGGCTACTGAATATAATATTCATTTGTTCCTCCTAAGTTTTATTTTAAATACAATCTTAGGGATTTAAAGAATATAAGGTATTACAGAAACCTTGGGCAAAGATATTGGAGATTGTTTTTTAAAATATGATAGACATGGTTTACAGACATTTCTGAAACAGAAAAATTCTGTCCCAATCATCTGGGCTTCTGTATTCTTCATCATAGTGATATCTGGGAATTGAATGAACATTTGCTTTTACTTTCAGTTTTACTTTCAATTTGTTGTTTTTATGACAATTTTAAACTCCAAACCCAGAAACTCAGCGCCTGCTGAGGACTCGGTACTCCTGACTGACTCTGGACAATTCCAGAATATTCCTTCTTAATTCTGAATTCTTGGTGTCAAAGATTTATGAAATAGCCCATTCCCCTGGCAGCTGGTGTGCCCACCCTGTGGACCAGGACTGGTCTGCTGAGCATCAGAGGAGCCCACATCTGCATCCCTTGATGCTGCACATCCTGTAACTGCCAGAACATGAAGTGGCAGTTTTCATATGGAGTTTCTTCTTTGCAAAAGAGTGACTTGCTTTGCAGATGACAACTGTCAGTGTGACTTTGCAACTGAATTCAAGAAATCCCTGAGTGTGTGCTCAGACATATTTGGACTCATTCTCACCTCCAACAGAAAAGCTCCGTGTGTGCTGGCCTCTGCTGTGAGCAGTCTCTGAAGGCATCTGTGTCCAGGCCAGCACTATAAGGGCAGCAAGCAGCCTGCTTCTTACTTTCAAAACCATTTTGTGACAAAATTCAAAGAATCTTTTTAAAAAATAAAAGAATGGTACAGTTTTCACTCATCTACTAATCAATACAGGTCAGATGAGGAGCCATGGAATTTAATGTTACCATCTGTGTTTTTTTGTGGGGGATGGGAACTGGGGATGGAATCCAAGGGTTTAACCACTGAGCAACATCCCCAGCCCACTCTTTTATTATTATTATTTTTTTTTCCAGCAGGCTTTTCTTTATTTGGTATTCAGCAGAGGAGTCCATCAGTGAAGCACCTGGCAAGGCTCATTTGGGGGGCAGAAAATGACCCCTTTTTATTTTTTATTTTGAGACAGGGTCTTGCTAAGTTGCTTAGGGCCTCGTTAAGTTGCTGAGGCTGGCTTTGAACTTGCAATCCTCCTTCAGCCTCCTAGGCCACTGGGATTACTGGCATGTGCCACTGTAACCACAGTGCTGGCATCTTTATTACCTACCATATTACAGGGATGTTTCTGCCCAGAAGTCCATAGACTCTGTCTTGTTAGCACTTTGACTATTAGCTGCTTCTCCTTTTGGTGTTCTTGGGTACCTACTTAACACTGCCATTCACTGAAGATTATTTCATTCATGATCCCTACCAGGATTTTCTCTAGACCTAAACCTGGCAGTGAATATTCAGAGCACATTTTAGAAGAGGGACAAATCCTCTAACCTCCATTTTCTGACATCTTAAAAATTTTATTTACCAGGATATTTACTTGATTCTTTTTATTTTTTGTTTTCTGGTTTGTGTCTAACTTTATTCATACAAAAAATCCTTTATTGGTATTGTCACTATTTGGGATTGATTTGTGTTTGTCTATAGCTGCTGCAGCTCAGCTCTCTGTCTCCTGGTTTCTGCTACAGCAAACCTGATAAAGTGCCTTGCTTCATGGAGTGTGCTCACTTTCAAGGCCATTGTACAAGAGCATCAGTGACTTCAGCATGCACTGGAATTAGCACCAAAACTCTTTCCAAGGGTGAACTAGAGGGATTTTATGGTCATATGTGACTAGAAGGAGCTTAGAAGCTGCTGCACTATAGCCCCGGCACTGAAATACTTGCCTATCCCGCCAGGGCACCTTCTTTTAATTCAGTTCAGCTTCTCTGCAAAATGGGCTACTTAAATATAGATTTCAGAGCTCTTAGTATAAGCCAGATTATGGTTCTGTGGTTTTAAGAGAGAAAAAATGCTATAAATCTTGTTGGTACTTATAGATCTATTCACCAGCAAGAACTAGGTAATTGCTCACACTGGGATAAGACAAACCATTTAACAGCTACTTGTTAGATAAATGATGGCTTGTAGATGGGTGTTGGCATCTCTAGTGTGAAAATTTCTCTGACAGTACTACCTGCCCCCCAGCAAGACTGCTTATCTTCTTTTCTAAGTCTGACAGCATTGAAAAAAAAAAGTGTTAAATAGAAGTCAGTACCCTTGTATGTGTGTATATCCTTCATCAGAGATTTACTTGCCTAGTGTTACCCAGGTATCAAATGAGTAAACATGGGCTTCCTTGACTTAACTTTTTACTTTGAGCATGTACAAACTCGGCGTCTTCTCTGGGAGTGGAGGGCACAGCAGTGGGAAGCACTGATGTGACATGTATAGGGTCACAGGTTTTATCACTTAACTTGCTTAGCAGAAATGTTACACAGTCTCAGTGTGGAAATGCTGGTGTAGATAGATTATGGAAATGCTTAGAGATAGTTAAACAGTTCTTCTTTTTCTTATTCTTCTCCCTCCCTCTCCTCTGTTTCCTTGTCTTCTTACTGCTACTACTACTACTACTACTACTTCTCCTACCTCTTCCTTCCTCTTCCTCCTCTTCTCCTCCTCTTCCTCGTCACCATCATCATCATCATCATTTTCTCCTCCTCCTCCTCCTCCTCCCCACCCCCTCTCTCTCCCTCAATAAGGTCTCACTAAGTTCCTCAGCCTAGCCTCCAAATTTGTGATCTTCCTGTCTCAGGCTCCCAAGCAGCTGCTCCACCACACCCACCTTTAACATGCCAACCTTCTTATATCTGGATTTCTACCTGATCTAGATATGTTTTAGAGAAACTGTAATCTCCAACCATGTAACAGCTTGTTTATAATAAGTCTTAAAAGAGAGGATTGTTGGGGAGGGGGCATGGGGGCAGGAAAGATGGTGGAACGAGACGGACATCATTATCCTAAGTACATGTGTGACTGCGCATGTGGTGCGATGCTACATTGTGTGAAACCAGAGAAATGAAAAGTGCTGCAATTGTGTGCAATGAATCAAAATGCATTCTGCTGTCATATATACCTAGTTAAAATAAATTAATTATAATAAAAGAAATGGGTTGTTATCTTCGTGAAAGGGGAGGTCTGCTTGTATATTTGGTTAGCATCTCTATGTTTTAAACTACTGAAGACGCATGCCAGTATGGCTGACTGGCAGTTGAGGAGGGTTGCATCCTCATGCTGAGTGTCTCTTCTGTATGGTTTCAGAGGTGGTAGCTCAGTGGTGCACACAGGGAGACTTGCTGGCAGTTGCTGGGATGGAGCGGCAGACCCAACTCAGCGAGCTCCCCAATGGTCCCCTTCTGAAGAGTGCCATGGTCAAGTTCTACAATGTTCGAGGGGAGCACATCTTCACACTGGACACGCTTGTTCAGGTAATGATATTAAAGAAAAGTCACTGTGTCCGTACACCCAGTCTGGTAAACATTCATGAGTTTATTATACTCACTTCAGTTATCTTTGACAAATTGTATTTCAGTCATTTTTTACTTTAATTGAATTTGTTGTATAAACTAGGATTAATAGGGGAGAGAACAGTTTTTGCCTCTTAACCAGAATGCCTTATTGTATTACCCAGTCAAATGAATGAGTAGTAAATAAACAGAGGGAGCTAGTGCTGAACAGCACTCTGGCGTGAAGGCCGAATCTTCATTTATTCACTTAGAGTAAAAATCATTTTTAGGACTTCTTAGTTGGGACTTCCTAACAAAAGACAGAAATAACAGGAGAAATACACAGAAGTCTGATAGCACGTACACCTCTCACATACATGGGAAATAATCAGAGACGGAGTCAGCCCTCAAGTTGATCTAGGCACCGGGGCTTTGACTTAAACTGCTCTGCTGAAGCAAAGAGAGAATGTGGGGAGAGCCTCTGTTTCAGCACTACAAAGCAAGGGTCATTGTCCTGGGCCTTCTCCCCTGGAGTCCCCAGCAGTGCCGTGCCCTCCTGCTGCAGAAAGGGGCACGTCCTGGCAGGTGGAGGCGGACTTTCCCCCAGCGCATGGCAACTGCTGTTTCTGTCTGTGTCTGAGTGTGGCCTACGCTTTTGTCTTAAGTGGACTCGTGCATGACGTACCTTTTGTGGCTTATTCTGCTTCATATGGTGTCCTCAAGGTTCCTCTGTACAGTGGCATATATCAGAGTTCCTTCCTTTTTAAGGCTGAGTAATACTCAACTCCATGAATATAGCACATTCATTTTCTGGGGTCTTTGATGGTAGCCATCCCATCAAGTGTGAGGTGACATCTCACTGTGGTTTTGTTTTGTGTTTCTCTGGTGACTAGTGATGTTGAATGTCTTTTTCACATACTCACTGGGCATTTGTATGTCTTTAGAGAAACGTCTGATTAAGTCCTTTACCTTTTTTTTTTGGTACTAGAGATTGAACTTGGGGCATTTAACCACTGCCACATCCACAGCCCTTTTTTGTATTTTTTAGAGCTAGGATTTTTCTGAGTTGCTTAGGGTCTCACAGAGTTGCTGAGGCTGACTTTGAACTTGTGGTCCTCCTGCCTCAGCCTCCCAAGCTGCTGGGATTATAGGGCATGCACCACTGTGCCTAGATCTTTTGCCCATTTTTAAATCAAGTTATTTTGTTGTTGTTGTTGAGTTGTGATATTTAAGTATATCTTTGATAACATCTTCTTGGGCAAGTAAGCATACCGTCCTCTTGTTTGTTCAAGCATCCTGCAAACTCTTTGAGGGGCTACTGTGTGACTGGCACTGAGCTCTCAGGACTGCTATTTAGGAGTAGATAAGGAAGATACATCCCTTCCTTCTAAGCTTGGAAGCCAGTTAAAGAAGGCAGACAAATAATTACAACAAAGTTAGATTTTGAAGAACTATTTCCAGGTGTTATGGTAGCATGGAGAAAAGGAGTCTTACTAAGACTTGTTCTTGGTGGATATTTTTCCAGCTCTGCTGGTCCCTCCTCTTATCCCACCCATCCTCAGGCCATTCCAGTCACTCCTACAGCTTTAAGTATTGTCTTTTTTCTTTTCTTTTCTTTTCTTTCTTTCTTTCTTTTTTTTTTTTTTACTATTTTTGTAGTCATAGGTGGACACAGTACCTTTATTTTATTTATTTTTATATGGTGCTGAGGATCAAACCCAGTGCCTCACACGTGCCAGACGAGCACTCTTCCAGTGAGCCACCTCCCCAGCACCTTAGGTACTGTCTTTATAAAGGGTGGATCCTAGAAAGCGGCCCGTATAGACCCCGTTGCTCACTCACACACCTGTTGACAGTCCAGCACTCACTACCATCACGTCCAGCCCTCGGGGCATTCCCCCACACAGACAGCTCCTCTTCCTTCTGGGTCACGCCCCATCATGCGCAGCTCCAGCCGCAGGCCAGGTCATCCTGACTCACCTTTGCATTTTACCTCCTAGATAACTCAGTGTCTATACCTTGTTTCTCCGCCAGCCACCACTCTGTCCCAGCCCCTCCCTCTCACCTTCCCTCCTGGGCCACTCTTCCATTGGCAGCCACGTCAGAGTCTCTTGGGATCTAACTGACCTCCACAAGCTGGCCCTCATCCTGTGCTCCTCAGTCGTGCCGGAGCTCACTTTCCTCCACTTGCACCTTGCTGTTCCCTCTGTAGGCACACTGCTCCCCACTCACCACCTGGCCACTCTGCCTGTGCTTCTGTCTGAGAGGAGGCATCATGCTGCAGACCCCACAGCACCCTGTCCTTTTAGTTGTAGTGATGTTCCTCAAAGGTGTCATTATTTCTTCGTCTGTTTCAAGGCCATGACAGCAGGGTCCTGTCTCATTCGTGGTTCCTGCACGATGTCTTATGCACACTAAGCCTTCTGTCAATATTAGGGTATCTTTGAGTGAAAGAGCCACTTGAACAACGGCAGCCTTCATGCCAGGGCTGTAGCTATATTCACATGTTTCTGCTGAACACAGAGCAGTTGCTTACACCATGAATTAAGGCAATACATTTTTTTTAAAAGAGTGAATTTACTACATTAGAAGACCCGCATGATCAGCGATTTTCATCTAGAAGAGGTACTGTTTGAGAACTCTCACCTCACACCCCCTGCAGGTTTTCTGTTCAGCATGTCAGCCCTACTTGAAACTCCTTAGAGACTTCCTCCTGTAAACTGTCACCAGGCCATGCACACCCTCTGCCTTGCCTATCTTGCCTGTCAGATGCGTCCTGCTCATCCTCAGGTAGCAGATGTCCTGTGGCTGTGCCATCCTAGAGGCTTCCTCTGGCTGCTAACCTGGCCTTTCTAAAAACTGACTCCTCTTCACCCTCAGTCTGAGCTTGAGTCTCACCTCCCAGGAGAGGCTTTGCATAGTATCTTCCCCACGATACTCCACTCCACAGCCGCGTTCTATTTTGTTGGGCTGTTTCTGTCTTAGCATGTATCAGAATCTGAAATTCTTCAATTTTATTTCCTGAGTAGTTGTTTCATCCCACTAGAATATAAGGGACCCATGTGAAGCAACTTTGTGTGTCTTATCTGCCACTGTCCTTCAGGTGCCTAGAACCACACCTGGCTTGTGGTAGAGTCTCAATAAGCAGTGGTTCAGTAGGTGGCTGAGCCTCAGGACTACCCATTTTTGTTGCTATGCATTGCTTAGTGAGTTCCCAGAGTCAGATAACATAAGATTCTTTGCTATTTGTATTATCCCCTAGTTTCTTCAGCTACTGGCAATTATAGTATGATTTCTCTAAAAAAAATAGTAATAAATTACTTTGAGAAATAGAGTATAGTTTAACTCTGGCATAGGTTAGAAGAAGAGCAACAACAGGAAGTAAGATTACATGTGCTGTAGGACAGATGTGTGAGGTCTTGAGTGTCTGGCATCTTGGTCCATTCAGACTGCCATAAGAAAATCCCCTAGTCTTGGTAGTTTGTAAATAATAGAAATTTATTTCTCATGTTTTTTTGGAGACTAGGAAGTCCAAAATCAAGAAGTGCAGGTTCAGTGCCTCACAGGACTGGAGGGACAGAGTAGGGAGGTAGCACCCTTCAGCCTCCTTTATAAGGATGCTAATTCTATCCATTTCCTATGATTTAATCTGTTCCCCAAAGGCCTCGCCTTTTATTACCACAGCAGTGGGAATTTGGTTTTGTTTTGGAAGGACACATTCAGACAGCAGCACTGGCCAAGAGGTTTAGACTTTGTTGTCTTTGAATTTTTGTTTTATGAGCAAGGGAAAGACAGCAGGGTTTTGGGAAGGCTGATCTGTCAGGGGGGCAATGTAATCCCAGCCAGAAGGAATGGGGGAGAAGGCCAGGAAGTGGGAATAGAGTGGCTGACGCAGATTTCAGGGAGATGACACTAGACTTGGCTCCTTGCCACCCAGGAGGAGGAGGGTGCTGGCTCCAGAGGCAGAAGCTTTCAGCCAGCAGTCCCGCCAGGTGTCTGGGTGGGGTAATTGGAAGGCAATTGGAGAGATGGGGCAAGAACTCAGGCAGGAGACGGGATCAAAGAGACAGGTAGAGCCTGGGGTAGAGACACCATGGTTGGAGAAAAGAATTTGTATTAAATGTAGAGAGAGGACAGAGGAACAGATGACCAAGTGCAGAGCTTGAATAGTAGAGTGATAATCCTCATTTAGCAAGCAGCAGAAGGAAGAAAGAGATGCAAGGGGAATGTCATAAAAAAGCCATTAAAGGAAATATGTCAACTAAGAGGACAACAGTTGAATGTAGACATGAGAAAATTGGATTTGGAGGTTTTAAGGTCAACAAGTCTTCTCAATAGAATAATGGTGATGGCAGTCACATTGTAAAAGGTTGGTTCATTTCATCAGTCCATCTTTATTGAACCATCTTAGTGCCAAGCTTTGTTCTAGATGCTAGACGGATAGCTGTAGTAGCTAAGATAAAGAATGAGTGACAAAATGATTCATGAGGGAGTTGAGGCAGCAGATATAACTGAAGTGTTAGCTGTGTAGACTGTGTGGCAGGGATTGGAGAAGGGGAAAGTGGGTGGTGCCTTGAGTGTGACCATGCTTACAAACAAATGATAAAGCTTTGTGCAGAGAGAAGTAAAGGAGCAGAATAGCCAGAGACAGGGTGGGGTGGGAAGTACGGGTTTGAGATCGTGAGGCACCTGGGTCCGTTCAGGCTGCTCTGACAAAATCCCCTAGACTGGATGTTTATGAATAATAGAAACATATTTATGGTTTTTGAAAGCTAGGAAGTTGAAGCTGAAGGGACAGAAGCACCCTTTAGCCTCTCTTATAAGGGTGCAAATCCTATTCACTTCAGTCTAGAGACGAGGTACAGAAAGACAGACTACAGAAAGAGCTGAAAGACTGGTAAGGAAAGGAGGGGACAAAGCACTTGGTATGGGACAACTTCTCTCATCCCAACTAGTTAAGAGCCAGAAGAAAAGTGAAAAGTGCAGTGCCACAGGGACTATGGCACAGGAGCCTTGGAATGACAGGCTGAAGTGAAGTCCCCGCCGAAGCTGGACAGTCTGTTCCAAAGCCAGGGTCTGTGCTGTCCGTGCCTTCTCTACAGTCCCAAGTCAGAAGTACAACGTGCCTAAATTAGAAACTGGAAAGCAGAGTGTAGCACAAAGACCCAGAACCTGGTAAGGAAACGGGCAACCAATCCATAGTTTGATGCTTCATGACCTGAGACCAGGAAGCATAAAGTCATAGAAAGGCCTGTTCAAGAGGAAGTGATGAAAGCAGAGTAGGAAGCTGTGGTTGGCTAGAAATGTCAGATTCCTGTTTTAGACGTGAAACAGTTATAAGAGATGACGTGAGCACTTGGAGGAGCTGAAGTGGAGCAGAGCTGAGGCAACGTGAGCATTTATTTATTTTTTTTTAAGCGGGGAACAAAGCTTTATTTAAAAAAGCGGCCAGCGTCCCGTGTGCGTCCTGCTAGCAAGCCGGTCGACCCACGTCAACGTGAGCATTTATGTTGGAGTCCTAGCGAATCTGAGACTGAAGGAGAGGTTACCCTGTGTAGGGTTGTGGCTCCATGGCCAGAGCATTGCCAGAACATAGTAGGTGCTCTGTAAATATTTGTTCAGCGGTTGGGTAGACAGTTGCCAACATAGGTCCTCTTCAGTCTTTCTGTTGATGGTTTAGACCAGAAGGCTTGTGCCCTTTCTAATCAGATCTCAGGTTAGCTTTTTATCTGTAGCCTAATAGGCAATGTCTTAGCCTATTTTCTGTTGCTCTAACAAAATGCTTGAGTCCTAAAGCATTTTGCTGCACAGTGTTGGAAGCCATGAAGCTCAAGAGTATGCTGCCTACATCTCAGCATCTGGTAAGGGCCTTCTCTGACATCACTGTGTGACAGAGGGCATCCTATGGCAAGACAGAGCAAGTTTGTTAGGTGGGGTCCTTTCCTTATTAATGCCATCATGAGGCCATGACCTCATCCAATCTCAAGTATCTCCCAGAGGCCCCACCCAAATGCCAGCAACATAGGAATTTGGGGGGGACACATTCAAACCATAGTGGGTGGTAAGTAGGAGAAGGTAAGAATCTCAGCTCTTTCTGAGTTCATAAGGCTGTTATATTTGAATATTTGTCAATCCAGGACTGAAGCACTCTGAGTGCCTTCGGCCTTGTAGTCCCCTGTCCTCTCTGACTTAGGTATGCCTCCCGCTGGCATTCTCCTCCCTCTTCAGAGGTGTCTTTCCTGGGAAAGCTTCAATACCAGCCCAGTCACATTCTCTTCTAAATTTGCCTGTGGAATTGAGACCCTTCTTCCTGATGAGCCCTTGGGATGCTTAATGCTTCTAGGATGAATTATGCTTTCCTGTCTTTTATTTTGCTCAAGTCAGAACCTATGTTTTCCTCATTTTTCTGACTTTCACTCAGACTAGAATGTGGTAGAGGCTTGATGGCCTTAGCCTTTGCAAAAATTCTCATGAGCTGCCATATGAAACATGGGTCCTGCATCTGAACTGTTTGGGCTCAGGAATAAGAGAGCGTCTTGACCAGCGTTCGTCAGTGGAGTGTCCCTGCAGTATCTCAACACCTTAATCAGTTATTGATTCTTTTTTTTCATTTAGGAACTAGTGCAACCATTGAAAATATTGCGTTGATATAAAGGCTAACAATATGCCTTTGAAAATGAAGTCCAATACTCAGTATGTGCAACTTAACTCTTAACTGCTGTGATTCTCAAACCATGTGTGATATGTGCTGTGCTATTCAAGGAGTCCAAAGGCAGGGAAATTTTTATAGCAGGAAGGAAGTTAGGCAGTTTATTGAACTGCTTATAAAAAGAATTAAATGCAACTTAGATTGGATAATTTATTTCCAAGTTAATTAGATTGTAGGCTACTGCATACAAAGCCCGTTCCCTGGTACAACATGTGGCAGTATTGGCTTTAAAATTGATTTTCTTGATTTACTTGTAACATTAATGCCTGTGGCTAAAGCTCTTACAAGGAAATTTATTATCAGTTACTTTCCTTGTTGCATGTGTTGTAGTTTAAAATTCTGTAAGTTACCTCATCAGCTGTGGTCTGATCATCTGTATCTACTTGAATATCTGATAATCTGGTGATGGATTTTCAGAGTTAGTACTACTGAATGAAATTTGCGGGCCTCAGTAATTTGGGTCTGGGATTTTTGCTTGTTATATGAACATCTGGCATTACAGGCTGGTTTGGGGTCACCATGTATTCTGTAAGTTTTGGTTGTTGAAGTAAGATGTTCCAGTGATTTTTTTTTTTTTAATGTGCTGAGGATGGAACCCAGTGCCTTACATGTGCTAGGCAAGCACTGTACCACTGAGCTACAACCCCAGCCCTCCAGAGAAATTTTAAGAAAGAAGTTATGGGAACAGAAAACGAGAAATTGCATTTATGGTTGGAGATTTCGGTACCCCTGAAGGAGAATCCTTTAGCCAAAAATGTGTCTGCCTCTTTCTGTTGAGGAGAAGCACTGGCTGCTCTCCCAGGGCTGTCACAGTGGCGTTCCAGGTTTGCTGCGAATGGTGAGCAAGTCTTCCGTGGGTGTGGTCTGCTTAGAGAATAGGAGAATGGTTGTGTTCTTTTAAAACTGAGACTCGACTGGCTGAATCCTGAGCCAGCTTTTATTATTACAACTTGGTTGGTGGCCAAATCATTACGATTTCATATGCAAAATTGTCCGTGGCTCCACCCAACAGTTTTATGATGACCAGTCACCATTTTTTAAAACTGATACATAAAAACATAAGTAGTGTACATATTAATGGGTCCCATGGGATATTTCTTTATGCATTGTGTCGTGTCACGTTTAGATCAGGTTGATCATCTCCATCTCCTCAGAATCCATGGTTTCTGAAGTGAATTCTGTGCACGTGCTTGTGTAAACTTGCAATATCCCCTTCTCTGTGCATTTCCTCCTGCCAGAGAACCCCCTTTATAGGTTGCCACAGAGGAGGAACAAAGCATGGGAGAAGGGGGCGGGGAGGCCTTTGACCTCCACAGGGATCTACTCCTCTACCACCTCGGCAGCTGGTTCTCATCTGGGGAGTCTTTACCAGGACTGCCTCCTTATCCCTGGCTTGGGCCAGTGTAGTTGCCTCTAATCTGCTTAGACAGCTTATTTTTAATATGTAAAGAACACCTGCTTTTTTCTTACATCTTTCCAAAACTGTTGAATAACTGCTCTAATGGATATAAAATTGGTAATATTGGAAGGAAACTTTTGATGCCAGTTCAGTGATGCATGCCATCCTCTCAGCCAGGCTTCTGCTCAGAGGACCTCCTTGGAGCGGTCTTGCCTACTCCCTGCGCTCTTTCTCTAGTCCCTTATGCCGCCCTGTCCTCACTACTGACATTATCAGGTCGTCCCTGTCAAACATGTTAAGATGTTTCTTTCTCTCTACCACCCCAGAATGTAAGCTCCCCTTGGGGTAGATTTTGTCTTGTTCAGCATTGCTCCCCTAATGCCTAGAATGGATCTGGTCCATTGTATACATTTGGCAAATATTTTATTTTATGACTGGTTGGTGGTGCAATAGATGAATAAATGATTGGGTTGACACAGGGCATGTATTGTGTGGTGGCAGGAGATGGGGTGCCATAGTAAGGCGTGAGAAGTACTCACTCAGGGGTACAGTCCATACTGCTGTCCAGAGGAAGAGAGGGAGAGGAAGCTAACACCCACTGCTTACATTGCTCAGCATCATCATCCAAAGAGGGAGGTGCAGGGCAGGAGGACTCTCCATTAACCTTGTGCCTCGCACCTGCCGTGGTGAATGACACATCCTCCCAGGTGAGCAGTAGCTCCTGTGGATCCAGCAGAGCAGCAGTGTCCACCTTGCTGACTCTCTTAGATGCAGCTCCTTTTTTGTTTTCTTTTGTTTTGTTTTGCCCTTTTACCTCCAATGCACCAAATACGTGAACCTCTTTACACAAGTTAAGGGGCTTTTTGTAGCTTTATCTTATGTATATATGTAGGTATTTATTTATTATGTGGTACTGAGGATAGAACCCAGTGCCTCACATGTGCTAGGTGAGTGCTCCACCGTTGAGCTACAAACCCTGCCCCACAAGTTAAGATTTTAACATTTTCAACTTCACAGTTTTAGCCATCAGTCATTTTATGTGATTTGAGAGATTAAATCCACAAGCTTTCTAGTTCTTCCTAGCGGATAGCAGCTCTTCGGATTAGAACATGAGTCTGAGGGACCTTTGTATGCCCCAGGGTTTTACTGGAACGGAACATGGAGTGCATTTCTCTCCAGCAGCTTATCCCAACAGGTGAGATTCCTCAGGAGGAAGGATGCTCTGTGTGGTGAGGTCTGTGGGCTCGTGCTCTGCCAGAATGGCTGAGCCCAGAGGACAGAGTGACAGAAAATGATGGCTGCCGAGTCAAGACTGGATGCCTGTGTCTGAAATCTGACTGCTTCCAAAGCAGCAGCGTATTTGTAACATGAGCCTAGCAGGCTGGGAAATGTGATTTTGAAAATGAAAGACAATGTGTTATAAAGGGACTTTCTGTGGACAGGTTTATGGGGATCCTGAGAGGTCATGTCCCTGCTGCCTGACATCTGACTAAATGGTAACCACAAGAATTAATTTTCCCCACACAGATGATACCTGGAAATCTTCACACTAGAGGGACAGTTTTTATTATCTGTAATTTCTTCCCTGTGTTTTTGTGATACAACCTTAAAAATCACAAGAGGAAAGGCATTAACACTTTCTTAGCTACTTTATCATTTCATAGGAGTATAGGCTACAAAAACTAATGTATCCCCCAGGCTGGAGTAAACCATCCCGAACTTGGATAAATGAATGAGTCCTGCACCCCAAATTAATTTAAATTCCTGTTGGTATCCATGTCCTGTTCTTAGAAGGAGGAATTTGGGGGTAACCTTGATCCAGATAATAATGATTCCCTTGAAACCCTGTAGGTGTTATTTGTCCAGTCTAAATAATTTCAGCTCTTTTTCCTGGGTTCTGGTTTCTGTCCTTTAATCTTTGAAGACCTCACACTCCTGTTTGACTGAGGGATCTGTTTTTCACATTCGTGTGATGCCCAGTTCGGAATAGCACTGCCTCCCTCACCATCCAGGCATATCATCCTTCTGCTATTTCCAGTTTATCTACCAATACTCCCTAGTCATTTGTCTTTGCATGCTGGCCCACATGATCTGCAGCTTATTTTCAGCCATAAGTGAACCAGTCAGGTCATTGTCCATGTTCTGTTGGTAAAGTCTGTTCTCTTGTCCATTTGCTTTTTCCATAGACATCGTTTGGTTTGTTTCTGAGCAAAACAGACTAGGGGAGAATAATGGACTCATCACCGCATCTGTGACTGGCAGTTAGTTGAGTTTTGCAAGGAAACAGTGCACATTCTTTAGTCCAAGCGTGGGTATACTGACACTTCAGAGGCAGCACCCGCTGGTGAGATGAGCCCTAGCTCTCCCACTCCTGAGCTGTGATTGAGTTACCCAGCCTCCTCAGCCTTGTTTTCCTCCTGTGTTAGATGGGTTAATAATGCCTGTGTAGCCGAGTTGAGAGGACCTGCTGAGGGAGTATGTGCAGGCACTCTGTGTGCTACTGGAATGTGGTAAGTTTTGAAGACATGGTTATTTTTGTTATGATGGGAAGTGATTATTTGTGGAAATGTAACAGGATTTTCATCCAGTTTGAGAGTCTGTTAGTAGTTCTTGACACAAAGACATACATACTTACCCATGATAATTTTATATAAAACATATAATCAGCTGTTCAACAGAGATAGTTACTCTGACAAGCAGAACTAGGAGAAGGGAGGATAAATCTGCAGTTCCTGCTTTGTAACCACCAGCATGTCAGATGGATCAATTGATGAAAGAGGAATGGAAGATTGGAGAAGTGTTTCATGTCTGCAGCCAGCTGCAGTGAGTCAAGTGATGATTGAGGACTGTTTTCATGCCTTGAGCTCTATGCGGAATATTATTTTAGGGGTTCAGGAATAAAGAGGCAGCAGTTTGCCTTTCAAATTAAGCATGAGGGGGCTGGGGATGTGGCTCAAGCGGTAGCGTGCTCCCCTGGCATGTGTGCGGCCCGGGTTCAATCCTCAGCACCACATACCAACAAAGATGTTGTGTCCGCCGAGAACTAAAAAATAAATATTAAAAAAAAAGTAAATAAAAAAAAATTAAGCATGAGGGCTGGAGATGTACCTCAGTGGTAGGGTGTGTGTATATCATGTAGTAGGGAGGTCCTGGGTTCAGATTTTGGTGCTGGTGCTGATAGGGCCTCTGTTCTAACCTGCAATTACAGAGCTGATGGTGCCGGAGACTTTTTTTGTATTTTTTGTGTTGGTGTCCTGGTTTTCAGCAGTGGTTGTGCCTTGCTGTGAGCTCACAGTCCCCTGTTATGGGGTCTGCCCTCTGGGTAGGATCATCTCATGAGGAGGCCCAGCTTGAACATGCTTCAGAAACCCCCAGACTTGGGTTCTAGGTCCACAGCCAGCAATCACTCAGTCCTCCTTAGGGAGTTGGGGGTGTTGGCTGTTAATCTTGTCCCATCCTGGGACTGCCTGGCCTCACAGATGGAAATGCAAGATGAGTTATCCTCAGCCTTGCATTTTGCTTTGAAGTTGAAACCAGGATTAGCTGACCCTGGAGGTTATTTTAAGGAAGTGTCTTCATGTGTTCTTTTATTTTGATGTTTGTCACTAAAGTGTTGTGAATTCTGTTCCTATCTGTCATTCATATAAAAGATCTGGTATTCCCATTTCTGGTTTCTGAACCCCCTGGAGACTTCATTAAATTAGTGCTCCATCTGTTTGGATGGGAATGAACACATTTCTCGCTGCTTCTCCATCACAGCTCTCTACCTCTTTCTTCCCTGCCTGGCTAATGGCACCCCTGAGTTTTGGGGGTTTTCAGTTCAAGACATTTCTAACATACATATTTGGATTTCAGCATGCCTTTTGAAAAAAATCATGGCCATAAACGCCTGGCAAGGCTACCACAGGAACTCTCTCCCTGCCACCTCTCCCTTTTCCATAGAGCTTTTCCCCTTGCCTCCCTGCCCAGTCACTTGGAGATTAGCAGTGAATAATACCTGGGTTGTAGATTGTGATGGGTCCCAGAAGCACCATGGTACCACCATGTCCTTTAATTCTCACAGTGCTCCCAGTTGTCTCCTGAGAAAATTAAGAGGCTTTGACTGGGAAATATTCCCCAGTTCACATGCCCAGGCCCCCCAAGTCCAGTGTTGAGTTGACTCTGAAATGCTGCCTGTTGGGATGGACGGAAAGAGCCTTCAGATCTACCTACCCACCACCTCCCTGAGCTATGGGAAACAACACTGGGTAATTTGGGGATTCTGATGACCTGCAAGCACTTCAGTACGGAATATGGATGACTACATCCTGGGGTGATTGCCCTGGCTAGTAGAAGGGCCATTATATAGAGCTGTTAGGATTTATGGCACCAAATTAAACAAGACAGTGCTTGTACAGAAAAATATAAAATTATTCGAGTCCTTTATTTGTGCTCTGGCCTAAAGATCTCATTCCTTTTCAATTAAAATGCTCAATTTTCATAATATGGTATTTAATATTCTTTATTATGCTCTTAAAACCAATATTCTCAATACTGTCAGCTCACTTTATTTTACTGAGAACACTGGACATGATGTCTATTGTTCACCAGAAGAGCAAAAGCTTAAGCACTGTCTTCTTCTCATTGCCTGCAGCGCCCCATCATCTCCATCTGCTGGGGCCACAGGGACTCGCGGCTGCTGATGGCCTCAGGACCAGCCCTGTATGTGGTTCGAGTGGAACACCGGGTGTCCAGCCTACAGCTGCTGTGCCAGCAGGCCATCGCCAGCACCCTGCGAGAAGACAAGGATGTCAGCAAGCTGACCCTGCCCCCCCGCCTCTGCTCCTACCTCTCCACTGCCTTCATCCCCACCATCAAGGTACAGCCTTCTGCCCTCCCCATTCTCCATCCTCACCTCTCTGCCACCCACTGCTCACCAAGAGGAGGATAGGGACAGGAGAGATGGGGGAGGGCATCAGAAAAGATGCACAGGGCTCCCAGCTTCACCAGAGTGTCCAAAAATGGCTCAAGTGTGACTCTGCAGAGTTGCGCCATGTCCTTCCATGTCTGCATGTACTTCCCTGAGTATCCAAGTGAGCTTTGCCTTGTATGGTAGTTTCACCTCTCTCATGTCCATGCTGGTATTCCCAGCTTGACTCCCTGTCGTCCCTGATGATCAAAGGAGCAAGTGTTTATTTAGCACTAACTATATACTAGATTTGTACCACCCTTTGTGAAAATCAGTTTTGTTCCATCCTGACTTCCAAACAGAATCTGACATTGTTCCCACTTGAGAAACCAAGAAAGAAACTGACAGAAGTGAAGTAACTTGCCCCACAGCTAGTTAGGGAAGAGGCAGGATTGGACCCAGTCAAAATTTAGGCCTGCTCTCCTCTCTGCTGTGCTGGAGGGAGAGTCCCCGCTACCCTGATCCCTGGCCCAATACAGCCGCCTGCCGTCTTTCATACTGACTGTGCCTCCAGAAACTATAAAGGCAGCATGTGACTATAAACCTGCTACTCGGGCAGGTCCTCAGTATCCTAGGTCCTTTTCTATATTTTATCTCTACTTCTGAGTATCAGATTGATTTGTTGGGTGCTTTTTTTTACTGATACATCAGAGTTTTAGAATCTTTCATGATTTTTTTTTTCCTAGATGTTTTCCATTGATTCCACACCAGCAGTTTTCAACATTGCTGTATTGTATCATATTAGGAAACAACCTAACCAGTCTTACCCCCAGAGGTTCTGATTTAATTGTCTCAAGTGGGATCCTAGCTTAGGTGTTGTGTGATGAGCACCCACAAATTGTGAGTTGCTGTTCCATAACACATAGTTAACCTTTCCCAAGCTACCTGATGTGCCCACGCCTTCTCTGTTCTCTGTGTGAGTCTCCGGAGTCCCAGCTCTTTCCTTTTCTGCCTGTGTCCTGCCTCTAGCCCCCAATTCCAGACCCCAACAACATGCGAGACTTTGTCAGCTACCCCTCAGCAGGCAATGAGCGGCTGCACTGCACCATGAAGCGCACAGAGGACGACCCGGAGGTGGGCGGCCCGTGCTACACCCTCTATCTGGAGTACCTGGGCGGGCTCGTGCCCATCCTGAAGGGGCGGCGTATCAGCAAGCTACGGCCAGAGTTTGTCATCATGGACCCGCGGACAGACAGCAAGACAGGTGGGACCCTTGCTGAGGGACTGAGCCCTTGTTCCCCTGTGGTTATGGAATGTGATTACTTACAACCCATGCCAAAAGAATGCCTTTTGTGAAGTGAGCCTGAGTTGGCTAGCGTGGAATATCCCTGAAGCTCCTACATTCCTAAAATCCTATTTAAGTGACAGTTTTCTAAATGTACTTTCTGATAGGTTAATAATGTTGTATAAGGCATGATGGAGTTGGGGCCATGGTAGAGAAAACCAGCTCTGAGAGAAGGGAAGGCTGACCCAGCTTCTAGCAGGGAGAGCCTCCCCTTTCAATTATAGACCAAGCATTCATGAGTGCCCTAATGTCATATTGAGGTGGTTTGAAAATAGTAATGGGCCATGTCCCTGCCCTCCTTGGGTAGGTGAGATAATTTATCTTTTCAGGGCCAGGGGTGTGGCTCAGAGACAGAGCATTTACCTAGCATGCATGAGGCCCTGGGTTCTATCCCCAGCGCTGCAAAAAAAAAAAAAAAGAAGAAGAAGAAGAAGAAGAAAGAAGGAAAGAAAGGAGAAGAAGAATACTTGAAGTCTTCAGCCCTGTCCCTGGCCTTCTGCCTCTGTCCTTCACTGATATGCCATTAACTGCTTTTTAGCTAGTTACCAGTGAAAATTTCCTGCTTGTCCATAAAATCTTTAACATGATGGATCACTCTACCCTTGTACAGACTCCCTCCTGTGCTGGTCCTCATTGCTTGGTTAATGTGTTAAGGATACTCTTGCCTCCCTCTCTCTCAGATCCTAGACTGTGATGCTCTTGTAAGAAGGTACTTTGGTGTTTGGTGCCACTTAATGCTAGCCCAATGTCTGCGTACCCATCAGTACCTGCAGCTCAATGTGCTGCCTTCTGTGAGACATTACCTGACACCCACCACAGAGTGAACAGCATTGTCCTTGGTACCATCCCTGATCATGGGCTGAGGAGACCTGCTCAGCACACTGTAGTCATCGTGCTTCAGAGGCTTTGCCCATCAAATCCTGAGGACCCAAGGGAGGGAACTGAGTCATCTTTTTGTCCCCCAGAGCTTCCCAAGTGGTTGACCTTGATACAACACTATTGGATTGAATCTGTTTTTATTAGTTTATACTTTATTGTCCCTACTTCCTTACACTAGTTCACTGTCCTGCCCATCAGGTTATCCTTTGTCTGTCATTACATCCCTAAAGCTGCTGTGACATGTGCATGACCCTATATCACAAAGCAGTGGGCTTGTTCACCCTAAACCTCGCTTTCCCATGCTGATGTTTTACGCAGTTGCTCTACCTGTCCGCTGCACGTTATTTGCTCAGCATCATTGGGAACATTCTCCTACCAGTGTTACTGTATAAATTCAAAAGCAATGAATCTCTACTTTAAAATATTAGATATGCATTTTTTTTTCCTGTTTTTTGACTTATGTAACAAACTAGTACTAGGAACAGAAAGCAAGTAGAAAAATTTGGGGCTGTGGGGGAGGAGGCATATAGGAAGGAGGGAGAGGGAAGATAGAAAAGAGAACAGAAGATGTTAGCATGGTTTCAGGAAAGGGAGAAGGAAAGCTGACACTAATTGGAGGTGCCTGGGGAAGGGGTACAGAGAACGAGTCCCAAACAGAGCCTGCGCTGTGAGTATCTAAGGCCCTTCCTCTGGATGGGACTCCATAAAACCTATGCTGAAATCATAGGGTACTCCTGAAGAACTGTCTTCCCACTACAGAGGGGACAGGAGGGGGTATGTGGGCACCAAGGCTGCAGCCTCCTAAGGCCAGACTTGCTTAAAGCCTGACTTCATTACCCAAAGGCCTGCTTTCCCCTAGTGCTGACATTTGTCAGCTCATACCAAAGAGACTGACCAATTGCTAACAATCCTTTGGGGATTGCCATGTTTTATTTTTATAATTAAAGAATTATAAGTTGTTTAGCAAACCAGTCAACAGTGCCTATTTTGTATGAGGTCCTTTAGTCTCCTAGATAACGGAGAAGGCCCAGGATTATCTCTGTTTTTAAGGAGTTTGTAAACCCTTCTGCGAGACAAGACAAACACTTGAAAAGTTCAGTAAAGAAATCAAGATTTAAATACCTCATGACAAAAATAGAAGCTGTGTTACAAGGCACAATGTGACTAATTGCCAACTGAATGGTATATATAAATTAGCTCAGAGAAGGAAATGATTCCTGACTTTGAAAAGCCAAGAATTTTTCTTCTTGAGAAGCAAATTAACTCTTCCAAGCCTATGCATCATTGTTTCTCAAAATGTTGTCCATGGGCCATCTCCATGCAGACCACCAGGGAGACTTATTTAATATAAGTTCCTGCTCACTGTGGGTTCTCAGTGATTTTTATGCACTGAAGTTTGTGATCTATTGTTGTAAATGTTCTCCAAGTATATTTTTTAGTGAAAATTCACAGATTTTTCAAAAGGAATCTTTATCAGAACTTGCTATGGACCGAACTGTGTGCACTCTCCCCCAAATTCACATGTGAAGTTCTAACCTCCAGTGTGAGTGTATTTGATAGGACTTTTAGGGGATAATTAAAGTTAAATGAGGTTATAAGCATTGAGTCCCAAACTGTCAGAACTGCCCTTTATATTTGTGTTTCTGCTGCGCCTCAAAACCTTCCAGCCTCTACCCATTACGAGTTGCAAAGCTTCTTTCGTTTATTCCACTATTCACTACGGCAGCACTCACTTCCCAATACCAAAATCAGGATTAATCAGGGTTCTTTAGAGAAACAAAATTCATCCTCTGTGTGTATGTGATTTATTAGCAGAATTGGTTCACACAATTATGGAGGGTGAGAAGTCCCAAGATCAGGGTGTTGTCACAGGTAGTTCCAGGGAGAGCTCTTCCTGCTTTTTGGACAGCTGCCAGAATTCTCTGTGTGTTCACACAGCCTGTCCTTGGTCCTTGTGCATTAAAAAGAGACCTTGCTCTTTCTCTTTTTATAAGGTCCTAATTCTGTTGGATTAGGACTGACTGACTCTCCAGGCCATTACTTTAGGTTTAAAGACTGAAATAGAAAGGAGCTTAGTATTTTTTCCTTTGACATTTTTATGCTATTTTCTAAGCAGAATTAGGAAATTTTTTTTCTGCCATTGTCAAAATGACATGGTATTTTAATGCCCCAAGGAATATACAAAATAGTCTGGCACTGTTCACTGAACTGAAAGTTGGAAACAAAATGGCTTCGCTGTTGTGCCTCATGACACATGGAGAACCACCTGGCTTGTTGGAACTTCGAGCCAGCTCAGAAACCCATGCCAAGCGAAAGCTCCCTGACTGCCTCCCTGGGAACCTGCTTACGACCTAGGAAGGCTCCTGTTGGTCTGTATCTGCCAGTCTATCCCCTGGTTGATGCAGGGATCATTGTTAAAGTCTAATTGATTTAGCTTCCCTTAAATTGGTATCTTGCAGATGAGATCTATGGAAACAGCTTGATTTCTACTGTGATTGACAGCTGCAATTGCTCGGACTCCAGTGACATTGAGCTGAGTGACGACTGGGCTGCCAAGAAATCTCCCAAGATTTCCAGAGCTAGCAAGTCACCCAAACTCCCAAGGTAATCTCAGTCTTCATGGTGCCCCCCCGCCCCCCACGCCTTTTTTTTTAAGCTCTGGACAGAAATGTGTTTGTGCTAGCAAATGAGTCCCATTGAATCTGACACTAGGGGCATATTCTGAACCATCTTTGATCCAGAATGCTGCCCAGTTCAAGAACATTTTTTGCTCAAATAAACTTTTTTAGGGCAGGGGCTATAGCTCAGTGGTAGAATACTTGCCTCACACATGTGAGGCACTGGGTTCAATCCTCAGCACCACATAAAAATAAATAAAGATATTGTGTCCATCTACAACTAAAAAATAAATTTTAAAAAAATAAATAAACTTTGTTATGTTAAAAAAAAGGAAGACGGGCTGGGGTTGTGGCTCAGAGGTAGAGCGCTCGTCTAGCACATGCGAGGACCTGAGTTTGCTCCTCAGCATCACATAAAAAGTAATAAAATAAAGTTATTGTGTTCAACTACTTCTAAAAAATAAATATTTAAAAAAAAATAAAAAGAAAGGAAGGAAAAAGCTGACAGTTGTACGTCAAGATCAACCTTTTTTTTCCCCCCTCATCCCTTTTTCTTCTGGGAGACTATACTTGGAATAATTACAGCTTTTTTTTTTTTTGTTTTTCTTAAGGATAGAAAAGATACTTGGTGGAAAGTTTACCCAAGCCTCAGAATATCTCCAGGGGTTAGTAGCAATGGTGGGTGACATAGGGCTGGTCATACTCAGGTTTATTTGTTTTTTCTTACAATTTAAGAAAAGGAAGAAAAAGGTTTTACAGTGGGTGCAGCATGTTGAGAACACCAAATTAAGTGCCTACAATGCTGTAATTGAGAAAATAATAGTAAATTTAAAAAAGAATAGTTCCTAGGGTTTGTCTGAAGACAGAAAACTAAGAGTAAATGGACAGGCCTGCATTGTCTTAGAGAGTACTGCCTGCCTTCTCTGCTGCCAGCATTGTAGGCAGTCACTTGGATAGAGATAAGAGCTTCCTTATCTATGGATGATAATGGATGGACCAGATCCTTGCCAAGATCCTCACTAGCTTTACAGCTCCATGATGCTATGCAAAATTAAGGTGTTTAATAAATTTACATACAGATATAAACATTCCCAAATGCCCAGCTCTGAAGCAACTAGTTCATTGGGCAGTTGATATACCAGTGTGTCCCCACTCGGTTCAAGATAAAGAACGTGCTCATCATCAGGGAGAATCCCACGTGTCTCTTTCATTTTATGTGACTTCTGTCATGATAGATTATTTTTACTTGTTCTAGAACTTCATATATGTTGCATCAAACAATATGTGGATTTTTGCTTAACGTGATTTCGAGATTTATCTGTGTTATTGCATGTATCAGTAGTTTGTTTTTCTTTATTGCTCTGTGGAATTATTCCACTATTGCAAATATACTTCTGTGTGTTTATTGTATTTCCATGGATATTTAGTAGTTTAGGACTACTGTGAATAAATCCATATAAACATTCTTTTTTGAATATATGCACTCATTTCTCTTGGGTGTACACTTAAGAAGGGAGGGGCAGAGTCATGAGTTAGATCATTGTTAAACTTTCTGAAAACTGCCACACATTATTCCAAACTGGCTGCAGCAAGTTCAGTTCCCAGCAGCAGCACATGAGAGCTCTACCTGCGTCCATTCTCACCTATAGCTCCATTGTCATTGCCCAAAATAATTTTGCCCATTCTTCTGGGTATATAGTGATGATATTGCATTATGGTTTAGGTCTAGTTTCTCTGACCAGTTAAGTGGCTGAGTACCTTTTCATATGCGGATCAGCCCACCTGGCTATCTCCTTTTGCCCATTTTTTATTGGGTTGTTTTTCTCTTACTGATTTGCAAGAGTTATTTGTATATTCTAGCAATGGATCTTTAGTAATGTGTATTCTTAACAAATAGTCCAGCGTGTGAAATCCTTTTATGGTTAGTGCATTTTGTGTCCTATTTTAAAATCTTGGTCTACCCTAAGCCTGAGAAGATGGTCTTCTGTTCTCTTCTAGCAGCTCAAGAGTTTGTATCTCAGATCAACTTTACATCTAGTTAATTTTTGTGTGCGGTGTGAATTAGAGGTAAAAGTTCATTTTCCCATATAGATATCAGTTAGTCCAGCAATCTGATTTTTTTTTCATCTTTATTCTAAAGTTTGTTAAAATTACACATAAATTTTGAACCTTCTAGTGCTGCCACAGTGCTTGACTTTTTCCATTAGATGTAAACATACCCAAATGCCTAGCTCTGAAGCAATTAGTTCATTGAGCAGAGGGCACTTACTATATATAAGAAACTAAACCCTTGGCATGTAGATGTCCATTTCAGGCTGCCACCTCTTGCCTGGTCCCTTCCTCCTCCTCTTCCTGCCTGGAACCCCTCCACACAGCATCCAGACTGATAGCCCTGGCTCACAGCTTTCATTAACTTGATCCCCAATTCTCCTATTCCTCAGGAGCCTGAAGTTTCTCAACAAGCTCGCAAGCATTATGTATGAGGTTCAACACATATTTATAGGATGTTAGAAACCTTGTTATATTCATTTGTAACCCTCTCTTTGGGGTAGACTGGCATTGAACATGTGCACCTCACTGTATAAAGAAAGAAAGTATAGGGGCTGGAGATGTGGCTCAGCGGTAGCGCGCTCGCCTGGCATGCGTGCGGCCCAGGTTCGATCCTCAGCACCACATACCAACAAAGATGTTGTGTCTGCCGAGAACTAAAAAATAAATATTAAAAAAATTCTCTCTCTCTCTCTCTCTCTCTCTCTCTCTCTCTCTCTCTCTCCTTTCTCACTCTCTCTTTAAAAAAAAAAAGAAAGAAAGTATAAAGAACCGAGCAGAGCTAGAATCTGGTGTCAGAATTCAGCAGAAAAGTATTAGATTCATTGATCTGATATAACTATTGCAGGTGGTAAAGTGTTAGATGAATCTGTTAAAATTCAAACTGTCGTGGAAGTAATTTTAAAAAATCATAGTGGCCTCAGAGTGAGAGAGGACTTCCCTTCTTGCATTTTCCCCAGGACTGATTGTACACACCCCTGGCAGAAGTCATGTGGACATTTCCAAACTTACTCTTAAGTGAGTAGAAAGTGAAAGACAGTTCCCTTACAAATGAAGTTCCTTTCAAATGACTCAATTGGGGGCTGGGGGTAGAACACTTGCCTACCAGGTACAAGGCCCTGGGTTCAATCCCCCATACAGAGAAATGGGAGGAAAAAAATCTTGATCTAATTTCAACATATTTTCAGATGTTGTATTTATTATTCAATACACAATTCATTCTTTCCTCATATTCCTAAAGCCACAGCAGGAGTAAGAACTTTGTGAAAATAGGACCTTGGCCACAGAGAACTGATGTCCACGGCTGACCTTGGAAGGGAAGAAATATTGGCCTTACCCCTCTGTGCATGCCTGACCCCCCTCACTTTGTCTCCACAGGATCAGCATTGAGGCCCGGAAGTCTCCCAAGCTGCCCCGGGCTGCTCAGGAGATCTCCCGATCTCCAAGGTTGCCTATGCGAAAGCCTTCCATCGGCTCACCCAGCCTGACTCGGAGAGAGTTTCCTTTTGAAGACATCACTCAGGTAGTAACACATGGCTGAACCCTCCAGCCACTTGGACACTCCATCATCCTTCCCCTACCTGCCTTCCCTGCTCTCTACCACCTGCATTCAGGTGCCTGGTTCTATTCCATTTGCCTCTCTGCCTCTAGAAACTTCCTCCAGTGGCACTCTGACTGAGGCACATCCACTTTTCTACCTGTGCCCCTTCAAGCCAATTCTTGTCCTAGAGTGACTCGCCATTGTCTTCAGCAAGAACCCCAGCCATGGCCCCTTGTCCAGCCGTACCTGACTCCCCTGCCTCCTTTGCCTCCACTCAACCTACTGGAAACACAAAGAGTTTCCACGAGAATTTCCAAGGAGAACAGTGGATTCAGAGTTGGTTTCCTTTTTTAGACCAGTGATTGGGGGAAAGCAGGGGCAAAGAAAACTGTGCCCAAACCACTTTGGTGGACTATTTATTGATTTAAATTATTTTGAGACAGGTTTGCTCTGAGTCACCAAGGCTTGTCTTACATTCCTGGGCTCAAGTGATCTGCCTGCCTCAGCCTCCTGAGTAGCTGGGATTACGGGTACATGCCCCCATACTCCAGCTTTGATGACTTTTTAAACTGCACACATGGACATGCTAGGACAGAACCACCGTCACTCTTGCTCTGCGCACGGCCATTAGGAAATGGGAGCCTGGCCTGTTCTAGTTAACACCTGGTCTTAAAAATGACAGAAGGATGGCAGGAATGATTGATGGTGTGCAATAAGTATGAAAATTCTTACAGGGACTAATAAAAAACATGGAAGTAGACTGATATTCTGACTTTGTCTTTTCCTTTTTTCCCTCACAGCACAATTATCTTGCTCAGGTCACGTCCAATATCTGGGGAACCAAATTTAAGATTGTGGGTTTGGCTGCTTTCCTGCCAACCAACCTCGGTGCAGGTAAAAAAAAAAAAAAAAAAATCTTATTCTGTTATTCCACTGCCCCATTTGAAATCAGACTAAAAGATTCAGTTTCAACCTTTGGCAGCCTGAAGTGGAAAATGAGCTCCTAAGACAGCATCAGGTTAGCCTGTGCGTTCTGCCAAACCTTCACTCCAGCCACTATGATTTCAGAAAAATTTGAATTAATTTTTCAGATCACTTTTGCTACTGGCACTTTTTTTAAAAAGTTAATTCCTGAATTTAAAAAAATAAATAAATAAGAGAAATACAAAACTCTGTCAAAGCTCTCAAAGATGTTTAGCTATTTTGGTTTATGTGGGCACGTGGGACCAGAGTCCAGCTTCTTGAATTACAAGAAACATCTGAACAAAATGGAGGAAAATAGTTTTAATGCATTTAAGAAGTTGGCTGACTGCTCTTAGTGGTAAATATGTATAATTTCATTTTTCAGTACCAGATAAATGCCCCACCCATGACAAGTTTGAGACACAGAGGAAAACCAAACTAAGGGGACTGAAACTGGGCCAGAATGCAGACCTTGGTTCTCATCTGCATCCTGCCCAGTTGAGGAGTACTCCCTTTTGAGACTGACATCAGAGACAAAGAAGAAAGGAAAATGGCAGATTCTTTAAAAGTACCTTCTTTCTGCTGGGTGGTTCCCCGTTTGATTGAGAGGCTGTGGCCCATCCCTATCTTCCTCATTGCCATCTCGTTTCCCATATACACGTCTCTGCCAGGCCAGCTCAGTCAGACAGGCCTGTGGCTACATCTCAGATGTGCTATGTCACCTACTAAAAATGGTTTTTGAAAAATTTAAAATCTGTAAGATTGTTTTCATCCTTTAATATAAATAATTCTTGCAAATCAGATGTTTAAAAAAAGATCTTTTGCTCTGCATGCATCTTCAGAGATTTATTCAAGAGCATTGCATTTGGATTTTTTCATTTTAGGGTTTCTTAGCTTCAAAGAAAAAAGATGAATAAAAGTAAAACATAAAAGTAAGGAGATAACAACACACCACCCCTGTACATGATGCAAAGAAAGCATATTTTCAGCAACCTAGAAGTTCTCTGAGGACCACAAAAGTCTGTGCAGCTGTGCATCAGTGCCCTGTTGATGGAGATGGTTGATTTTTAATAACCACTGTTTGAATATCATTATTATCCCCACATCAGTAAGCTGACAACTCAGCCATCTGCCTATAGTAAATATTGAAAAAAGGAATGGAAGTCAGACTTCACTTAAGGGATCTTCTCATTCTACCCTTATTTCTTGTATGATGAGTAGATCCACAAATGAGCCTGTGAGAGTCCTTGAAGAAGCAGATGCTGCCTGCTGCCAGTCATCTGGGTGCCCTAAGACAAAAGCATTGGAATCATTGTTCAAATCGTTAACCTTTTTAAAAAGAGCACTTGGGTCTATATGTTACTGTTATCAAGCTACAAAAATTTTCCACATGATTCTCTTGGAGAAAAGATATTAACTCTTAGATTCTGGAAGGCATAATATATATAGGGTGTCCCATTAAATATTTTCAAAGACTGTATATTGTGAACTTAAAAAGTGAGTGTAGTTCACTGTATTGGATATTTTATTTCCTTCAATTAGGACTGCCTAACCGGTGAAAATTTTTTTAGCATTTCTTGATTTTAAAAATTCATAAGAGATTCAGAATTCAATAGATTAAGAGGAATATACAGTAAAAATCAAAGACACCTAGTTTTCTTCCTGAAGGCAGCTGATGTTGCCTTCCTAATCCCTCCTCACATTTTTTTTCCCTATGTGTCAATCTGGACAACAAAGAATAGCACTTTAATGCATTAACTCTTAAGTTATATAGAACCATACATAATGATTTCACCAAAATTTATATTCTTTTTCTTTGGTGGGCAGGAGAGGTGAACACATGAGTCCCTTAGCCATCAGCCTGAGCACCAGCCTTGCATAGAGGTGCACAGGGACAAGGAGCTCCTTGGGTTCGTGGCCCTACATGTAGAGCTGTCTTCTGATGGCAGAGAGCCGCAGCCCTCCTTTTCTCTTCCCACTACTCCACTGGTGCTTTGGCTCTCCTCTGACGTACCTCTGTTCATGTGTCCTTCTTCATCCTCACAGTGATCTATAAAACCAGCCTGCTGCATCTCCAGCCACGGCAGATGACTATCTATCTCCCAGAAGTTCGGAAGATTTCCATGGACTATATTAACTTACCTGTCTTCAACCCAAATGTTTTCAGTGAAGATGAAGATGATTTACCAGGTGTGTTCACACATGTGACTGGTCTGTTGTGGTTCCTCTCTTAGGGACTTTTATGCTTAGTGTCTTTTACACTTTACCCTTAATGGTCTCCCTTATCTCCCCAAATAGCTCCCTCCAGTGCTATATTGCTGCTGCAGTTGTTGTTGCTGTTTGTGGCTCCCAGGGAGAGAGGCGGGTTTACTGAGGGCTTCTATTCACTGACAGTGACTCAGTAAAGAGACTCTTCCCTTTGGAGGGGAAGATGCCTGTTTTCACTATACCCTGCAGACCAGAGAACATCTGGAAGAGAGATCTGCACAGTAATGATAGGAAACTTGAAATGGAACCAGGTTTGTGCAGCCAGAGGATGGTTGTATCTTACTAGAGACCTTAGTTACAGGCTCCAAGGGTGGGCTCAACTCTTGATAAGCCAGTTGGCTGCTTTCTGGAGTTCTGGTGTGATGTCAACCAGCCTGTACCACAAGCCTATTAGATCTGTTTTCTGCCCAGGGACTGGTTGCCACGTGGCAGTTAGCCCCATCCTTCGGGCTTCTGAGTCAATGGAAGTGTTCTCTGAACAGGAGCCACAGTGGCTCATTAGGCTTCTAAGAGTTCAACTGCCAGGGTGCACTTCCGACATGGGCACAGACAGCAGCTCTGAGCAGCTGCCTGCCATTGTGATTCACACGCACGCTCCATGAAATCCCCACTGTGTGCAATAGGGAGTGTTGATAGGGTTTTGTTCAGTAGCTCTACCTTCCGTAGTGTCTGAAATGCCAAAGAGCATTTAATTAGGGCTGCCTAATCCGTGAAATTATTCTTCACTCAATATGCACATTTGCTAGCAGATTCTTTATTGGTTTTTCTACATTTTAGGTGATTCTACTTACAGAATCTTAATTTGTATACAAATTTCAGATGTGTATCTGTTGGAAACACTTCCCACTCTAACCAATCCACAATTATGGATAGGTTGGAAGTCCCCAGTAGAGTTCCACACTACATAACTGCCCTCAAGTTTCTTTAACTGTAGTTATTTGTAATGGCATCATTCGGGCACCTGGTACCAAATGCAGAAGGTTCCATCTTTGTTCATTGAAAAGCTCTGGCAATGCCCTTAACCCACAGTCACAGTCAGGCTGCTGTGTGCCCTTCCAGAAACAGAGTAGTTTGGGGAACAGTCGCCCTCTCTCTAAGCAAACACAGCTCATTCTCTAGCATTTGCCTTTTACATGCTAAGGGTGAGATAAGTCCAGATGTATTGCTTATTCTGACCCTATTTCACAACACTCTTTTGCAAGCAGTTCTTATTCCAGTTTCCTTTCAGTGACAGGAGCATCTGGTGTCCCTGAGAACAACCCACCTTGTACCGTGAATATCCCTATTGCACCAATTCACAGCTCAGCTCAAGCTATGTCCCCCACACAGAGCATTGGCCTGGTACAGTCTCTGCTGGCCAATCAGAATGTGCAGCTGGACATCCTGACCAATCAAACTACAGTGGTGGGGGCAGCAGAACATGCAGTTGACAGTGCCACCCAATACCCAGTCTCCAACCGGTACTCCAACCCTGGACAGGTGATTTTTGGAGGTGTGGAAATGGGCCGCATCATTCAGAACCCTCCTCAGTTGCCCTTACCGCCACCGCCGCCGCCACCACAGGGGGCCATGCAGCTGTCTGTGGTGGACCACGGAGACCGAGACCATGAACACCTACAGAAGTCCACCAAGGCCCTGCGGCCGGTGCCTCAGCTGGCAGCAGAGGGGGATACAGTGGTCTTCAGTGCCCCCCAGGAGATCCAGGTGACGAAGATGAATCCCCCACCCCCCTACCCAGGAACCATTCCTGCTGCCCCCACCACAGCGGCACCCCCACCCCCTCTGCCACCTCCACAGGCCCCAGTGGATGTGTGCTTAAAGAAAGGAGACTTCTCTCTCTACCCTACATCAGTACATTACCAGCCCCCACTGGGCTACGAGAGGATCACTACCTTCGACAGCAGCGGCAACGTGGAGGAGGTGTGCCGGCCTCGCACGCGGATGCTCTGCTCCCAGAACACCTACACCCTCCCCGGCCCAGGCAGCTCAGCTACCTTGAGGCTCACCGCCACTGAGAAGAAGGTCTCCCAGCCCTGCACCAGTGCCACCCTAAACCGCCTGACAGTCCCTCGCTACTCCATACCCACAGGGGACCCACCCCCATATCCCGAAATTGCTAGCCAGCTGGCCCAGGGGCGGAGTGCTGCCCAGAGACTGGATAACAGCCTCATCCATGCCACCCTGCGGAGGAACAACCGTGAGGTTGCACTCAAGATGGCCCAGCTGGCTGATAGCTCTCGAGCCCCACTGCAGCCCCTGGCCAAGCCCAAGGGTGGCCCTGGAGGAGCAGTGGCACAACTCCCTGCGCGGCCCCCGCCAGCCTTGTACACCTGTAGCCAGTGCAGTGGCGCGGGGCCCAGCGCACAGTCAGGCACCATTCTGGCCCATGCTGTCAGCACCTCCCCGTTGGCCTCCCAGTCCTCTTACAGCCTCCTCAGCCCGCCCGACAGTGCCCGCGACCGCACTGACTACGTGAACTCAGCCTTCACAGAGGACGAGGCCCTGTCCCAGCACTGTCAGCTTGAGAAGGCCCCTAGGCACCCCCCGCTGCCCGAAGCTGCTGTCACTGTGAAGCGGCCCCCCCCTTATCAGTGGGACCCTGTGCTGGGTGAGGATGTTTGGGTCCCCCAGGAAAGGACAGCACAGACTTCGGTGCCCAACCCCTTAAAACTGCCCCCTTTGATGTTAGGGCAGAGCCAGCACCTGGATGTGACCCGAGTACCCTTTGTCTCCCCCAAGTCTCCTGCCAGCCCTACTGCCACTTTCCAGACAGGCTATGGAATGGGAGTTCCATATCCAGGAAGCTATAACACCCCTTTGCCTGGAGTGCAGGCTCCCTGCTCCCCCAAAGATGCCCTGTCCCCAACACAGTTTGCACCACAGGAGTCTGCCGTTGTCCTGCAGCCAGCGCACCCACCCAGCCTCTCGTACTGCACCTTGCCCCCCATGTACCCAGGAAGCAGCACGTGCTCCAGTTTACAGCTGCCACCTATCGCCTTGCACCCATGGAGTTCCTATAGCACCTGCCCACCCGTGCAGAACCCCCAGGGCACTCTTCCCCCCAAGCCCCACGTGGTGGTAGAGAAGCCCCTCGTGTCCCCACCACCACCTGACCTCCAAAGCCACATGGGTACAGAGGTGATGGTAGAGACCGCAGACAACTTCCAAGAAGTCCTCTCCCTGACAGAAAGCCCTGTTCCCCAACGGACTGAAAAATTTGGAAAGAAGAACCGGAAGCGACTGGACAGCCGAGCAGAGGAAGGAAGTGTTCAGGCCATCACTGAGGGTAAAGTGAAGAAGGAGGCTAGGACTCTGAGTGACTTTAACTCGCTCATCTCCAGTCCTCGCCTAGGGAGAGAAAAGAAGAAAGTGAAGAGTCAGAAAGACCAGCTGAAGTCAAAAAAGTTGAACAAAACCAACGAGTTCCAGGACAGCTCAGAGAGTGAGCCCGAGCTGTTCATCAGTGGGGACGAGCTGATGAACCAAAGCCAGGGCAGCAAGAAGGGGTGGAAAAGCAAGAGGAGTCTGCGCACAGCCAGTGAGCTGGAGGAGTTCAAGTGCCGCAAAGCCAGTGAGAAGGAGGATGGGCGTCTGGGCAGCCAGGGATTTGTGTACGTGATGGCCAACAAGCAACCTCTGTGGAACGAGGCTACGCAGGTGTACCAGCTGGACTTTGGAGGGCGGGTGACCCAGGAGTCGGCCAAGAACTTCCAGATCGAGTTGGAGGGGCGCCAGGTAAGAAAGTTGCAGGGCTGTGGCCACTAAGTGAAGGATATCAGTGCTTTGGCCTTCCAGGAAAACTTCAAAAGGCCGAGTGAGAGCCAGGCATGGTGACATGCACCTGTAATCCCAGCTACTCAGGAGACCGAGGCAGAAGGATCACAAGTTCAAGGCCAGCTTGGGCAACTTAGGGAGACCCTGTCTCAAAATAAGGGTTTGGGGGGCATAGCTCAGTCAAAAGATCTCTTGTCTAGCATAGGCAAGGATCTGGGTTCAATACCCAGGACCATAAAAAGAAGCCAAGCAGGATGGGAGGAAACAAATTATGTCTCTTAGGTGGAGCCATTAGGATTAGGATTCTGAGTATGCCCACTGCTATCTTATGTATTTTTAATCCAAGTAATGCGTGTACTAAGTATTAGTCAAATGATTCCAAGAGATTTGTAAGGAAAACGAGATCCTTCTCCACCATACCCACCTAATGGCACCTTTTCCCCCTGAGGCAGGTGTTTCCTAGTGGTTGGGTTTTTCCTAGTATTTGCCATCGTATTTGCAAAGAACATGCTTCTATTTGTTGATATTTCAATTTTTGGTTTCATATATTACCTTCTTCCTGAAGAACTACTCGCGGACTGTGCTGTCTGCTTCCATCAGGAGCCAGCAGACCTGGTGGCCTCTTTCCCACCTTGTTTCCTTTCGTGTCTTTGCTTCCCTGCCACCCCTCCCCCCAGGTGATGCAGTTTGGACGGATTGACGGCAATGCATACATTCTGGACTTCCAGTACCCCTTCTCAGCTGTGCAGGCCTTCGCAGTGGCCCTGGCCAATGTGACTCAGCGCCTCAAATGAAGAGATTGGTGTGGAGAGAAGACAGCAGGGAGCCCTGGGAGGAGGAGCCTGCACTGCTGGTGCCAGAAAGACCGGAGAGATGTCAGCTGGGCAGGAAGAGCCCTCAGGCCAGAGGGGCGCGAGCCCTCAGGCATTGCGCATATTTGGTTGTCCTTTACTGTCTTTCTTTTCTTTCAGTCCTGTGACATTTGGAAGCAAAGAGTGCAAGGGGCCTGGTGTTCTTTCAGGAGGGACAGCCTGGCTGTTGAATGTTCTCCTGGATCTGCTTCTCAGTGCCTGGGACAAGGGCCTTGGAGAGAAGCCAGACCACCTGCTAGCCTGCCTTTCTTTCAGACATAGGGAATATGCATTAGGTTCATTCTCCACAACTTTTGGCCTTTACTCCTCCAACATTACCACTAGTGCAAAACAAAAACTTTTTTAAAGATCACAACCAAAAATCCTGCAGATTCAGGTTCTCCTGGGGGAATGGGGACAGCTTTTAATTTATTTGTATTGTGCCACTCCCTAAAAGGTGACTTGAGGAATAAAGGCATTTGGGCAAATGAACTCTGTTGACTAATGAAAGCAGGCTCTGTATGGGGGTGCTGTCACTGCTTAACTGCAGTTTGGTCATGAGTCATGTCAGGGAAAGCATGATGGGTGAGGAAGAAACTGCATGTTGGACAGGCTCACAATGCTTTGCAGACACCTGAGTGACTCAGGAGTGTGACCTGTGCAAGGGCTGAGCTCCTCTTCCAAGGATGTTTACGTTGGGAGACTCCACTAGTCTCATCCTGTGTCAAGAGTTCTGTGGGACCAATGATGATCATCATTGAGGTTGACTTCAGGAGAAGGTAGGAGGCAGCAGGGGAAAGATCCTGGCCCGGGGTAGGGCAAGGAGTTTTCCAAGATGGTGTGGTGGTCAGTCACTAGATCCACTTCCTGAGAAACAGCCATTGACCTCCCTCTGCCTTTTGTTTTTGAACCTGGAACCCATTACTGTAAACATGATTTTTTCCCTTCCAATATTATTGCTCTATCCTTTCTCTTCCTAAAACTGTGGATGAGGCTTGAGTTGAAACCACTCCTTTCTTCCTCTTGGCTATGTTAAAATTCAATTAACTAGAAATGTTTCCATCAAAATAGAAATTATAAACACAATATTTTCAGCATTTGCCAGGGTTTTAAAAGTTAGGAGCATAGTCAAATCTTTGACAAAAGTTAGGATCTTCTCTAAAGAAACAAAAAGCTGTTTATTAATTGTATAGACTGTTTACTAAGGTAATAAACCACTGGGGAAAAAAACATTGTTAAAATTATCGATCTTACTTTAGGGAGTGGGTTCTCTACTTCTTTGTTAATGGGGGGAAAAAATCCGCCTCAAGTCTCTTTGCCTGCCTCTCCCCCTTCCGCAGTATCCCAGTCTGTCACAAGGTCCGGTCCATTTTTTGATGGTGGTTTGGTGTTCATTCCTGTGGTGATGTTTATGGCCAAAGTACAAGAACTGTCTATTGATTTTAACTCCTAAATATGGATTTTATTTAAAAACAGAAAAATGGAAGATGCTACAGAAAAGTATTTTCAAATTTTAAAAAAAATTAATTCCCTATTTGGATTTAAAATTAGAAAAAGAAACTGGCCCATTCCTTTTGTAGAGTGAGGAGATATCACTCTTCACTCTTAAGTCCAAAGAAATGCCAACAAGGTTTTTAACGAGAAGGACATCTCCCAGGTAATACTGGAGTTTCCCATGTTAGAGATTAAAATATTAGACCCAACTGTTTGATAGGTAAATTTTGATTTATCTAATTCTTATTATATATGAGTTCCTGGAGCTTGATATGGTGTTTCAGTGCTTCTTATTAGTTGTGCAATAATTGTTATCACCTGTTTCTGAAGTAATTTAAATACAATCTCCCTGTTCTGTTGTCCAAGAGATAATTATTACCTTGCTTTTCATAGTATTCCTAGGAATTATTTTGTTACTATGTATTGGTGAGTTATGCCCATTTTATTATTTATTTAGAAAAATAGTATCTTTGTAATGATTCATTTGGTGGTAGTATACTTTACCATAAGAAATAAAGAGGATATAATAGAAGATGTTTTGCTGGGTAATTTGTAACTTTCTAATTGGGAAAAGTTCCTATTAATCCTTTAGAAGTGATCCTTTTTTAAAATTCTATGGTATTGATTATATACAAGAGACCATTTCTTTGAGACAGTTATGCCCTAATTCCCCTTATTTTGAGAATTTTAAATTTTCAATTCGTAATAAAGGATTATAGGAAATGGAGAGACCCATTAGTGAAATTCTTAAGAAATAAGTTTTAGTTCTTTCAGTTCTGATTGGTTTTTGAGATGCAAAAGCCACAAAGGGGTACATTTTAGGACTTTTCTTAATAAGAACAAATGACTCCCCGAAAGCCATTTTCCCCCCAAGGAGCCACAGATGGGTGCATCAGGGATGGCTGCTCGCCTGAGTCTGCAGGGGCATGAGAAGCAGGGTCTCCTGCCCAGGGAGATGGAAGCTGCTGGCTGCAGCCGTGGTGCCGTGATGGCGTCTGACTTCATCGTAGAGGTTAAATGCCACCAATATGAGGAGTTTAAGCAGCAGAATTCCAGGTACTTTGTGCTTATTAGTAGCAGTTTATGAATGTCAAGATACCTTACTGAATTTAAAAATATTAGTGAAATATAAAGTAAACTACATGAGGTCTTTTTGAGGGAATCTGTGTATTAACAAACATAAAAACCAATTTTAAATTTGTTTAGCTCTTAACCTCATCAAACCAAAGGCCGTGGATGTGTATACCATTGAATGTTTAACCTGGGAAAAATTGGGGCCAAAGAAGGAGGAAGCTCTCAAGACTCTAATGGTGTGTAAATGAAAGGCTTTTGCAGGTTGGTGTTTTTCATCTGTAGCCGCCTCGCTCCACTGTTAGGTGTCCACAAGGACATGCAGAAACATCTAAGGTTCACTCTGAAATCAGAACAGAAGGTCAGGAGGCCCCAGGGTCAAGCTTGATCTGTCATAAGGTTGGAGGGTGACCTTGGGCAAGTCTGGGGCTGCCAGATCCAGCTTTGTCCATCTGGAAAATGGAAGAGGCGCCTGGACTATCATCCACACTCCCCCGGCAGCCGGAGAGCTCAGAACTGAGCAGCTTCATCTTCCCACTTGACAAGCGTGGAAAGTGTGTTTCAAAACATTGCCTTTTTGTGGAGAAGTGTTTCCTTTCCTGAGTCTGTGAGCTGTCTGCTGAATATAAACCAGTGCATTTAACAGAATATCTTTAGAAAGTTCACCTCTAAATACGTTTCAAAACATGCTTGATCTCATAAAATTACACAAAAGCACTGATTCCAGGCAAGTCGGAGGAATCCCCAGAGTGTGCCCTAATCAGTGGGCGCCCTTGAAAATAGCCCTAAGATAAGTCACCACTTTCCCCCATAACTGACTGAGAGTGTGTTCAGGAAGAAGAGAGGAGTAGGAATCCAGGCGGATCCCATCCTTTAGTGTGCTCCTGTGCTCCCAGCGCTGCACCACCTTCTAATCCAAAGGTTTATCAAAAAGGGACCTGTGAAAAAGGAACCCGTGTGTGGGCTGCAGATCATGTGGCCAAGTCTGTGGTTGTGGACAAAGTTGGCCGAGACAAACCGTGTCTGAAGTGTTGTTTGGGTCCTGGGAGTCTGTATGAACACACGACTCAGAACGTGGCGCCATTTGGGTATTTTCTTTTCTCTGGCTGATAAACTCTGAAAGGTTGTGGCTTATTTTGTTTCCCTTTCTTTGACTTTGTGCAATTTTCTTGTAATTTTACTTGTACCTATACTTTCTGTTTACAAGTTCTTTTTAAGGGGGGGTAGGATTCTAAGATCTCGTTTATTGTAGATAAATTTTTTTCATGTTGTAAAAAAGCATGGGTTATGCATTTGAGTGAAAAAGGCACTGTATTATTTACCAAAGGGGTATTGTTTTTGCATTTGTTTATAAATGCATTATTTTGGTACTGTAAATTTGAACATCACTTCTGAGTTTATTACTACTGGCATTTTCTTTTTCTTCCTTCCCCCGACCCTGTAAGTGTGTGATGAGGCACACAGGTCCCAGACCACATAAGACCACCAGCATGTTCTCTCAGACCTTGGGAAGGGCGTGCACTGCTTTGTGCACCTCGGTTCCTCTAGTGTCGTTTGTTTTTACTTCAGCATCCTGCTTTGTTTTACTTTCCAGGCAAAATCTGTTGAGTTTCCCGATTGCATTTCAGTGAACTCCTCTTATTCACCTCTCTATGTATGTATTTTTGTGTATTAGATTGTGCAGGAGGTATTCTAGAAGGCATTAATGGTTTGCATTCGAAATGATGTGGTTTGTCCAAATTATTTTCTGCCTTTATTACTGAGATGGATTAATCTCCTTATTTTTTTTCCTTGATGATTTGAAACTGTAAGAGTTGTCCAGCTATTGCTTAATAAAATTTTGCAGATCAAAAAAACTTCTACTTGTGTGCAGAATTCAGATATGGGTCTTGAGTCCTTTGAGAAGACATCACCTGGCTCCACTGGTATGACCTGGCCACCCTCCAGTTGCTTCAGAGGTCCTGAGGCAACTCCCACCTATGACTCAAGACCCTGAGATCCCTATCATTGTTTTGCCCACTTTGCAAGGTCAGAGACTGGTTTGTGCTCTTGATGAATTGATTTGAGTTTATTTTTGGTTTTGCTTGTTTTTTTAAAGAGGGCCCTATTAATAATGCATATGTATAGCCCTAAAACATACCAAAGGTGCTAATTATATGGACACCTTCTTTGTTACTTAGGAAACTTAATAAAGCCTGGTTTTAAGCAGTTCATCTCTATAGTGCTAACATAATTGCTAATTGTTATTACTAATGAGTACTTGAGGGCCTGCTTTCTCTCCCCTCAAGTTTCCTATGAACACACAGGCAGGAAGCTGGGGCTTAGGAATTATCTCTGCAAAGACTTTATGTGTGTGTATTTACAAAACTGTCCTTTAGTTCCTTTTGGAGATAAAAAATATAGACATGTGGTCACTTGGGTTTTAGGAGAATAACAGAAAAACAGAATAACCCAAGCCACTGTCAACTCTAACAAACTCTGATGTAAGTTGTTTTGAAATTATTGTAAGATTATAAATCTATGCTTTAAATAGTAGTAGTAGTAGTAGTAGTAGTAGTAGTAGTTACGTTATAAATGCTAACCACTTTGAATTTTGTAAAATAATTAAAACATTTTATTTTACTATGAAAGTTGATAAACTTTAAGTAATATTCTTTGCATCTTTATCACATTTACCAGGTAGCAAGGAAAATTGGCCCAAAACTGGCTCCAACACCCTACCCCAGGGCAGGGCGGGGGAAACACTTAGCTTCCCTGAAAAGAGGAACTCCCAAACACCAAAACAACCAGCTCATACCTGGGCCATCAGAAGGGCATGTCTAGGACTGTTGTCCCCACCGTGCCCATTGTCAGCGTTGGGACCATTGGCTGTGAGACAATGTTTCCAGGAGGGGTTTATTTATTTATTTTATATATCTTTATTTCATTTTTTTATGTGGTGCTGAGGTTTAAACCCAGTGCCTCATGTGTTGCTAGCCCCAGCCCCGAGTGGTTTATTTTTAGTGACTTAGTAAGAAAATTTAGCAAATCTCTTTCTTCTACAAACTAAAACTTATTTTGGAAAGGATTCATTCTATTTTTATTCCAGTTTTTAGGATTCTTTTCCTGGTAGCATGAAGAGAACAGGAAATCAGCTTAACTCTTCCAAAAACCCAATGTAGAAGAGAAGTAACCATCTCCTGGAGATCACATTGCAGTTTTCCAAAGATGTAGAGATAGCAGTCACAACCAAACCCCCTGGCTCCAGTATGAAGTAGATGCCTTTGCTTCCCTTTCTTTCAGGAGAAAATTGGAGCGCTGAGAGGTTGAAATTATTTCTGGATTTCATATACAAAAACCAATCCTGAAATAGTACCCAAGATTTCTGAGTCACATTAATGAATAGACCTAAGTTTATTCCCAGCTTCTCTCTCTGATGTCTAGTAAAGATTTGTCTGTAATGAGCTGTGAGCTGCCAACACTTAGCTTCCATGAAAAGAGGAACTCTAGCTGGACACTCTTGTCCGTCCTCGGGTGAACTCCCCTGCTGCAGAGAGTGGGATTCCAGCCCTCACTTCGGCACTCTCAAAGGACTGCACGCTCGGCTCAGGGTTGCATTGCCCACCCAGTCATGACAAAGTGAAGGAAAAGGAGAGAAAGAAAAGTGCTGGGGCTTACATGCCCTCTTTACAGGGGAAAGGGGGAGTAAATGATTTTAGGGAAATGCATGAGCCCCAGAACAGACAGTGACCACCAGTTTTTCAGGCTGTACAATGGGATGTTTGATTTTTAGTCACTGCTTCAGGAGTCAGTTCTTCCTGGGAAGGGACTTTGTTAGGTAAGGGAACTGCAAGAAAGATGTCCCCTGAACTTGGGGAGAAAGATGATCAAGGATTAGGAGGGATGAGGGCAGGGGGAGGTTGAGACCTTGGCTCTGGGACTGTACAACTTAGCATGTCAAAGTGCCATGCTTAGGGGTGTCATTTTTGGAGCCCCAACAATGTGGCTCTTGTGATAATGCTTGAAAACAGTGACTTAATCTGTGGGTAACAAAGGACTGATAAATTTGTATTCAAACACAGATAACATTGAAAAATCAACCAGGCCAGGCACAGTGGCACATGCAAGGCCGTCTGAGCAACTTGGCAAGACTCCTTCTCAAAGAAATAAGAGGGCTAGCGTGTTGCTTGGTGATAGAGCATTTGCCTAGCATATGCAGAGCCCTGGGTTCAGTCCCCAGTACAGCAAAACGGGGGGAAAGGAGTGCACTGGTACCAAGGGACTCCTGTAGGGAGCTTGGTACTTTTTAAAATCCCCGGTACACTGTAAAGTCAGATAAAAATATAATTAGCTAAGACTTTCTGCATCTAAATGCTTGAACACAAGAATACTTAAATGTATACTGTCCAGAAACAAGGCAAAGTTAAAAGTCACATAGCAACCCAACCCCACGATGACAGCGAGTTGGCAAGCCAGGAAAGGCGACCTCTCGTGATGGCAGTAAAACCCTCTTCAGGCTCCCTTTGTGGAGAAGGCCATGAGGCCAGGACCTGCTGCCACAGAACACAGCACCTTGGCACTTCACACGCAGATGCAGGAAGGCCACTTTCCCTTCCTCTCACCCTTTGGCCGTGCTTTCCCTGAAGAAGGTCACAGCCTCCGTGACCATGTGAGGCAGGGGATCAGGGAGCTCCGGGGTCTGCCACCAAAACTGTATCATCCTAGTAGCCACTGAGCTTCTCTGGGCTTTACTTTGTCCAACTAAAAAACAAGAAATTGAACTAAATCAGGGTTTCCAAAGGCATACCCCATACTTGCCCAGTACTTGTTCACGCTGATTAAAACAAGTACCTTTTGCTGTATTTCCTAGAAACTTCCATATCCAATATGCCATGCTTGGTAGATCACCAAAAGAAAGAAGTTGAGTGCAGTGTTACCCAAACGTGTGGCCTTGGAATCCTGTTATGGTGGAGGAGTGTCTTGTGGGAACACTGATCCGAGGAATAGGCTGGATGCTCTCCAGATTCCCAGCTGCAGACTTCTGTGCTTCTGTGGATTTTATTGAAAACCTAAGGCAGGTTTCTTTGCAGCTTTTTCTTTTGGAATAAAAGATCTGCTTTTTTTTTTCTGCTCAAGTAGACAAAGAGACCCTTGCTCAAGACCAACCTGTGTTTGCCAGGTTGGAAAGGGATAGTTTTTCGTTTCGCTGTTCCCGTATACTTTCTCACCAAGCCCAAGCTGAGGAACAGAAATAAGCTGTGGCCCTTTACAACCAACCAAGATGCAGATATTTAGCTTGTTCAATAAGTAGTTCTAACCAGTGCAAACATAGTCTTTCCTAAAACACATGGTAAAATTGAGGATTCGAGATGCATTCCAACCTACCTCACCTTCTGTTCCTTATTAATACTTTGAGATTTCTGCCTCCTGTTTAATTGGAAGCCCTAGACCTCTTTCATTCAATTTAGGCAAGAGAACCACTTAGGAGCAGCCAAGTATTCATCTGGACTGGTGTCAATGAATTATAGTGGGTGGCACGCTAAGGTCTCTGCTCCCTGGGGTTTGGGAGTTCCTACCCAGAAACAGAGTCATAAATAGAACTCCAGCTGGCTGGGTAGGTAATTTCCAAAAGGGAATGTCCCTTCTGAACTCTGGCAAAAAAAAAAAAAAAAAACCCAAAACTTAGCATTTCAGTTGCCAGAAATAAAGAGCCAAGGGCTGAACATATTTATGCATTCTGAAAGCAAATAATGCCCTCAGGGCCCTCGTGATGATCGGTGTTCACCTGGAGCCTGCTCAGATGGAAGGAGAAACAGCTGGTGTCACCCAGGGGCTGCCTAAACAGGAGGAGAGATGGCCTGTCACTGTGCTTCCCTGGGAGGTCTGCCAGGACCCAGCTTAGGGCCTTCCTGGGAGAGCCACAGTGCCAGCGCCCCTGAGAGGTGCCCCCCGAGAGATGCTGCATAGGTGCACTTGGCCTTCAGTAGGACAGCACCGCGCTGGGCTTGCCCAAGATGATCCGGAGGATCTTAGCTTTTTTCACTTTGTGGAAATAAAGAAAACCAATTAAATGAGAGCAAGCAAAGGTATCTATCTAGAGTCTAGCAAGGGAGTCAGCCATGTCATTTGTGTTCCTGCAGAGGCTCCAAGACAGGCAGAGGAAGGGCGGTGCCAGCTGTGCCCTGGTGGAAGGCTGTGGGCACCAGAGAGCAGGAGGCAGCCAGCTGAAGGCAGGGCATCCTGAGCCATGTGGGTTAGAGGAGCATAACTGGCTTTCTCTAGTGGGTCCTAAGTTGGAAGAAAGAACAAAAATTAGGGAAGCTGTCAGTGTTTGATCAATTTGTTACTGGGCCTCGTCTGACTTCCTGGGTGTTGCTGGTTTCAGCGCTCTGCCTTCCCTCCCACAAGTCTGGCTTACAGCAGGCTGGCATCCTGGGCTGGCTGTGGCAGGGTGTGCTTTTATATATGGTCTGGCAGCTGTCCACCTGTATATTCAGTCTCAGTTTAAGCCAATTCTCAATGTTCTTGAATTTTACCACTAAAAGAATGAAACTCATCTGCCCCCTGTGAACAATAATTAATTTATGCTAAGAATACCCTATAATTATGCCATTTTACTTTTTTTTTTTTTTTTTGTTACCGGGCATTGAACCTTGGGGCACTCAACAACTGAGCCACATCCCCAGCCCTTTTAGTATTTTATTTAGAGATAGGGTCTTGCTAAGTTGCTTAGGGCCTCACTAAGTTGCTGAGGCTGGATTTGAACTCGATCCTCCTGCCTCAACCTCCAGAACTGCTGGGATTACAAGTGTGTGCCATTGCACCCAGCACACAGTTCTACTTTAAAGGACTCAAGAAGTTAGAAATGTTGTGCAGAAAACATGCACCTAACCCAGTTTGTGGCTTGGGCTTGCAGAAATTAACCATATAGGCAGAAACAGCCCCGAGGGGACACACCTCAAAAGCCATCTGAGGAAAATCATCATGAAATGCTCCTGGAACCACTCCCACCATAGTGACACTTTGCCACAGGCCTCCTGTTCACTTTTCTGCCCCAAGGAGAAAGCAGTCACCTGTCTCTTGAGTCTCTGTCACATTCTCTGTGGCAGAGTCGGAACAAAGATTTTCTCCACAGATGGAGATTTGTTCTAGGACAGAGCTGTGTCATGGGGACCAGATCACTTGCTTGTGACATGTTGAAATAAGAATTTTCTCACTCCTAAGGAGAGATACCATCCTGAGGAGGAAAATGGGTTCTGAATTGCACTGGAGGGAAGGCGAGAGGGGAACCGGCCCCTGCAGCGAGCCCAGCAGCACATGAATGTTAAAGCCAATATGTTCTCAGAACCATGAAGCAGGTCATTGCTGACGGGCCACTGTGCCTGTGAACCTTGTGGCAGAAGGTCAGTAAGTACACAGTGTGGGTGGTGACTTGACGGGAATTCTGCCTTTGTTTTCATGTGGCCAGGCACAGTGACATGCCTGTTATCCCAGAGATTAGGGACACTGAGGCAGAAGGATCATAAGTTTGAGACCAACCTAAGCAACCTAGTGAGACCCTGTCTCAGAAACAAAAAGTTAAGAAGGCTAGGGATGTTGCTCAGGGGCAGAGTGCCCAGAGGGTCAGTTCCCAGTAATACTCCCACAGGCATGCATACACACAGCACACGCACAGCACACACAGAGCCACACACAGCACACACAGAGCCACACACAGCACACACAGAGCCACACACAGCACACACAATACACGCACACAGCACACCTGTTGGAACTATAGAGATACACTGACACTTCTGCCATCATGACAGGAGTTGACAACATATGTCTTTCTATTCTAAATAATCAAAGCATTGATTACGTGGCCAGAAATGAAACTTTTCACCCTACAAGTGGAGAATACAAAACTTTTGAAACCTACATGGAACACTTACAAAAACTGATCATATACTGGATCCGTAAAGCAACTTTCAACAAAGTTCTAAGAATTCGCACCATATAGACTATGTTCTTGGAACCCAGAGCAAGGCATTAAAAAAATCAATAAGACAAAACTAGAATTTTAAATACCTTCTAATAAACTATAGGTCAAAGAAGAACTGTGTGATGATGAATTAAAACAAAGGAAATAGTAATTGGAGATAAATTTATAGTCTTAAATGCTTTTTTTTACATAAGAACAAAGACAAAATTAGAAAAGCACACACCTTCAGACACTGGAAAAATAACATTTCTTTTTAAAAAGAAACAGATAAAAAGAAAGATAATAAATATGAAATCCAAAAGTACATTCACAAGGGTCCATGATGTCAAAGGTTAGCGTTTGGACAGACTGCTGAATCTGACAAATCCCAGACATGGTATTGAAGTAGAAGAGAGAAGCACAAATAGATGGTACTAGCAGGGAATGGCATAGAACCTTAGAGATCTCTAAAAAATAAGAAGTCCAGGGCTGGGCTGGGGCTCAACGGTAGAGCGCTCGCCTCGCACGTGTGCGGCCCTGGGTTCGATCTTCAGCACCACATATAAATAAATAAATAAGATGAAGGTATTCAATAAAGGTCCAACTACAACTAAAAAATAAATATTTAAAATAATAATAATTATTATTATTATATGAGGGCTGGGGTTGTGGCTCAATAGTAGAGGCACTGGGTTCGATCCCTGGCACCACATAAAAAATAAATAAACAAATAAAGGTATTATGGAGGAAAAAGAAGAATTCTATGAGTAATCGTATGCCAGACATTTGAAAATTTTTGTAAATTGAATTGAAACATTAGTAGAAAATATTCCTATAAAGAAAATTTCAAGCTAAATGGTGTTACTTGTGACATCAACTTGCAAAGAACTCATCCCTTCGCTCATACAGCCACTTCCAAAGAATTAACAGAAAAAAGGAAGCACTTTCTCCCAGCCCCTGCCCCCACCATGAGGCAAATGCGAAACAAGGACCAAGCCGGAAGGCAACAATGGGCCACTCACCTTTGGTCTCATTTCCCTTTCTCTCTCACCCTAGAAATTGGCAACCCAACAGATTTAATTTCTTTTGTTTGTTTTGGGTTAAAATTTTCTTTTTTGGGTTAACTGAGAAACCTGGGCAGAGCAGTACAGTAATTAAGACTGCCCTTGAAATCCTGTTTTCTACTTAAATAAATTTTTCTTGGTTTGGCATTTCTCACACTATTCTTAGTTTCAAGCAAAAGTTTTTGTAGAGATAGAAACAAGTCACCCATTTTGGTGGTCAGTACCCTCTTCTTCAGTTCTGCCAAGGGCTACTGGGACTGGTGTCTCTGGGAGAAGTGGCCCTAGCTCAACCCAAGTGAGACTTCTCTTAATTAAGCCAAAAGGGAAGAACTGTTTTAAAAGTCCAAAAACCCAGAAGAGTTGTCAGCCATTAGAAAGTGCCAGACCCATAAGTCTCAAGAAATGTTTGTTACAATTCAGGGAGATTGATTTCTTATTCTCTCCTCTGGGGAAATCAACTCATAGGTAAAGTTTTTATTTCTGGGGGCTGGGGATGTGGCTCAAGCGGTAGCACGCTCTCCTGACATGCGTGCGCGCGGCCTGGGTTCGATCCTCAGCATCACATACAAATAAAGATGTTGTGTCCGCCGAAAACTAAAAAATAAATATTTAAAAAAAATATCTCTCAAAAAAAATAAATAAAAGAAGATTTTTTTTAAAAAAAGGTTTTTATTTCTGTAAAATAATTAGATAACATATTTCTAGGGAGAAAAAAATGCCTAGTTACAGTAAGATACCTCGATCAACATTCATAACAATGAAAAACAATAAAAGAGATTAGTAGGGAAATGTAAAGGTATTAAATGATAAAGCTTCTTATTTCTTTCTAGTAATAATCTAGAAATCCATTTTCTATTGCAGTAGGAACAAAAAAAATGGCAATAAGCATCTTTGCTTAGAATGCTGGTGTCCAATAATGCCAAATAAAATAGTTCTACAGAAACCAGTGTAAATTAAATGAAATGTCCGACTGCCAAGGTAGAAATTAATGGCTGAGACAATAAAGCATCGAGGAGGCAGATAAGCCCCACATAGCAATGTCTTGGTATTTTATTGTTTTGAAGCGCTCAGGGTAGAATCCAGGACTTTGTGCCTGTTAGGCAAGTGCTCTGCCACTGAGCCACATCCCACCTCTACGCACCACCACTTCTGGTGATGGAGTCACCCTCTGTCCTAGTAGCAACACAGAGAGGGTGTAGCTAAAATACGTTGGTATATCTGGAATTGGTCTCTGATATGTCGGTGCCAGCAGAAATGCAATGCAGATGGACCAGCGAGCTAGAATATTATGACCCCAAGAAAGGAAAAGAGTATTTTCCCAGAGCCTTGTTTGCGGAGATAATGAGATTGTTGGCCACTGGTCAGGGCAGGCAGAGCTACTCATCAGAAAGGAGCCGGCTTCTCGTTGGAGAGTCTAAATGATGTGCTCTTGGCAGCTCCGTGGGGTCCAAGAGGATTCTTCTGCGAGATACTGATCTGTGGATGATCTGAGTCATGGTGCAGCTTACCGGGTCTCACATCCTAAGGAGCACTAGGCACGGGCTGGAGGCACAAGCAAGAAAGCCACCGAAGAGCCAGGACAGCAGCACAGTGTGATCTCGTGGCCACAGGGACTTCAGAAGGCAAGCTCTTCAGATTCAAATGCTAAGCTGCCCAAGGCAGTTAGAAGAGAGAAGGGAAAGAGGGTTTGGTTTGGTTTGGTTTGGGGGGTGCAGAGGAAGGCAGGGCAGGTGAGGCCTCAGGGCACAGGGTGAGGCCTGGTGGTGATGGGGACGGCTGAGGCAAAGTCAGGGGCCGGCTCCAGCAGCCCAGGAGCTGGGGCAAGTGCCAACCAATGTGTGCTGTTAGGGCCCTGGAGCCACATTAGTTACCTAACTGCAAGGTCAGTGGGGACCTTGGTGAATGGACAAGCTAAGCCTCCCTCTTCTGTGGCCTCTGGGGGTGGCATGTTTCTAAAGCCCCAGGTGATGAGGCGGCCAAGTCAACCAGCCTGGGAAGAGGACAGAGCTCTGCTGGCCAAGGCTCCACTCCACACCCCCTTCAGGCCGATGCAGAGAACACTGCCACCCCTCAAGGAGACACGGACAGCCTGCCCCCTGAAAACAGGAGGAGGAGACGCCTCTTCAGGGACCAGCCACTCACTAGGTCAGTACAGTCCTCGAGAGCCATGCCACACACACTTCCTGGACAGGATCTCACTGGGAGGGCCAGAGACGCTGACTGCTCCTTCTCTGCGGTGCCACCCCCATGGTGTGTCCAAAGACAGCGTTATTCCCCACACTGTCACTGTGACATCCGTCCCCCCAGCAGGATGTCGGAATCACCCTTCCTTGCCACCCCTCGTCTGTCCTGGTAAACGCCACCTTCTAAAGGCCTTCCACAGCCTGCGTCCTTCCACCTGCTGCCCTGTGTGCGGTTTCAGCCGTCCTCGTTTCTTGCCGGGACAATGACAGCAGCCTTCTGGCTCTCCTCACGCTGCCCTGCTCTGCTGCTCCTCAGGATTCCCCTTTCCAGAGCTCATTTGGTCTGGATGCTTCCTGCCCAGCGTCCTCGGGCCTCTGCCTAATGGACCAGCCTCTTCTCACCACCCCAAAGCACTGGAGCCCCACCTGCACCGGTCCGGAGGGCGGGCCCTTAGGGCCTCAGCGCCTCACCCTGTGCAGCAGTCACCTTCTGACTTCTCCCCTGCCGCCCGGGAGCCTTTTCCACCGACAGCAGAGAAGCTCTCCCTGCGGCAGAGCTGCTCTGGCTCTCGCCCCTTCTGTCCCGTTGGGCGGAAGCCAAGGAGACCCAGCACGCATGGCTGCTGCTGTGTGCCGTGTTCTGTCCTCTTAAACTACACTGGGTCCTGAGAGAGGGACAGGATTTGTTTCTCTTTAGGTCACAGGTCACACTCACGATACATACGGGCCCCCGAGCGGCAAAGCTCATGGGTTCACAGACACCAGGGCAAAGGCGGTGAGCGGATGTGTGGGGCACGCTCTTTGTCCCTCTCCCTGGGTCCCCCCCCCTCTACTTCTGTGTCCACTTCTGGGCTGGGTTCCCTGGGCTGCTCCATCCCTGGCTTCCACCAGGTTTGGTGGGAAGCACTGGCACGAGGCCTGCAGCTGGAGGACACGAGTTCTCCTTGTCACAGTGCACGCAGGAGTGCATGTGCCTGAGTGCGGCCACCTGGTCCAGCTGTCACACACTAGCTTCCTCTGTCCTTAAATACAGGATGTATCTTCAGTGGGTTGTGTGATACTGTGTGAAATCAGGGAAATGGAGCTTCTGGGTTTGTTGTGTGTTTGTCTTTTAGTACTAGCAAGTGAACCAGGGACATTTTTGCCACTGAGCTATATCCCCAGCCCATTAAATTTTTAAAATTTTGTTTTTCTTGAGGCAAGATCTTGCTCAGTTGCTGGGGCTGGCCTCAAACCCACAGTCCTCCTGTCTCAGTCTCCCAGGTGGCTGGGATGACAAGCCAACACCACCTGCCTTTTTCTTAATAGAACTACAATGCTTCAATCTCCAAACGCAGTTGGTCCTGGACGAGGCACCTCGCAGAGATCACACTGTACATGGGGAAAAGTGAATCCTCAGGAGCCAAACACTCCCATGACTTGCTGTGGGACAGTGAGCAGATATTCATAAAATGGACCATGTGTCCTATAATGAGAGTAACCTTGGTGCTTTGAGATAAATTAGCCACATCAGGAAAGCGTTACCTAGTCACATTTCACAGAAGGAATATCTCTGTGATTCTCAGATGAAATATCTGAGGGACGCCAGTGGCAAGATGTCTGTGTTGAGACAGCGGTAACAGTGGTGTGCACACCTCATAAAATGTTGTCAATACTGAGTGAGAAGTGCCAGCAACTGACAGGTGCAGCGGTGCACACCTGTAATCCCAGCAACTCAGGAGGCTGAGGCAGGAGGGTGGCAAGTTCCAGGCCAGCCTCCACAACTTAGCTACACTCTGTCTCAAAAATAAAGGGGGGGAATGGGGGGCTGGGGATGCAGCTCAATGGGAGAGTGCCACTGGATTCCATCCCCAGTTTGATAGAAAAAAAGAAATACTGGCAAATGCTTAGCACAGCTTTCAGTACACAGTATGTGCTCAATAAAGTGGCTTTATTATAATGGTTGTTAGTAATAAATGCAGCTAGGAAGTATCTCAATTAAGAGCCACAAAAATAAAAAACTTATTGTGTGGTTTCTGAGGAAAAGAAGAATGGCATGTTTGGCTGCTTGAGCCATAATAAATTAGACCAACTGCCTTTATCCATTGCCCTTCCCATCTCATTTTTTTTTTTTTTTTTGGTACCAGGGATTGAATTCAGGGGCACTCGACCACTGGGCCATATCCCCAGCCCTATTTTGTTAAGGCCTTGTTGGCTTTGAACTCGCAATCCTCCTGCCTCAGCCTCCCCAGCCGCTGGGATTACAGGCCTGTGCCATCGCGCCCGGCTCCATCTCATTTTTCTAAGCAGACTTTCTTATGACCTTCCTTTATTTGATTCCTCTCAGAAGATGAAAACTATCTGAAGAGTTTTTGTTTTGTTTTGCTTTGAGCCACATCCCAGTCCATTTTTTATTTTGAGGAGTCTTGCTAAATTGCTGAGGCCGGCCTGGAACTTGTGATCCTCCTGCCTCAGCCTCCTGAGCCGCTGGGATTACAGACATGTGTCCCAGTGGCTAGCTGAAGACGATTTTTGATTTGAGGATTCTCTGCAAAGTTCTTCATGTTCTCAGGAGGAACAATGCCTTTTAAAATCTAATCACCAAATAAACAGACCAATGAACATAGGGAGTCTTCACTGAAAGCAAAAGTGCATCAGTCTGAGGGCTCTTGATTTCATAGTTCAAAAAGATAGAGACGCAAAGGATCAATTATAAATGGTATTACTTCCTCTGTGTTTCCAGTGATTTTTAAATTTTATATATATATTTGCTTGCTGTGTATTCCATTAATTTTCATTTGGTGAGCTAAGTATTTCACTTAGAAAATGTATAAGAGTTGCTGGCTGGAAAGTTTCAAAGCCTCATCAACATGATCTATCCTTCCTTCCTTCCTTCCTTCCTTCCTTCCTTCCTTCCTTCCTTCCTTCCTTCCTTCCTTTCTCTTTCTTAGACAGGGTTTTGCTCTGTTGCCTGAGCTGGTCTCTGATGGAGGTTCCAGCTCAGCCTCCTGAGTAAGTGGGGTGACAGGCATGCACTGGGCACACCATCACATCTGGCTCCTTAATTTTTTAATTGAACATTGGAACAAAAGTAGAGCACTTTAATTATATTTTAATCTTGGTAAACATTGAATTAAATACCCATTGTGCCCCAGTCAACTTTAGGTACTGAAAATTCAACACTGACTAAGAATCAGTTCCCACCTCTGGGTATTCGTAGTCTAGTGGGAGAGGTGCGTGCAGATTCCAGTGAGGTGATTATGTCTGGGAGAGGTCAACCCTGTCATTAGGACCGGATCTTTCTTTTTTTTTGTACCAGGGATTGAACCCAGGGGCATTTAACCACTGAGCTGCATCCCCATTCCTTTTTATTTATTTATTTTTTTATTTTGAGACGGGGTCTCGCTAAGTTGCTTAGGGACTAATTTGCTGAGCCCAGCCTCACACTTGTGGTCCTCCTGCCTCAGGCTCTCCTGGAATCACAGGTGTGTGCCATCACTCCTGGCAGGACAGGGTATTTTCAGGAGGCTTTACTAAATTAAAAAAGAGCCACTGGGCTGGCAAAGATGGTGGCGTTGGGGGTGCTGGAGTCAGACACGCCACGTGCCGTGACACCCTTGGAACATCTGCAGGAACAGAGGGAGGCTGTCACACTGAAGGCACTGACCCCAAGAGTTCCATCGGGGGGCTAGGGGTGTGACTCAAGTTTAGTGCGCTCGCCTAGCATGCGTGAGGCACTGGGTCCGCTTCTCAGCACCACATAGAAACAAAACAAAGATACGTGTTCACCTAAAACTAAAAAATAAACATTAAAACCAAAAAAAAGTTCCATCGGGAGCCCCTTCCTGCAGAGAAGGGTCTCAGCTTCCTGAAAGTTAAGATCAGCTGCTGCACATGTACCTTATGGATCTGAGTCACCTCATCCTGGACACAGCCGCAGGAGGATCTCTTCAGGGACATGCTGCAGTTTTGAGACTGCAGAGATTAGTACAGTGTTGGAAAAGCTTCATCCCTTGGACCAAAAACCGAAGTGTCAAATTGACAAACTGGTTAAGATGGCAGTGACAGACAGCCTCAGTGAGAAGGACCCACTCTGTTTGAAGCCTCATCCCAGCAATACGATAAGCAAGTTGAGCTCTGAGGATGAAGACGAAGATGAAACAGAGGATGGCCAGTCCGAGGCCATCGACACTCCTTTTGTAGATTTCTGGTCTCTGATAGAGGTTCAGCCTCAGCTCAGCCTCCTGAGTAAGTGGAGTGACAGGCATGCACTGGGCAAATCACCACAACTGGCTCCTTAATTTTTTAATTGAACACTGGAGCAAAAGTAGAGCACTTTAATTATATTTTAATCTTGGTAAACATTGAATTAAATACCCATTGTGCCCCAGACAACCTTAGGTACTGAAAATCCAAGACACAAGTCCCACCTACCTGGTGCCAATACATTATGATGGCACAGAAGCTGAGCAGGAGAAAAAGCATCTGGAAGGAGCCAAGAGGTGGTTCTGTCATTCGTGAACTTAGCGAGCAGTACTTAGATGCTCCAGAAGAAATCTGAGATGCCTGCCATCCTCACGTCACTTGCCAGAGTCAAGAGGACAGACAACATAGGATTAACTAAGGAAAGCACGTTTAAGTGTCAGGAAGCCAAAGGAAGGATGGTGACAAAGAGCAAATGTCCTGAGCCCACAGCTTCATTCCCTCACTCCCTTCAGTGACATCAGTGCATCGACAAGAGGAACCGCTCTCTTGATGAGGATCAGAATCCTGTTAAGCGGACAAAGATCCCTAAAGCAAGGTCGGAAGGAAAACGGTTCTCGGAGGCGGCGGTGATCATGGGTGTACGTATTTTATGCATTTTTTGTCATCCTGGGATACTTCTATTTTCACAGTAGGTAGGTCTTTTCCTTGGAATTGTTTGCTTTGGACATGTGGAAACATCTTTAAGAAAACTGATCTCTGAAAATTGATCTCTGTGCTGAAAAAGAAAAAAAAAGGAACCAGTAACTTCTTCAGAGTCTTCACAGCCACATTTGTGATTGAGGGTATCTGTGAAAAGGTTCTGTCCGGGGATGGTGCCCATTTTTATTTCCCAAACACAAGCTTAGGGCGTGAGTGTCATTTAGTGGGAGAGAAAGCTTATGGTTCTGTACCTGCCTTATAAGGTTCCATGTGCATTTGAATTCCTGGAGTGCATTTGAATTCACCGAAATCTACCATCGTATTAAAAGTTGGGTGTTTGGGAAGCAATTGGCCGCTTGACTTCCTTAGGCCTATGGACTCCTTCTCATCCGTGTTCACATCGTTCTTTGTCCCTGTTATTCCTGGCTGGCTGGCTGTGTCCATTTAGTTTGCGACGGTTGCTATTCAGTCTGTCAACAGTACCTAGTGAGCACCTGCTCTGTGGCCAACATTTTCGTCAAGGATGACGGGCCATCACCCTATTGGCAGAGCAAGTCCTTAGCTGCTTTGTACAACTTGAAAGTCCCTCTTGAGCTGGGGATGTGGCTCAGTGGTAGAGCGCTCGCCTAGCATGCATGAGGCACTGGGTTTGATCCTCAGCACCACATAAATGTAAAATAAAGATATTGTGTCCACTTAAACCTAAAAAATAAATATTAAAAAAAGAGTTGGGCTGGGGATGTGGCTCAAGCCGTAGCGTGCTCGCCTGGCTTGCGCGGGGCCCTGGGTTCGATCCTCAACATCACATAAAAATAAAATAAAGATATTGTGTCCACCTAAAACTAAAAAATAAATATTAAAAAAAGTTGTGCTGCAATTGTGTATGATGAATCAAAAATGCATTCTGCTGTCATATATACCCCATTAAAATAAATAAATTTAAAAACAAAAAAGAAAGTCCCTCTGCTACAAAGAGTCTCTTTTCGAACACAGTAGAACACAGTGGAAGCCTGTAGATATTGCCTTCAATTCTACCATTAGAGATTCATTATTTTGACATAACAAGTATTCTTATTTAAATATGGATTCCATCTTAAAGCTGGTTGATAAATGTTTATATAACTCATGTAACAGGGGTTCATACAAAATAGTGGCTTAGGAATCTCTCTGTATGTTTGGAAATTTCCATGAAAAATACATTTTTAATGCATACACTTTTTAAAAACATATTTTTTAGTTGTCAATGGACTTTTATTTACTTATATGCAGTGCTGAGGATCGAACCCAGTGCCTCACACAATAGGCAAGCGCTCTACCACTGAGCCACAACCCCAGCCCCACAGGTACTGTTTTTGACCCAGCAATTTCATTTCTGATCCTAAGGATATAATCTGAAATTCAAAGATTTGTGCATGAAGATTTTTCACTATAACATTATATATAACTGCAAAAACCTCAAAACAACTAAAAAGGGAATAATTGGGGACTGGTTAAATACATTGTAATACATCTCTGGGCTAGAACATTGTGCAACATTAAAGATGATTTTATTTTTTTATTGGTTTTATTTTTTAAATACACAACAGCAGAATGCATAATACACAACAGCAGAATGCATTATGATTCTTATTACACATATAGAGCACAATTTTTCATATCTTTGTATAAAGTATGTTCATGCTAATTCATGTCTTTATGCGTGTACTTTTTTTGCATTACAATTCTTATTATACAGATATACCACAATTTTTCATATCTCTGTTTGTATATAAAGAAGGTTGACACCCAATTCATGTCTTCATACATATACTTTGGATAATGATGTCCATCACATTCCACCATTCAAAGATGATTTTCAAAACAAGTTTTTATAATGTTGTGTGACTCATCTAAGTGAAAAGGCAGGATTCCAAAAAGTTTATGTGACACGGTTCCAATTGTGCAAATGTTAGGATTGAGGGAAGTGAAGTTTTGAGGGACAGTAGAAAACCCTGGGTGTGGCATTTGGAAAGAGGCCTGTGTGTTTTGTTGTGCTGGCTTCGGAGGAGAGATACAAAGCACTGGGAGACAGCAAGTGAGATGCACTCTGCGTCCTATACTCAAGCAAGAAGCTTAATGAGGGTGGGGCTGGGGCTCAGCGGTAGAGCGCTTGCCTAGCACATGCAAGACACTGGGTTTGATCCTCAGCACCTCAGCACCACATAAAATGAATCAATTAAACAAAGGTATGGTGTCCATCTACAACTACAAAAGAATAAAAAAAAAAAGAGTTGAGCAGAGCGGCAAGGGCTGGTGGGCTGACCTGGTGACACTGCGTACATAAATCATAAGGAAACAGAGTGGGAGTGGGACTGGTGGACTATCTGAATGCTATACCAAGTGTAACAATGTTTTATGAGTGCATGATAGTTTTACATGAATAGGGGGTCATTTTGACATAATCATACTGCATAGACAATTATTTACTCCCATTTCAGAGCCCATTGCTTCCTCTTTCCCTCCTTTCCTCCCTCCCTCACCCTCCTCCCTCTACTCTGCAGGTCTTCCTTCAATTAATTTACTGTTTTTTAATTGGTGCATAAAGGTGGAATTCACTGTGGTCTATTCATCTATGTACATTGAAGGCTATATACCACTTTTTAAAAACTATTGTTATATGAAACCGCTGTAGAAACTCACTGGCATAAAATGCCATGAACAGAGCCACACTTGGCAGAATGTGTGCTGCATGTTCCATTTTATAATAAGGCAGGCTAAACATATTTACAGTGATAGAGCCACAACCGTGGTTATGACAGAAAGAGGAGTCCTGGAAGGACAGCACACAGCCTGCTGGGACTGCTGTGTCTTCATTGAGGTGGTAGTCACAGGGACAGGTGCATGCCAGATCTGAACCACCTGCCCTCCTTTTACTCCTGTCATATGGGCTGTACCTCCTCACAGCTGCTGTCCCTCATCCTCATGCCACTCCCACAGTGGACCCTCAGCCTCTAAGAAATGAGAGGACCCTTCTCCCCTGAGTTGACTGTTGTCAGTGTCCTCTCAACAGCAAAACACACCACCTGAAGACACACAGCTTAAAACTTCAGCAATTACTGCAGTCCTGTTGGTGGGCTGCCCTGGGTGGCTTCTCCGTGCTGGGGTTGCCTATGGCTGCCTCCCGGTCTCTTTCTGCCCAGTCTCTCAATAGAAAATCCAGACTTCCTTACCCAGAAGCAGATCTTAAGGAAGCTGGAAACACACAGTGCAATACCTGGGAGCTTTGGCACAGAAACATGTGCTGTAACTCCCAAAGCATTCTATTTGTCCACGCTAGTTACAGAACCAGCCCAGATTCAAGATTCTGCACCTTGATGGAAGGAGTAGACAGTCATGCTGGAAGAGGGTGCCCTTTGGACAGCAGTTAAGAGGAAAGACCTAATGATATGGATGCCAGCGGTTCCCCAAGGAAATGGCTTAGCAATGTTCTAATATCAGATACGACAAAGCTCATGGTCAACTGCTGCAGTCTGGCTGGGCACAAAATCACGAGCCACTCACAGCCTTGTAGATTCAAACAGCAATTCTTTATTCCCGAACTCACACCGGCACTCTACACACGTTCTGGGGCAATCCACGTTCTGGGCAAAATCCACGTATTCCACCAGGCTCCGAATCCCAAATACTTTTTTGAATCCCACGGGAACTCAAGGAGCAGGCGTGCCTGAGGCAGCAGGATACGCCCTATTCCCAGCAGGGTACACCTTAAACCTGGATCCACCCTAATGCAGTAGGATCCTCCTTAAACCCGGATCCACCCTGGTCCTTGAGCAGGGTCACCTTTCTCAAACATACTTGCAATGTCACTGCAAATGTCCAAGGCAAGTCCATTTCCACGAGTCCTTCCTCTAAGCAACATGGGGTACGCTGGCAAAGAAATTGTCATACCTACTTGACTAATGGCGCTCAGCAGTCAACATCAGCACCCACACACCCACACATAAGAAATATTCAGCCAAATCCCTGAATATCTGAAGAAAATTTCTAGCATGAAGATAGCGACACAAACAAGCAGTAAAGTGTAACTTGGAGGAAATAAATTATAAAAGGAGAATGATGTATTTTAAAACTATCATTATTCATGAAGAGGAGAGAGAAAAGACATTGTATCAATTAAACAAGAACAGGATAAGAAATACGATAAGAAAGAACATTCAGTGAACTAATAGAAGCTCTTGAAAACTAAAAGCATCATAGTAGAAATAAAATCTTAATAGAAGGCTTAGGAAATAGTAAATAAAAGTTAAGCAAATAGATAAAACCAGTAGAGAAATTAGAGGACTGATTCTAGATAACCCACTTCTAGCTATAGGGGTGTAAAGGTAAAATTTCTAAGCTGATTCTAAGCTGCAAAAGTCTGAGTTAAAGTGTAAAAGACCGGGCATTGTAAAGCTTCTAAATGGCAAGGCCTGGGCTAAAAAGTAAAGACTAGGTATTGTTAAAATTCTTCTGCTATCCCCAGAACCTGTAATCTCTGTAAAGTTGTTAGGACAATGCTGGAACTGCCCAGTAAATATTTCCATTGACTTTCTGGTTGTTTAATAGCTAAGGGTTCTGAGTTGCTTGGCACGTAGGCATTGCAGGACCTAAACCAATCAGTTTGAATGTGTACCCCACTTAGGAGCACCAATCACCCCTGTCCAATCTGTTCCCGCCAATGTATGCACTAATCCTAACTCAGGGTTGTTGTTCAATTTTCCTGCGCCTCATGATGATTTGTTCTGATGTATGCAAAGCCCCCCACCCTCTCCAAAAAGTGTACTTAAGCTCTGCTTGAACTCTGCTCTGGGCTCTGGGCTGCTCTCCCTCCTTGAGTGAGTGAGCACAGAGTCCCAGCGTGCTGGAATGGATCCCTCAATAAATTTCCCCCCTGCGATTGCATGAAGTGAGTCTCTTGTGCGGTCTCTCCCTCCGACGCTCCGCTGCACCCCAACAGGGGTTCCAGAGGAACTAACAGAAAGCAGAGGAAAAACATCATCAAGGGAACAACTACAGAAACGTCCCCAAACCCAGGGATTTGGATTTCCAGGGGGAAAGTGCTGCCAAAGTCCAACCCAATGGATAAGAACAGCTTCACTAATCTTGAAATGTCATCAAACTATGAACAAAAAAAGCCCCTACACTCTTCCAGAGAGAGAGAAAAAAAAATTGGTCTATACAAAATCGTGTCTTTGGACTTCTTAACAACAATGCTAGATGATGTCAAAATTTATAGGAAAGTTATTTTCAGCTGAAGATTTTAGCCAAATTACCAAGAAATGATAAGGGTAAAAGAATGATGTTTTCCTACATTTGTGATCTCAATACACTTCCATTCTCTTGCCCTCTTCCTCAAAAAGCTCCTAGAAGGTTGTTTGGCCAATACAATAGATGTGGGATTGAAACAGAACCAAAGGAGAGAATCCCCAGGGTGTGGTGGAAAGACCTTTCAGATGGCATCATGCACCAGGCATGAGGGCAGCTGGTCCACAGCTTGGCAGAGGGCCAGAAAGAGCTATTTTGCCAGCGTGAAACTGATGGAAGTTCTCGAAGATCCAAACACCTTTAGAGCGGAATTAGAAAACTGGTGGGGGACCTGAAGTTGAATTAAGTACACAGAAAGCCAAGCAATAAAAAGACAATTATTAACTCTGTGGGAAATAAAATATAAAAAGAAAAGTAATTATAGTACACTCTATGGCTCAACTTGTAAAATATGAATATAGTCATCATATGTATGTGCATGTGATATTTTATCTTACATTTCTAGTTGTTTGTAGTCAAAGGGGTAACAAAATGAATTAATACTCCCATAACCCTGGAACCAGATTTGAATTGTCCTCTAGGGGTTGAGGGGAGTCCACCCAGAGGAGAGAGGGAAGGCTTGCTGGGGTCGGGGGAGGGGGTTGAGTGTTTTGATGCATCTCAGAGTTGGTTAATATTCTCCCTAATGATAAGCTCCCTGTAGCTAACTATAAGATATTTGAAATAGGGCATGAGCTGGGCTCAAATTCTTTCACTATGGAAGACAAATCTTTGTGTTTCTTTTTAGCATGCCTCTTTCTGCACTATTTTTGGGTATTACAAATTCTGAGCTTCACTTTTCATCTTCCTGGAATGTTTGACTACAAATTCTCACTCTGATGAATTGAGGGTAAAGTAAGAGTGTAGTGTATGGTGTAGGATGATCATAAGCTACAGAAGATTTTCAAGGCTTGACTGGATAGCTTGGCTAACCAATAAAAAGTTATTCCAAAATGTAAGGAGAGGGAGGAAATAGAAAGCAAGGTTTAAAATAAAAAGCAAGGGAGAGTGAGTGATGTCAGAGCATAGATACTGGCAACAGGAAATATAGAACTTGAGAAAATTGAGTTGAGTTCCATTATTAGACTCACCTTTGAAAATTAAATTGCTGAGATGCATATTCTAAAATTTGGATACAATTATGTAGGTTGTCCCCACCCCACAACTGTGTATTTGTGAGATGTTCCCCCAATGTTTGCAAGATCAATCTTGCGTGGAACCCTGTCGTGGATTCTGGTGGAAACAAATACTATCTCAAAGAGCTACTTCGCCGCTTATTATTAGAAAAATTTGCAAGCGATCTCACCTCTTTTTAGTGAGTAATCCCATGAGGACATGTTAATTTGTTTTTATTTGGAACATTAGTGTTGAGCCTGTAGAGAATGAAATTCCTTTGTCCAGACATTTTTTGATGGCTCTGCTATGTGTGGAAAGAGGCATCTTCCGTGGACACACTCCATTATCGTAAAAGAAAGAAAGAGAGAAAAAGGAACATGTATTAGGACCCAGCTGCCATGGACTTAGTTTCAGATGGTTTTTGCAGCAGGCGTCTGCGAGAGCTGTCCGTGGTGCTGAGCGCGGGCCGGCTCCCGCCCGCCTTCTCCGCAGAACTGGCTGCGGCCCGCCTCCGACTGCCGCCCCCTGGCTCTGCCCTTTCCTCCCTCGTAACACCAACCGGCGAGGGCGGCACGTCGTGTTTTGTCCTGGGCAGCAGATGACCTTGTCTCGGACGCCCCGCTCGCGCCCTCCCCGGGAGGCGGCGCCCTCCCCGCGGGCCCCCTGGCGGGCGGCGAGGCGGCGACCCCGCCCCACCCTCGCGTGCTCGCGGCCGCGCCCTGCGCGCGCCCGGCCCTCCTCCACGCCCCCTCCCCACCGCCACGCACCTGCTCTCGGCGACCGGATCCCGCCCAGCGCGCCGGCAGCCGGGGTCCCGGGAGCCCGCAGCCGAGAGCGGTGAGGAAGGCGGAGCAGGGGGCTCGGCGGCGCGGGGAGGCGACGCGGGGCCCGGGCGCGCGGGCGGCGGCCTGCGGAGCGCGGCGCGGGCATGGACGCCGAGTACCCTGCCTTCGAGCCCCCGCTCTGCAGCGAGCTCAAGCACCTGTGCAAGCGGCTGCAGGAGGCGTACCGCGAGCTGAAGGAGGACCTCACGCCCTTCAAAGATGACCGCTACTACCGGTAGGCGCGCCCGGGCCGCCGCCCTCCGCGGGCCTGCGGCGCCCCCCGCGCCCCGCCGCCGAGCCCCGGAGGGGGCTGGGAACCCGGCGCTGGCCGCCGCGCGCGCCCGTGGGGTCCCCCGCAGGTCGCGGCCGCGGGGCCAAGGGCCCTTTCCCATCCGCGTAGACCGGAGCCGATGCTCGCCTCGGGAGAAAGGGACCCTGGGCTTTGGTCCCCGCTTGGCTCCTCCCTCTGCCTCGTGGCTCTCCCTCCCCTCCCCGCGCCGGCCGCTCCGGCCTCGCGGAGTCCGGCCTTGGGGGTCTGTCACTTCTCCTGGAGCTAGGGGAGCGAGGGCGGGCCCTGGCCTCTGCCCTGGGGTGAAATCTCTGGGGCTGGGGCGCTGCCGAAGGTCGGGGATACAGTGTCACACACTGGGTGGCACCGCCGTGAAGATGCGGGGAGGCCTGGTATAGACGCCCCGAGGAGCTGTTGACTTGGGCTGTTTGCGTTCTTTCCTGTCGTCCTCTCCTGGGTGGCGAGAGCCGCGGGGCCTGCAGGTGCTGCCGCAGGGCACCCGCCCCTTCCCCTCTGTGCAGCGCTGTTCAGGTGGGGAAGGGTGTCCGTGCCAGGGTCTGCTTTTACCTACTGTATCCAGGTGTCAGGAAAGGACCCTCTCAGGAGTCGTGTGGCGTGCAACCTAGATTGATTCTGTTACTCACTAGCTCTGGAGCTGAGAAAGTTACCTAATTCCGCACCTCAGGAGTCCTCACCTTTAATGGGAAGCATGAACCGGAAGGATTCTAGTAACAGCTTACTCCCTCTGTGTTCAAGAATGGCAATTGTACTGCCAGCTGTCCTTGAATTTATGGTCGTCAGTTTTGTTCTACTTACCCAGTGCTAGTAGTTACACCATTCATGCTCAGAATACGTAGTATATTTAGTAAATCTTCTCAAAAGCCTACTGGTCTTCTCAAAAGCCTTCTGGCTTCCCAGGAGGGCTCATTAGCAATATATCCTGGTTGTGGTCATGATTGCTGAGTGAAAAATCCCATTCTTTAAAACAATACAATGCCAAGATCAAATGTTGTAGTTTGAAGATGAGTCCCTCAGTCTCTAATGCAGCCTCCTGGCAGACCGGACAGGTAAAAGAGCCCACAGATATTTATTTATTTATTTATTTTAAAAACTAAGTTGTAGATGAACACAATACATTTATTTTATTTATTATTTATTTTTATGTGGTGCTGAGGATTGAACTCAGTGCCTCACATATGTTGGGCAAGAGCTCCACCTCTGAGCTGCAACCACAGCTCTCAGGTAGTTTCTTTTTTTAATCTTTTTTTCCAGTACTGGGGATTGAACCTAGGAGAGTTCCACCTTTGAGACAGGGTCTTGCTAAGTTGTCCAGGCTGACCTTGAAGTTGCTATTCTATTGTCTCAGCCTCCCAAGTAGTCACATTATGTTTCTGAAGTAAGATTATTTCCAGTCTCCTTGCCTACGTTTTTAGTCAACTTTGCATCACTGTGACCAAAAGACTTGACAAGAACAACTTAAAGGAGGAAAAGTTTATCTGGCTCATGGTTTAAGAGGTTCAGTTCATGGTCATATGACTGCACAGCTCTGGGCCCAAGGTGAGGCAGAACATCAGGGCAGAGGGCACGTTAGAGGCAAGCAGCTCACAATATGGCTGGCAGGAAGCAGAGAGAGCTCACCAGGGACAAATGTAAACCCAAAGGCACGCCCCAGTGAGTTATTTCCTCCAGCCATATCCTGCCTATCTACACTTACCCCCCAGGTGATCCATCTCACCTCTGAACATTCTTGAATTATCTCACACATGAACTTTTGGGGGATACATATCTAGTCCCTAACACCCACAGTTTTCTTCCTCTCTGGTTCCTCCTCGCTTCATTTTATTTTCCTGGAAATGTTTCTTTGGCAAATGAGCTGGTGAATAGGAAAAAAGAACAAGCCACAGCACCCCTGGTTAACCTACCACTGGACCATCCTTTATTCATTTATCCATTTATTCCACTCATCAAAATTGAGCATCTCCTTTGTTCCTGCTGTTGTTCTAGGGAACGGGGGATACAGCAGTGAGCAAAACGAGCTGCTGTCATGGGGCTTACAAATATTAGCTGAGGCTGAGTTATGATGAATGCTAGCAATATAGTAAGTAAGGAGCCATGATAGAGTGACCTGTGTCACTTCAGGGCAAGTGGTCAGGAAATACTCTTTGAGAAGGTGACATGGATATGAAAACTGAAGAATGAGGAGCTCACTAGATAAGGAGGTGGAAAAGCCCCAGAGGAGGCAGGAGAAATGCAAAGTCCCTGTGGCCATATAAAAACAAGGTCTGAGGCTGGGAATGTGGCTCTGTGGCAGAGTACTCATCTAGCATATGTGAGGGCCTGGGTTCAACCCCCAGCACCACACATACTCTCTCTCTCTCTCTCTCTCTCTCTCTCACACACACACACACACACACACACACACACAATCCACCCCCCCCCCCAAAAAAAAACCCATGGTCTGTTCAGGGAATCCACAGAAGTCCATCGAGTGTGGGGCATTATGGTCAGAGAGAAAGACAGGCCAACGACTGTGTGTTTCATTAGAAATAGGACATGATTCCACTTTAGGGTTTTAAGTCAGGGAAGTGACCTGAGCAGTTTGGCTGCGTGTCCTAAGTAGGCATGTAAGTCTTTGTTCCGGAACAACTTTATCAGTTAAGTTGGATCCTGAAGACCAATTTGCCATGGTTGGAAAAGGGCAGAAACAAATTCTACCCACTGCCACGAGAACAAGTGGACCGCAGGATGCTTTACAATATTTTATGTAGACAGAGCAGTTTGGCTGGATCACAAAGGCTTCCATAGTGAGGGAGTGTTTAGGTCACTGAACTAGCCTCAGATGCTCCATTGAGCCTTTGTATCACTGGAGTGTTCCTTCACACACTAGGTGAAATGCTCCTAGGTTTCTAGGCCAGACAACTGACAGTTGCAGCGCCTGCCCCGCCTTGCTGGAAGGTGAACTTGCTACTACAGTGTTTGCTCCTGCTCTTCTCACCATCTCCACTTCTCTTTGGTGATTTTTGACTAGAAGGCACCAGCGTTTTTTTTTTTTTTTTTTTTTTCCCTTGGAGCTGCAGGGAAATAACCTCACGTGTTTGACAGTTTCCTTGTAACATGGCGATACAGGGAACAGCTGCTAATGACCCATTTTCAAAAGATGGCTGGCCCTCTGGTAGCTGGCATGGCTGTGTATGGATCAGTTACGTAATCTGCTGAGCTGCAGCTGTGTGATCAAAGGACTCACAGTCATTTCCACAAAATGAGATATGGCCACTGTATTCCCTGCCAGGAAAGGGAACGTAGAAAAGGCTGGGGAACTGGAATCCTGGGTTCCAGTCTCAGCTCAGTCCTTGCAAACTCCCTGTCCTCAGGGAATGACTGAATTCCACAGGTGATCAGTTTCCACGCAGGAAAAAATGAAGCCTGTGATCTCAACTTCACAAGGGTGTTTTGAGAGTCAAGTGCTTTGAGAAGATTATACTACAGATGCTTCCTGCTGGGGCTGAGGTTGTGGTTCAGTGGTAGATTACTTGCCTACCATTGCATGAGGCACTGGGTTCGATCCTCAGCACCACATAAAAATAAAATAAAAATATTGTCTCTACCTAAAAAAAAAAAAATATTAAAAAAAGATGCTTCCTGCTACAGATAACAAAACACCAAAGCAGACCTGCCTGGATGGTAGGCGATGAATCAGGTTGTTGATCCAGCAGCTTAATGATGTAATCATTTTTTTTTTTCCTTTTTAACTTGGTAGCAATTAGCTGCTGATAACCATTTTGACTCTTGGTTCTCATTCACATTCCTGTGAAGAAGTGGTTGGCTATCTTTGGTTCTAAAAGCAAAGAAATAACTTGAAGTCTACAGCAAAGTTCCTTGAGTCTCCCTATACCCCACACACACAGCGGCAAAGAGACAGATATGTTGAGAAACACATGGAAATTTCCAGCACTGCCGATGGGTGGAAATGGGTATAATTTCTATAGAAAACCATTTGCTGGTTTCTCCTAAAGTTGAACATACACATTCCCTTTGACCTGGCAGTTCCCCTCAGGTGTGTACCCTACAGAAATGCATACAGGTGTCCATCAAGGGACATGTACAAAATGTTCATAGCAGTAAACTGGAAACTAGCTAAGTATTTATCAACAGTAGAATAGATAAATATATTTGACTCATTTCATAATCAAATATTATATTGCAATAAACAATTCACAACTACACACAGAAATCAAAAAGAATCTCACACAGTGTTGAGCAAAAGAAGCCAGACAAAATGCTTACCATTAGAATCCATCTATGTGAAATGCACAATAGTCCAGTGACTCTGTAGAAGTCCGATGTTTACTCTGGAGGGACAGGGCCAGGAAGGAAAGAAGGTGCTGGTGCTAGTCTGCTTCTGGATCTGGGCACTGGTTCTATGGGTACATTTGCCTGGTGAACATGTACCCAGCTATTTTGTGTATTCTGCTGGCTGTCAGAAGTCAGAGTTCCCTCCACACAAACCCAGCTGCCACTGTTGACAATGACCTTGGCTGGCTCTCCCTTTGCACATTTCCAGCTCCCTCTTTGAGCAGATGTGTGTCTGAGAGGCCAGTGGTGAGTGCTGGGCAGGTTATGCCCCCAGACAGATCCGTGCCTTTCGGCTGCCCCTGCCCCCTGCAGGCAGCTCTCCCCATGCTGTGTGCTCCTGCTCTGTTGATTGACCTGTTTGCCCTATAACTCAGTCTTCCCTCAATACCAGCTCCTTCCATTGCCATATAAGTTCATTCCCACTAACCTCCGTCAGCCCAGCTTCCTTAGGAAGCACACTATCTCCTTTAACATCTGGAGTGGTCTGGCTTCTCCCACCCCATGTTGTCATCTTGGACCAAGCCTGGGCCCTGCAGGTTGGCTTCCACATTCTTTCCTTCTTCATAGTAGGATAATTAGCACAAAGCCCACCTGGGCCAAGCCCAAATTCTTACAAATCAATTGCATTAAAAATAGCACAAACATATTTTTAGCCATTTAGGGTCTGCTTATTTGTATATTCCATGAAATAGCACCCAGCATCTGCTAGACAAACCCTGTGTCTCTTAAAGACCCTAAACAGCTGCTGCCCTCTACCCAGAGACACCTTCCTTGATGCTGAGTGACATCACCTGGATCATAAGCCCCCCTCTCCAGTTCCTCTTTCCCAGGGGAGTTCCCCACATGCTGTCTCTGGAGGGTCTCCCACTGAGAAGGACTCTCCTCTCCTGTATCCTATCTGAGCACCAGCCAGGAAAGCTCCATGCAGTCTTGCCACCCTGGGCTTGCCTCCGGCTACCAGCCTGAAATCCCCGTACCTGCCACACCTGTTCTTCCCTGCCAAGTCAGGGTGACCTAAGCATAAGGCCTCATACCATGTGATCCTCAAGGATCTGACCTTAAGCTGGGCCTCTTAAAGTCTTGTCCCCTGACTCCAATAGTGGCCTGCTCTCTGGTTCCTCCACCTCTTTGTCAATGCATGGCATCAGAGTCTCTTCCGGGTTCTCTTCTTGTTACTGTTTAAAATGAATCCTTCAGGGACTGGGGCTGTAGCTCAGTGGTAGAGAGTTTGCCTAGCCCAAAAATAAATAAATAAAATAAAGGCATTGTGTCCAACTACACCTAAAAAATAAATATTTTAAAAAATATGAATCCCTTATTTCCTCAGAGCAAATAGTACCATTAAACATGGCAGAGTGGCCCTGGGATCATGCCACATACTGCAGGTTATCCATGCTACAGAGTGACCTTTTCTTTCCTCTCTGCAGTATTGAGGTGTGAACTGAGGAAAGTTACAACACAAGCCACACACCAGCTCTCCTTAGAGACAAGACTGGGACGGTGTCTTGAAGCCAGCATAGAGGCAGGGACATTGGGGGTGTTTCTCAATTACCTATATATAGGTTCTAGAAAGTAGAACACTTGTGTGGGCTTGAAAATTTAAATTCGAATCCCAGCCAAAGCTTTCACCTGTATTCCCTGTGGGAGGAAGGGTTGTGTGGCACCCATGTTCGCTGCCTCACAGGGAGGAAGGTGGGTGGCTAGGAGCAGGGGCCTCTGACCTCCTTGTCTGGCCCCGAAGCACATGGAGTAGAGGGCATTTTCAGTATCTGCACTTTTAGGGAATCATTATGAGGCACATAAGAAGAGGCCCTGTACCACTGCCACCACCCACAAAAACAGTGGTCCACACCTGGGCAAAACACCAGGACAACCAGTTTTTTTAATGAGGAAGCCCAAAGGCCTTTAAATACACGAGGTGCTTCACCTCAGAAAATGGGAATAAGCTAATAAAGAATTACAGCTCAGAGATGGATGGGCAGACACCACACTGTTAGTGAGCATCACCGGGTTCTAGCTGATTCATGAAGGCCCTGTGTGTGTCCCAGCATGGGGTCCCTGACAGAACAGTGGCACATGGCTGCCATTTGTTCTCACCCTCATGCTGCACCTCAGCTGCAGCCTTCCAAGAACATAGGGAGCCTTCTTAGCTAAGAGCTGAGCAAACGCTTTTTGTGTGGTAGTGGGAATTGAACTTGTGGCCTTGCACATACTAGGCAAGTGGTTAACCATTGAGCTTAACCACCCAGCCTGCCCCGATTTAAAACACTGGACCAGGCCAGGGGCGTAGCGATCCGAGTTGTGATCCCAACAACTTGGGAGGCTAAGGCAGGAGGACTGAAAGTCCAAAGCCAGCCTCAGCAACTTAGCAAGACCTTGTCTCAAAATTAAAAAAAAAAAAAAGGAAAGGGTATGGATGTGGCTCAGTTCAACCCCTGAATACCAAAGCTGGGGCACATTGGACCAGTGATTCCTTTGTACAAATGCAGGCTCCTTTGAGCATTCTACCACCCCACAGGCCTGGGAGGGGTAGCTTGCTGGAGGCACAGGCCCCTTTCCCTCTGCTGTGCGTGTGCAGGTGCAAGATGTTGCATTTCACTGTTGGCCTGGGACTTCCTTGCTGAACAGCCTCTGCCCTGCCTTATGTTGCCTGGGCATGAAGAAAGTGTAATTAGGTGCTGCCTAAAACACACTCCCCCAGGGACTGGACCCTTCTTGGACCCACTGAATCCACCTGGCCATTCCTTGGTGCTTTCTTCCATTTGTCATTCAGTGCTTCTGTTGTTGTACAGCTCAGTGCTTAAGGCACAGCCAAATGCCTTCTGCTGGTCACCTGTGCTCATGCTGCACCTGGGATTCTAATGGCAGAAGGGCTACACACTCAGAACCTGGAGGTTCACCAGGGCTTAGTTACTTTTGTATGTACCTTAGGGTGAGCAGAGCTCTTGCCCAGATAGCAGAATTTTGTTTTTTTTTTCTTAAATTTTTTTTTAGTTGTCAACAGACCTTAATTTTATTTATATGTGGTGCTGAGAATCAAACCCAGGGCCTCCCACATGCTAGTCAAGTGCTCTACCACTGAGCCACAACCACAGCCCTCTTTTTCTTTTTTAAAACTATATATTGCACTAGACTGGGAGAGAAAGCCATTTCTCTCTCTGGTTTCCTAGAGAACAGAGCAGGTGTAGGCACCCCATCTGTTCTCCTGGGCCCTGGTCCTCACTGGGCTTCAATGCTGACTTAGGTCTGGCAACTGAAAGAACATTTTCCAGATGAGACCAGGCCTTGAGGCTAGCTCTGGGCACCTGAAACTTCAGGCAGTTCCTCATCCCAGAAACTTGAAGGCTGGGGCTCCACATCAGTGTGCAGACGAGGGCTGGGGCACCACATTAGTGTGCAGACAAGGGCCGAAACTACAGCCACTTATTCTCGCACGTTCTGAAGGCCGTATGTCTGAAATCAAGGTGTCTACTAAGTGCAGTGGCACACGCTGGTAATCCCAGCTACTCTGGAGGCTGAGGCAGGAGAATCACAATTTCAAAGCCAGCCTCAGCAACTTAGCAAGAACCTGTGTCAAAAAATAAAAAGGGGGCCTGAGGTTGTAGCTCAGTGGTAGAGTGCTTGCCTAGCAAGTGTGAGGCACTGGGTTCTATCCTCAGCACCACATAAAAATAAATAAATAAAAGGTATTGTGCTTATCTACAACTAAAAAAAATATTAAAATAAAATAAAAAGGGCTGGGGGTGTAGCTCAATGGTAGAGACACGCATCTTTTCTGTGTGTGTCTGCTCTGCATCCAACTCTCCACTGGATTAGGGCCACCCTAATGACTTTGTCTTCATCATCAAAGACCCTGTTTCCAAATACAGCCATATTTCACAGACACTGGGGGGTTAGGACTTCAACATTCTTGGGTGGGACACAATTCAATTCATAGAGGCTCTCCTTGAGGAGAGAAGCCCAGGTGTTGACAGGGCTGTGGAGTTTGGCGCCTCTCTGCTGACAACTGCCTGAAGTGACAGCCGGATGTTTGATGGACAAGTCGGGAGGACTGGGCAGGTTAGGGTCCACCACTGCACTTCTCAGGCCAGTCTGCAGGTCTCAGGGTGATCTGATCCCCCTGGCTCTAAAACCCAGCCAGCAGATACTAGTGGAGCTGTGAGTCTGAAGGAAGTGACCCGTGTCTGCCCTCTGCCCTGTCTCTCCTGCAGAGCGTCTGGAATTTTGGCTTTGTCACCTGAACGGTCTGAGGTTTATCACTTGTGGGCTGAGGAAGGGCTGTGTGCTGTGTGTGGGTGTTGGGGAGCAGCAGACACGGAGATTCTGGGCAAAAGAACAGAGAGGCCCAGCCTCCACTGGGGGACGTAACCAGGCAGCTCTGGAGCTGACCAACTCTGAAAGCTGTGTCCCAGGAAACCCCTCAGTTCCAGAAAAATCAGGACGGTTGGTTACCCTCAAGGAGAGAAAGCGAAGACCCAAGATGGAGTCCAGATTAGGTCAGGCTGGGAAGTGGGGCCAAGGCAGGCTGGCTGGCCGTCTGCTGTGCAGGTGTCTTGAACTTCTCCAGCTGGAGGCTTGGTTTCCGCCCTCCAGCTGGCTCAGTGTCTTGCTCTTCTCATTGAGTCACCCTTGTCTGCCCCTCCACTCTGAACACAGCTCCCTGTGTAGCAGGCCTTATTGCCCTCGGGCTCTTATTCTCAAAAAGGGAGGAGAACTCTCCCTCCCTAGAGCTTCTAAAAAACATAAGGACTGTTTTGTAACACCTCTTCTCCTATCCTGAATGAAATTCCTTGAAATATCAATGAAATATCATTGATGCATCCATAACCTTAAAAATGACCATAAATGTGACCTAAAGGAGCAATGGAAGAAAAGTGACTCCTAATGCGTGGCTTGCATTTCAGCCTGGCAGTACTGTAGCAAGGCCATATAAAAGGAAAAGCCACCAGGAGGCGGGATTTCAGGAAGCTGCTGTTTTAGGCCCTGGGTCACTCCAAGTGCCATAGCCACAGGTGGGATCTCTCTGAAGGCCACCATGCCCCTTAGGTTTGCCCAGCCTCAGGACACTGCCATGTCTGCTCTGAACCTTTCTACACTAGCATTCCTGCCACATCTCTCTTCCTTCCCTACCCTGTATTTGCTGGAGTTGTGCAGTTTAGGCCGGATCTAGAGGATCAGGACAGAGCTCCTTGTTCTGTGTGTTCAAGCTCAAGTAGAGGCTTCTTTGTGACACTGAGCCCTGCAGTGGGACAGACCCTTCTTGTGCCTGGGATTGGCCTACCTTGGCCTTCCCTAATCTGGCAGTTTGTGGCAAATTATGAATCTAATTGAGCAGCCCTGGTTTTTATGTGGGAAATAGCTTGAGTCAAGGACTAATTATCAGCTGGAAGCGCTCAGGCACAGGCACACAAGGCCCCCAGTGTACTGCATTCAGGATGGGGTTGGGGACCTGGGAAGGTAGGGCATGATCCCCTTGGGAATGAAGGAGCCAAGCAGAACTGAAATCTGTGTCCAGGGACGGCTGTGCTCTTTCCACTCTTTTCATACACCCCGGTGGCTGGGAAGGACACTTAGCTGCATTTGTGACAGGGCAGCATGTCCAGCAAGGTCTTGTGAGGATTTGAAAGGAGGGAGGGTTATGTTTCTCATCATGATCCAGTTTCCCTGTTTTTTCCATCCTTTGTGACTGTGGCAGTGTCTCTGGTACGTCACTCGGGCTCTTGGATAGAGAGACCCCAGTGTAGGATCTGGTCCAACATGGATTCCTTTGAAGTCAGCCTAGAGGGTGCAGGCACTGCTCCTCCAGAGTAGCACCTTCTCGTGGAGGTCAGTCAGGCGTCTGTGGGGAGCACTGCAGAGCAGAGTGCCCCTCCTTCAGGCTGCAGTAGGAATTGGAACTTTGCAGCAGTTCTCATCTTGAGAGTCACATCAGGGACACCTAGCAGCACTGTCATTTCATAAAGAGATAGTAATGCAGCATTTAAGACTGATGGTTAAGGTATTAGTGTCAACCAAAAAGAGGGAATTGATTATTACAGGGGTAATTCACAGAACCAAAGAATAAAAATGCATGTGGCCCCAAGGAAGGAGCTGGAGCCAATCAGCCTAGATTCCAGTGCCCAACTAGCCATCAAACTTGCTGTACACTGGAATCCTGTAGGGAACTTTGGAAACCACTGGTGCCTACACTGCACTTTAGATCTGGTTTCATTTCACTGGGCATTTTAAAAATATATATATTTATTTTAGTTGTAAATGGACCTTTATTGTATTTATATGTGGTGCTAAGACTCGAATCCAGGGCCTCACACATGCTAGGCAAGTACTTTACCACTGAGCCACAACCCTAGCCCTGGCATTATGGTTTTTTTAAAGTTCCTCAAGTGATTCTCACTTCCTTTTGTCTCACGGCCCCTAATCTTTGCCCAGGACCCAAGCTCCCTTGTCATGCCAGGCTGCCTGGTCAGCAGGAGGCACTTGCCACCAGGCAGGTTTCAGAAAGGTCACCATTGATAGGAAGTCACCACTGTGAGCTGAGGCCTCATGAAGCCCTGGAGTACTGCTAGGCTTTCCCAGGCCATCCATTTCCCCAGTCTTTGTAACAAATATTCCAAACCTTCTCTTTCTTTGTGCTGGATCCCCAGATCCCCCTGGTCTGCCTGGGTCCACACCCCACAGGACCATGGGCCTCCCCGCTTGCTTTCCTGCCTGAGCTATGCTGGAAAAGTTTCCCATAGTTCCACCCTCTGTACGTGCAGCCCCAGCAAAGGAGCCCGTGGGTGCTGACTGTCAAGGGAGCCTCATTTACCCTGTACTGGCTGTACTGGTACCTTCAGATGCTGCTAGCCATCAGTAGCCACTTGCAGGGGCTGGTAAAGTTACCTGGATGTGTAGATCAGACTTTGACCAATGGGAGACCAATGAGAGACAGGTAACAGGACAGAGCCAACAGATTGTCTCCTGACCCTGTAGTTTCTATGAGTCTCTCCTGCAAGGCTGAGCAGCCAGCTGTGTTGAAAGCTCTGACCAGCTTGCACTTCCCCAAGCGTACTCTTCTCTGTCCCCGTCTAAACTTTATTCTCTCTCCTTGTTTCCCTGCTCCCAACAAAGTTAACATGGACACTACTGTCTCAGTTTCTATTTTGAGGGAACCAAGCAAAGACACTTTAGACCAGTAACTAAGAAAAACATGGGTCAGAAATAAGGTGATCAATTGTCTTGGTTTGTCTGGACGGAGGGGGTTTCCAGGACATAGGACTTTTAGTGCTAGAACTAGGGAATTCTTAGGCCTTCTAGAACTAGCTGCTCACCCTAGCCAGAAGGCAGGGGCCCGTTTAACCACTTACTAGTCCCCTGAAACCCATTCCCTCTGATTCCTTGGGAAAGTGGTCCCCATTCTCTTAAACTATTGGAACATAGGCTGGTATATTGTTAGTCACCTGACAAATCCAGTTCAGTCATCTGTTCAATACTCGTGCGCTGGTGTCTTTCTGTGCTAGACTGGTGCCAGGTCCTGGGAAGAGGAGGACAAATAAAAGCAGTCACAGGGGATGGTGATGGAATGTTACGGCTAAATATTGGTAATAAAATACGCGTTGCAGTCTAATAGACTGGGAGGGATGCTTAAAACCCCCTAAACTACCAAAGGCAGAGCGGGTATAGGATGCTTTTCTGGCGGGACGCGCTCACACGCTGGCCAGTGAAAGTTCCGTGCAAGGACCTCGCGGTTGGAGACGAAAGAGGAAGCAGACACGTGTGTAGGGCGCTGGAGACTGCGGCCTGGTCCCCAGAGGTGGCCCCGCTCCGGGATTCGTGCCCTTGCGGCCCTTCGGTTGGCCTGGGTCGTGACTGAGGCGACGGGCGTGCGGAGGACCGGTGCCCCGCGCTGGCCAGCGCCCACCGCGGTCGCCGCTTCCGCGCCCTCCGCTTCCGCGCACGTGACCGCGCGTCGCGCTCTGACGCGTTTTCCCGGTCCGCTGCCCGCGGCCGCCGTCGCTCCGGCTGTGGCTGCCGCGGCTGCTGCGCGGCTCCGGGCGCGCCGGCCGGGGGCGCCGAGATGGAACCGTGAGTGCCGGCGCGGGCGGGCGGAGCCGGGGGTCCGGGTGCGGGGCGCTCTGCCCGGGGCGCCCTCCGCGCGTGCGGCTCGCGGGCGGGCGAGGGGGCGCGGCGCGCGGGCCCGGCCCGGGGGCGGTGGCGGCGAGGGGAGGCGACCGGAGCCCCCGGCCCGCCCCGCAGGAGGAGGGGAGCGGTGCGCCCCGGGGTCTGGCCAGCGGGCGGCCCTGGCCACCCCGAGCCCCGGCCTCCGCACCGGGAGCCGGACGCACCCCCTCCCCGCGGCTGCCGGGCGCGCGACTGGGGGCGCTGCCCGGGGGCGCCTCCCGAGGCGCTGGTGACGTGGGCACGCTGGAGCCGGCACCGCCTCGCAGGGTCACTGGGATGCCGAGTTTTATGAGTTTTGCAATCTGCTGACTTTGGCCGAGTCCCCTGTGAAGTGCAGAGGCTTTAATGGGGAAAAACCTGTCTGGGTGGCCCCAGGGACGCCGTCCCTAAAGCTTGCTTTTGATGCCGCAGAGTCACCCGGGTGACCCCAGGGAGCGTCCGGAGAGGGGATTGGTGGGAGGCTTGGCGCTGAGTGGAGCTGCGGAAGGTCCAGGGCCGAGTGCGAGTCCCGCAGCGAGGAGGTTTGCCGGGCTCTGCAGGGTGGCCCGGGAAGGCGGCCTCAGGAGGGAGGGACTGTGTGGGTTAGAGGTTGATTTGGGGTTCTAGAGGCAGAAAAGTAACGTGGTGGGGGAGGTTGCCTCCAGGCAAGCGCCTGTGGTAGAAGGACACTTTTCCCCTCCTGCTTTTGCAAGTTAGTTGGTCACTTCAGCACAGGGTGGAAAACCAGGCTGGCATTAAGTGTCAGGCCCAGGTGGATGTTTTAAAGGTCTCTCTTTTAAATAAAAGCCAGGTGGAGGTGTGTTAGCAGTGTTGCTCTTGTGTTGCGTCTTGGAACACTCAGGTAAAGGTGCCTTCCAGATATGTGGCCCTGTGGCACAGTGGTGGCTGCATGCTTCAAGGGTCCTCTTACGGACCTCTTGGGTTGGTTGGCTGGGCAGGGCATTTGGGATTCTTGCCTTGACCCATTCTGTGGGGAATAGTGGAGTATGTGAAGGGGATTGGACTTTGGCCAGAACTGGAACCCAGGTCCCCTGCCTACACTGTCTGCTACAGGCCAGGGGACTAGCCCAAACGGAAGCCATTAACCAAGGAAAGGTCTTGGGGAGGAACTGTTTACTGCAGCTTGAATGAGAGATTTGATACCCACAGTGTGACCCGCTGTGGGCACTTGCTGTCCGGGAGGTGTGCCTCAGGCTCTGTTGGGCAAAGGGGTGGGGTGGTAGGGTGTGGATATCCGGAGGTCAGAGCGCCACATCGTCCAGTGTTCAGTGTGGCACTGAACTGGGAATCACTAAAGGTTTTGGGCAGTAAATAAAATCCTACTCAAGGCCAAACATCTGAAGCATGTCTGGTTAGGTCAGAGTGCTGTCCAAGGCCAGAAGGGACAGGAGCAGGGTTGGAGCCTGAAGAAGGAAGTGGGTGGGAGAGATCAGGAGAAGACAGCTGCCTGGAGGAGCCAGGGCAATGCCAGCAAACTTCTCAGGAGCGTGATGCCACACTGCCCACACTGCAAACCCTGGCCCCAGTGACCTCTCAGCTCACGGATGGCTCAACCTGCTCTTTAAAAAGACAGAGAGATTGCCAGCAGAACCAGTCAGAGCCTTAGTTTTTAAGGCTTCAACCAGGAGTTTCCTGCCACCTCCATCCCTTCTGATAATGCCAGGACAGGAGAGGTATAGGCTGCATCTTGAAGAGTGGTCAGGTGGCTTCTTTTTGAGCTCTGCTGCCGAGGCTTCCTTGTGCCCTTTGGTTGCTTTGCTTCTCTGTTGCGTTTCTCTGAAGAGGTCAGTAAGGCTGGCATTGTGTGGGTCTTGCTTGGTGCGCAAGCCGAGTGCATTTCACATGTGTCTTTCATCCTGGGGTGTTTTTGAGTAGGAGTGTATCGATTAGACCCATCTCTGCCATCAGTGAAGGTGAACAAATTAAGCTCTGTGGATCCTGCTATGGCTTCAGGGTCCCAAGCCTGCCGAATCTCCTAGTGCTTGAGGGGACATCAGGCTTGGTCAGAATCATGTTCCTGCAGTCCCGGAGTTATTTAGGATCATGTCTGTTAGCTAATTTTTCTTTTTTCTGAACCAAATGATCTCTAGAAATAAAATATAACCAAAGATAACCTCTTGGGAGTTGACTGTACGAGGTACTTTCGTATCGCTTTACACCTGTCATTTTGTGGACTCCTCACCACCACCCTGCTGCCAGGAGGCTTTCTAACGTCCCTGTTTTGCAGATGAGGGGACTGAGGTACAGCAGGTCCATTGAGTTCTCAACGCTAAGCTGTTAGGTCTCGGCTTGAAAGGAAGCCTCACAGTTGGCTCCAGAGCCCGAGCTCTTGACCACTGTCCTCTACTCCTTTGAGACAACAGCTGGCAGCTGACCTGTCCTCAGCAAGAGCTTTCAGGAGCAACCCCTTCCTCATCACAGAGAGCCCAGGAAGGGGTCCCTGTTTCCTGGATGTAATGGGTCAGGAACCCGAGGTCCTGAGAGGTAGCGGCCCCAGGTCCCTCTGCTGGTTAGTGGAGGAGAGGCCTTCCTGCTAGCCTTTGGACACTGGACCCCAGGCCACATGACCTGGCACTGGCTGGAGCCCCACCCTTGGCCGGCAGATAACTTTTGGGAGAACAAGTGTGCTGCCCGGTGTCTGACCTGCTTCCTTGTTCCGTTTGGCCTGGGTCAGGCATTTGATGACCTAACCAACAGGCTCCTGGATGTGAGCCACTGACCTGCAGCCTGGAAAGGATGCACAAGCTCATGCTCCCTAGAGGAGCCCATTAAAATGCACAGGATATTGTTGGGCCTTGAATTATCACATAATGGTATTTTTGAAGGCTCACTGCTTGAGTAGGTAAAGAAATTATTTATAATATATTCAAAGTGATTGATTGAAATTTCAGACTTCTAATTCTGTTTGCCCCCTCAGAAGTTTCTTTTCAAAACCCCTTCAATGGTAGGTTATTTAAAAAGCAAAGATTTGGTGAGGGAGTAGAGTGGCCTCCTTTCTGCCCTGACCCTCACATGTTGGGTGCACATATGTGGGTTCAGATCCCACCTCTACCTCCTGCTGCCTAGGACCCTCACCCTTCTGTTTTCCCATGTTTAAATGGCCTTGTAACACCAGTGCCCAGAAAGCTTCTAGCCTGATGTCAGGTAGGTGCTGCCCTTCCCTTCAGTCTGAAGCTCACAGAGGGGACTTCTTACACAGTACATGTCCAGAGACACTGTGCCAGCGAGACTGAAATTTTTCACAATATGAAGTGGAGACACTGCGTGGAAACACCTGTACTCCAGGCTACTCAGTAGGCTGAAGCAGGGGGATCACTTGAGCCCAGGAGTTTGAGACCAGCCTGGAAAACATATCAAGACCCCATGTCAAACAAAGGAAAGAGAGGGACAAGAAAACACAACTGTCACTTTTAAAAACTTACATGATTGAGTGCTACCTTCTCACTACACCTTTTTAAACATTTTGCTTTTTATTTCAATTTCAACTCCCGACAACCCTATAAATGCTGGTTCTCTTTCCTGCAACGAGGCCCTGGGAGGTGGCTTTAGCTTGCCTGCAGCTGTGGTGTTGGAGAGTGGGGAGTGTGGCTGATGGACACAGGCCAGCACCTTGGTTAAGGAAGAGATTGTTTTTATGCCAATTGTGAAAAAATAAAACCTTAACTAAAACGTGAGAATGGACTGAGGGATTTTAAAATCCTGTCCCGCTGCACAGATCCTAATAAGTTCTCTAGTGGGAAATCTACATTTACAGTTGAACAAGTAGCAAATTACTAGTAATATTTTTGGTCGTAACCACCTACTGTATTGGTGACTTGATGAAATGAGGTAAAATATGTCTTGGTAACAAGGCTTCTGCCTCCTGGGTGCCATCTCTGGCCTAGTGCTGTCATTGGGGTGCTCTAAGGTGCTTATTTTTCCCTTCCATGAAGGCTGGTACCCTCCTTCATTCTCTGCCCCCAGAATCCTGCCTGTTCTGCAGTCTTCTGCCTGAGGCCTGCATGAGCTGGGCACACTGTGCGCTGGACTCCCACCCTCTGCCAGTGCTGTTTGGTGGACTCTGTGGAGGCTGGCATGGGAGGGAGAAATGCATAGTGAGTGTGTAATGCTGGCTGCAGGGGCTCTGAGGTGCTTGACTGGCCTAGTGGGGCTTTCTAGCTGGCTGAGCGCGTGTGGCCCTGAGGTCTGTGGTGGGTGCCGGGCGGGCCTCTTGTAGTGAAGTGGCATGGACCTGCTTTGCCTACCTCAGATGGAAGGGGAAGCTGGAGCCACCAACACCATAAAAAGACAACTTGGGAGAAGACAGATGTTGTGGTTCAATGTTTGACAGTTTATCATGGCAGGGAACATAGTGGAACTCCAAGGAATCAAGAATAGACTAGGGAAGAGCGAGTGGGAAAGGTGAAGTCATTGGACACCCACTGCTTGGGCATGTGCTGGGCCTACTGGTCAGGGCAGGAATCAGGGAGGACATGGATGTTGATGGATGTGGATCACCCGCGATAAAGCCCTGAAACAGGCTTGGGCACTGAGTCCTGCAGGTGGGTAAATGGTTGCTTTCTCTCAGGGGTTGGGGTGCCTCACCTGAGGCAGATTGCCGGCCAGGATGGAGTAACAATCAGTGGCAGCAGGTGGGCGGCCCGATGGCAGGGATAGCTGATAGCTGCCAGTTATTCTGAAAGGGACAGTCGCGGGTGCCTAGAGAGAGGAGGTTATCTACACTTGCACAACTTGGTATTTAGAGTTTCATTTTTAAATTCTGGTTATTTGTGTTGTGTATATCCATGGGAAGTTTTTGGTTTTGTTAGATTATTTCATGAAAAGTGACTTAGCTCCTGCGGGTAAATGATCCCAGATGTCCCTTCCTTGGGACATCCCAAGCAGTCCCTTGGGAAATGGTGATGACTGTGCCTAATGAGGGAAAGATAGGACTTGCAGTGACTCAGATTATGACTGCAGTTTGGGGGCTAGGAAATTTGTATTTTTAAGCACTCCTGAAATTGAGGTTAGTTAATAAGAAGCCCAAAGAGTCCAAGGGGATGTTCTCTTTCATTGCATTTGGAAGCTCTTCCAAGGCCTGGGGGTTCTAGCTAGGCCAGGACTTAGAGCACATGTCAAATGCCTAGTGTGGAATGAAGCCCGGGCCTGCAGAGGAAGGAGCTGCCTGGCCCAAGATGAACAAGCCAGAAGAGGTGGCAGGTATGCAGGAGGTCCCCGCCCTGCTTAGCTGGGCAGAAGACTTCCCCTTGACCCCCTGGGTGTAGTGGGAAATGCTGTCCCTGGCATTTCACCTGTGCTTGCGGAACTACACAAGCACTTTGGAAATGCAGTGGAAGTGGAGTCAGTGTGAATGCCTGTCGGGTGCCAGGCCTGGCAGGCAGGTGGTACTTTGTCTTCAGGTGCTCAGTTGCATAGTGCAGACACACCTGTTGTGGTGGCAAGATGGGGCAGTCACGAGAAGGCAGACACAGTGTGCCTGAACTTGGAAGAGGATTTAGACAAGCTGGCAGGGAGAAAAGAGCCTTTTGATCAGGAAACAGTGTGAGGGCTAATCTGGAGTCAGGCAGGTGCATGCAGGGAGGTAGGAAGATTGGATTGGGATTGTAGGGAAGGACTTGGAGGACCTCAAAAGCCCTAAGGAGGAGCCTACACTTGCCTAGTTGGTGGGGAGCCACCCCAGGCTTTATAGGGGGCAGGTTGTATGGGGGCTATAGTAACAACAACCAAGAAGCTGGAAGGCAGTGGCAGTAATCCAGGTGGGAGTTCCTGAGGATCTGCTGGGAATGGAGGGGACTTGGGAAGCAGGGACTTGCCTCTTGTGGCTGTGTGGGATGAACAGGAGAGGACATGCCAGATGACTCAGAGGTTTTAGGATTTGGAAATGGAGAAAGGATTGAGGCAGGAAGTGGAGAGTGGGTACAGGATTTCCGTCGTGTTCTTCAGTGAGTTTTGTTTTAAACGTATGGACCATAAAGAAGTATAGGACGTCTGAGTGAGGATGTTTTGGGGACACTATTTTAGAGTGAGGTCGGGGTGCACAGGGATGGTTCCTGAAAGTAGGAAGGACAATTAGAGGGGAAGCAGATAGCCAGTGTTTGGAGAAACATGAGCATCTGGGGCTGGAGAATTTCAAGAAGACATACAAGGCATTGAGTGGACATGAGGACTGGGCAGGCTGGTGGCTCAGAGGCCTCTTGAAGGTGGACTTTGCAGTTTTTTGCAACCCAGTTTGGCCTCTAGTGGTTGTAGAAGTGTCCTCCAGTAGGTCTGATCATAGAGGGTGACAGGCTGTATTGGTCACTGAGACTTGCCTGCCTTGACCTAGGTCCGCGTGGTGGTTAGGAACACTTGGCATTTCAGCGGGAGGTGACTTTGGCAGGAGGCAGAGCTGTCAGTTGTACCTGGGTCAGGACAGCAGTACATGCCCCGGGTGTCGCCATTGGGCTGGTCTCCCCACAGCAGAGATGGGCTAGTTCTGGCAAAGCTTGCTCACTTCTCTCTCAATGTTTTTGTTGTTCTGCTGTGAGCAACAGTGGAGACCTGAGGTTTGTCTTAGCTAGGGGCAGTGTTCCTGGGCCTTCAGGAGTCTGTTTTTGGGGGTCAGAGGTTTTAGATGAGAAAGTAACAGTAGAGGGAACCATGGAGGGATCCCAGGCACAGTCTAGGGGCCATTCCTGGCCCTTGATGGCACTGTAGGCTGCAGAGGGTCTGGACGCAAGCCTTCCAGAGTGTGGTAGGGCTGAGAATGTTTGCTGCTTGTCAGGACACAGTCAGTGGAAAGCAAGGCCTGTGGCTGCTCTTCTCCAGCCTGCTGACCAAGTGTGGGCAGCTGTGACCTGGGCGTGTTTCTTGAGCTAAGAGATTTGCTTTCTGTGTCTTTTTTCCATTGACTTGGGTGACTGTTGGAAATTTTCTAATTAAACTGGGTTAAGTGTAAGTTTTAAGATAAAAGACATGATGGGTTCCTTTTTTTCCTTTTCTTTTCGGTGGCACTGGGGATTGAAACCAGGGATGCTCTACCACTGAACTGTATCACCAGGACTTTATTTTTTATTTTGAAACAGGGTCTTGCTAAGATGCTGAGGCTGGCCTTGAACTTGGGATCCTCCTGCTTTGGCCTCCTGAGTCACTGAAATTACAGGCGTGAGCCACTGTGCCTGCAGGTGTGCCTTCACCCTGTGCTTGGGGAGCTCTCAGTGTTGCTCTGGGTTGGGCTGCTGTGGGGCATGGTTCTCCTGAAGGGAGCATGATGGGGGAGCTCATGAATGGCTATGCATGAGTTCTCCAAACAAGTTCATGTTCACACAAGAGTGGCAGCTTCCTGGTGGCGGCATCTCATAATCTGGCATTTATCAAAACACCAGTACAGTACTAATAACTCTATTTGCATTTCCCCACCATCCAGTCCATTGAGCTTGGTGTAGTTTTTTCTGTGTGAAAATGCCCTGTGTGTTGCCTAGAAATCTTCCCTTCTTCAGAATGTAAACAGAAATGTATTCAGCACCCCAAGTGAGGAACTTGAGGGATAGCTCCACCCCTGGTAACGCAGGGACAGAGGAGATGCTTGTTCTCCTGTGGGTGTCAAGTTTGAACTTGGTCGCGCTTTCCAGAGCCTCCCTCCAGGGGAGTGGCAGGTGCTGCCAAAGGGCAGAGTTATCATCTCCAGAGTATTTCCCACTCTGTAAATCAGAGGGACTGGGCTCCGTCCTGGAGACCATTTCCAGCTGTAATGCACGAGGCTCTCCGAGTTGGGACCTGGCTCCTTCACCAGCTTCCATCTGCGCCAGGCAGGTCATTTGTGGGTCAGAGTTTGGACCTGGATTTTCACTGGGTCTATCATTCAGTCAACCCCATGACCCTGACCTGAATGTCCATGGGGCAGAGTACACATGCACCAGGCAGTCAGTAGGGCCACGTCAGAGTGGCCATGGCTCCCAGGCCTCACCTTCGCCCTGAGACGCATGGCAGAGTGGCAGCCTCCTGCCTGGCAGCTGGAGTCGATGTGGGGAGGAGACAGGTTATTCATGGCATGCCTCTGTGCACAGGAGTCGGTGACCTTTCCCTCATTCTTGGCCACACCTGTCTCAGGCGTGAGAGAGTCAAGTCCACTGTACTGCTCCTGGCTCCCAAGGCCAGGAAGCATGGGGACTGTGGACACACAACAAAGCAAGAGCCAGCCTGGGCTCCTCCCTGGTCTGTGGTGCTTCTTGAGGGTTCAGGCAGGGGCGGGCCAGCCAAATCCACCTGCCGTCTCTTTGTAAGTGAGGTTAAGTCGAATTGGAACACAGACAGCTGTGTTCATGGGACGCCTTGGCCACTATGAAGGCTGAGCCAAGTGCTCTGCAGAGGCAGGGTTACCAGAAGTCCTCAGACTTTGTGGGGAGTTCCAGGGGAAGATTTGTGCCCCTCTGCGTTTCCTTTGGACAGTGGGTGGGGAACTGTAGGTGTGCTTCCACATTGGCGTAAATTGTGTCAAAAGCAGACTCAGCTATGAAGGTCAGCTGCTCTTCACTAGGACGGGGCTTCAAAGGAGGGACCCTGCATTTGTGGAGGCCAGATGCAAACGAGCTGTGGTCCTTGGCGTTCTTTTGGGGCATGTCTGTGACATACCTGGGACAGCTCGAGTTGAACATGTATGAGTGAGTGAGTCAGGTTCCTTAAGGTCACACTGGGGCTCTGCTCCGGCAGCTGGAGGTGGGATTTGTGAAGGAGGTTAGAGCCCACCACCTGGTGACATGTGACCTTGTGAGAGCAGAAGCCACAGCACGTTCTGCCACAAGGGCTGGATTTAGCCTGTCCTGTGCAGGCCAGGGTGGCAGGGGCTGACCCGGGACATGCAGGATGGTGTGATGTCTTTGGGACTGCTTTGTCAGGGAAGGTCACAGGTTTCAGAACAGGTGTCCTTGTGAGGTGAGGGCTGGGTGGGGGGGGGGGGGTGGGCGGATGAGGCCAGTGTGGCCTTTCGGGCCTGGCAGGGGCTGGCATGTGTGCTGTGCGGCCGTCCTCCTGTGGCTCTGTGGGTCACCCTGCTCTGCTCTGCAGGTTGGCACCCATGCGGCTCTACACGCTCTCCAAGCGCCACTTTGTGCTCGTGTTTGTCGTCTTCTTCCTCTGTTTTGGCCTGACTGTCTTCGTTGGGATCAGAGGTAAGTTCAGTGTTGGATCGTTCCATCATCTCGCCTTCACGGCCGCCTTGGCGTGTTGCCTCTCAGCCTGCCCAGCTGCACCCCTTCGTCCCACCAGGTCCAGTGTGGACGGAGCCCACAGGCCAGAAGAGGCCTCTTCCTGCACCTCTTCTCCTGGGGGAGGCGCAGTGAGCAGCTGAGTGACCCTGGCCATGCCCCTCATAACAGCCAGGCCTCCAGGTCAGCCTTTTGTCAGCACCTTTTAGTGGCCAACAGACACTTCTGGAGTCTGTTGGCACTGTGCTGGGCATCCAGACCTGCTGCCCTGGGGGATGGCAACCTACAAGTCCTGATACAGTGAACGGGGGTGGGGTGTGATTGATGGCACAGAGCAGGGGCGGTGCGGGGAGCAGGGAGGGGCTCTAGTGACACCCTGAGCCCTCAGCAGGGCCCCATGAAGGGTGCTGGCAGCCTCATGGTATCCAAGTGGGAGTGTGGGGATCTGCCTTCGCCCTTGCCTTTAGTCACCCAGCTGCAGGTGTTTGGGGGGAAAGCCACACCAGGAATTTGGCCTTGAAAGTGCTTTGGAATCTTGTAGGTAGGCCAGGCTCCTCTCCCACAGAGAACAGAACCACAGTAGTTCTCAGTGGTTCTCACAAGGTTTCCAGAAACCCCGGAGTCTTCAGTCTGCCTGAAGGATGGGCAGCAGGACCCCCATGTGGTTGGAGAGTGCACCTCTTCATTTTCTTTTAAGTAAACTGTCATTGTCTTTGAGGGTGGTTTCTGGTGGCCCTTGATTCCACCAAAGCACTAACGCTGCAGTGTGACAGCGATGCTTGGCCTATCCCAGGGGCACTTGTGCCTCAAGAGCCCCTTTCCTACCTAAACTGACATTCTGTTGGTGAGAGGGCTGGGGAGGCTGTTCTGCTGCTGCTCTGGTGATGGTGGTGGTGATGATGCTCAGGTGAGAGCTGGTGGTGTTCGTTCTAGTCGGGGGGGGGGGGGGGGGAGAGAGAGAGAGAGAGAGAGAGAGAGAGAGAGAGTGAGAGAGAGATTGATTCTCCTTAAGCCATATTGTTCTACTAGGCCTTCAGTAGATTTCATGAGGCTCACCCACAGCAGGGAAGGGGTCTGGAATCTGCTCACTTAGTCTACTGATTCAAATATTAATCTCATTCAGGAATTCCTCACAGACACAATAGAATAATGTTTAGTCAAGTATCTAGGCCCCCTGTAGCCCAGTGAAGTTGACACATAAAATTAACTATCATAAGTACTCTGTTCCTAATTACTTTATGTGTCAAGGTTATTATTTATTTTAGAGTTAAGAGTACTTAAGGGACCATTGGGTTAGTCCCCTCATTTTGCAAATAAGGAAATTGAGACTCAGAAAGCCTAGTTAGCAAAGAGTAGAGTCCTGGTTCTTCTGATTGCCATTTCTTAATTCTTTCCTGGAAGCCAGACTGCCTGGTTAGGAGTTCACTCAGATTGTGAATCTATTTAAAAGAAGCCTGATTCTGAATACGGGCCTCCTTCCTACAGGGAGTCTTGCTTCTCAGCACATTCCAGAGACATATCCCTGTGCTAGTTGAGGTATACACACCAGCATTGCCTGCAATGAAGTGGAGGATTATTGGCAGCAGGCTGGGATGGTCACAGAGGCACCCCAGGAAGCTGGCATCACATCTCAGAATGATATGTTTTAGAGCAAATCCAGTTCTAAATTACATTAAAATCAGATTCACAGTGTCTCCTTTGACTATTTCTTTTAAGTCCAAAGTTCTGGAGGATTATGACAAGGCTAATAAAATTTTGGAGAGGATTTTGGGAAGGTGGTGGAATAGGAAGGAATCTGTTTAGATGACAACCGCAGTGGCAGAATCTGTGTACCTGTTTTGGAGCTCGAGTGCCAGTTGAAGGCTTGCAACTCCCAGTGTAGGATTGGAACCATAAATTGTGGCTAATTTCATTCAATGAAGGTCTTAGCACTGTATAGGGGCCCATTGCCCCCAAGCCCTAAAACGGTTAGCTGTGTATGTGTTCTTGGAACAACCTGTGCATAGCTTGTGGGAATCAAGATGAGCAAAACGACCCTGTTCTTCTAATATTGTGCTATAATTGTTGGATTATTGCTTCTGATCACAGAGATACAATGAGGTGGGCATCCATTGTTATTTCACCCCCTTCCTTTTGGGAGCCAGATATTGAAAGCCAGGAGATTCAAAAACAACTATATATATAGGGAAATTGAGAAGTCATCATACCTGCCCAAGGAAGGCACAGACTCAGAAAAGACCCCAGAAGACCCTAAGTTTATACTTCAGACTGATCCTTAGCACAGAGACAGTCAACAATAGCCATATCAACAAAACCAAAAAACTCTAGGAAAGGGGGAGAGTCTAATTTTCAGGGGTAACTTGTTATTTGATTCAAGTGTCCAGATTTCAACAGAAAATCATAATGCATAAAAAAGTATTGACTCCTTGAAACAAACAGAAGAAAACACAAAAATCCGTCACTAAGGCCATATGCTGATCTCCTAGACAAAAATCAAGACAACTTCTTAAAGATGCTGAAAGAACCAAATGAAGATGTGGAGAAAGTCCAGGAAACAGCATTTGCATAAAATGGATCTAGACAATCTAAAGAGAAGCCAAAAAGAAATTCTAGAGCTGAAAAGTACAGTAATGAATAAGTGAAAAATTTACTAGGAGAATTAAAGGGAAGATTTGAGTAGGTAGAGGAAAGAACCAGCAAATTGAAGATAGGGCAATGGAAATTTTTGAGCCTGAGGAAAAGAAAGAAAAGTGATTAAAGGTCAGTGCACATGGGACACCATCAAGTGAACCAACATACATGTCATGGGATCTCTGAAGCAGAAGAGGGAGAGAAAGGGGGCAGAGAGAATATTCGAAGAAACAGTGTCTGAAAACTTCCAAAATGGGCTGAACTCAAAGACACGCACACCAAGACACATTGAAATCAGATCATAGGAAGCTAAAAACAGGAGGAATCTTGAAAGCAGCCCCAGAGGGACTCATCACCTTGGAGAGATCCCTGGTAAGCTTGTTAGCAGAGACCGCACCAAAGCCTGTTTGAGGCCATAGGCACTGAGCTGAAATGTTCAATGTGCTAAAAGAGCTGTCAATGAAGAATCCTGTATCTGACCACTGTCCTTTAAAAGTGAGGGAGAAATGAAGACGTTCTCAGATAAACAGAAGATGCGGGAGTTGTTCCGCTGGAACTGCCCTGTAAGAACTGTGCTGCAGGGAGGACGGCAGGTTGAGATGAAAGGGCACGAGGCAGGGACTCGAAGCCGCAGGATCGCAGTAAAGGCAGTTCCAGGGGTGGTGATAAAAGCTCGTGTTATTCTGACAATATAGTATGATTGCACTTTTTGTTTTCTGATGATCTAAAACAAATACATTTTCAAAACCAATTATTAGCATAAAAGCTAGTATTATTAAAACTTTTATCTGTAACTGTTCTGTTTTCTACATGATTTAAGGGACTAATGTGCTAAAAATATTTTGGTTTTAGATATAAATAATATATATATATGAAAACAATTGTCACAGTTGAGACAGCAATCATTAAAGAGGTAGGGACAGAGTTGTTAAAAGGAGCAGAGTTTTTGTATATTATTAATGTCAAGCTGATATAAATACAAATTAGAATATTACAACTTTTGAATATTAAATATGGGACAAAAAGCTATGAGACATAGAATATGAATGCATAGAAACCCAAGGCATTCAGAAAACAAAGTGACAGAAATGGATTAAACTATCTAATCAAAAGTCAGTCTTAGGGATGGGGTTGTGACTCAGTAATAGAGCGCTTGCGTAGCATGCGTGAGGCACCAGGTTTGATCCTTAGTACCACGTGAAAATACATAAATAAAATAAATGTATTGTGTCCCATTTGCAACGAAAAGACAAATGTCTTTTTATTTTATTTTATATAGTTTATGTGTATATATATATTATGTATTATATATTATTTTGTGAGAGAGTGTGTATGTGTGTGTGTGTGTGTGTGTGTGTGTGTGTGTGTGTGTGTGTATGTAAAGATTAAAAAACCAGATTTAGACAGAGTGGATTTTTAAAAACATGACCCAGGGCTGGGCTGTAGCTCAGCTGCAGAGCACTTGCCTAACATGCATGAGGCACTAGGTTCAATCCTCAGCACCACATAAAAATAAACAAAATAAAGGCATTCTGTCCATCTACAACAAAAGAAAACAAAAACCAACATGATCCAGATGATATTTTGTGTACAGGAGACGCATTTTAGATCCAGAGACACAGGTTGAAGTGAAAAGGTGGAAAAGAATATTCCAAACAAATAGTACCAAATGACCCATTAATTCTACTTCTGGGTATGTATTCAAAAGAACTGACCAGGCGTGGTGGAGCCTGGCTGTAATCCCAGCTACTTGAGAGATGGAGGCAGAAGGATTATAAACTTTAGGCCAGCTTGGGCAATTTAGCAAGACCCTAACTCAAAATAAAATAATAATAGTTTTAAAAGGGCTAGGTTACCTGTATACTCAGAAAAATGAGATATCCCATCTGGTTCAAATGTATGACATGTCAGGGTCATTGTACTGTCACTGTAACTAATTAAAACAAATAAAAAATATATAAAATTTAAAAAATAAAAATAAAAAAATAAAAGGGCTAGGGATGTAACTTTGTGATAGAGCACTTGCTTAACATGTCTGAGACTCTGGATTCAGTTCCCAGTATGGGGGGGAAAAATATGAAGGCAAGACCTTGAGATATAAAATGGTCAATTATTTATGATACTAAAATTGTGGAATCAATTTAAATGTTCATTGACAGATGAATAGATAAGCAAAATATGATATATACTACAATGGAATATTAATCAACCTTAAAAAAGTAAGAAAATTTAGATAATTGCAATAACATGGGTGAATCTTCAGGACATCAAGTGAAATAAGTTAGTCAAAAGGACTACTTATATGATGTGCCAAATAAGTTCTACTTACATGGATGTGGAGAAGTCAGAAAGTGAAATGGGGAGTTACTGTTTAATGGGGGACAGAATTTCAGTTTTACAAGATAGGTATGAAGATGGGGTGATGATGGGTGCCCAACACAAATGTACTTAATACTGCTGAAATACACTTAAAAATGGTTAAAATGGTAAATTTTATGTTGTGTTCTTTTATGCTTATATTAGTATATATTTGTCTTACTATATCCCCTACTTAATATTTCTGAAAGATTGGACTAATTGGATAAATATAAAAGTGCCTTGGTCTTTTGGAAGAAATCCTTATGCTTTCCAAAATATGTAGTGATTATGTGGTAAAATTTTTTTTAATATCTCAAGTAATATTTTTTTCTATTTTTTATTCTTTTTAGGTGTACGTGACAGTAGAGTGTATGTTGACATATTATACATATTATGGAGTTATCATTTCCCATTTTGGGGGTTGTACATGATGTGGTCGTGTATTCATTTATGAACATAGGAAAGCTGTGTTGGGTTCATTCTGTTGTCTTTCCTATTCCCCCCCCCCATCCCCCTTTGTCTAATCTAGTGAACTTCTCTCCTCCCCCTATTGTGTGCTCACTGGAGCACTGGAGGGGATCCCATGGAGTCCCACATGCTGAGTGTGGTCAGGCAACCTTGGGTGCTCAGCAGAGTGGCTGTTCTATGTGTTCATGTTTTACCCTTGAATATAAAATCTCTCTCAAAAAAAGGCAGGGAAATAAGATGCCTCTGCATAATGTATGAGTCTTAGCATTCAGAAAAAATTAATAAATTAACAATATAGATATAACCCACTTTTCCCCCTCTCTTTGTTATGCTTCAGGACCCAAAGTAATCCAGACTTCTGCAGCGAATTTTTCACTAAATAACAGCAAAAAGGTAAGCCTGGGTGTAAGAAGCAGCTGTTGGGACATTATGAATTTCTGGGGCACTGAGGAATTTGGTTCTCCTTAGAGAGTCCTGAAGACAGATACCCTTGACCTGCAGCTGCTTCTCAGGCAGCAATGCCTCTCACTGAGCTGCCAGCTTGGGGCTCTTGTCTGTCAGAATCACCTTTTCTGCTATGGGAAACACCTCAGTGCTTAGAAGTGTGGTGGTATTACTTAGGCAGCAGCAGTTTATTTCCAAAGGGGGTTAACTCCTCCCAATTCCTTGCATCTGTAAGTCCTGTTTGAATGTGTTAACAGCTATTGCTTAGGTAGCTGACCCTTTCTTCTTAGGTGTCCAGGTTGGGCTTGTTCTGCATCAGGTTTCTATCGGGAACAGCCTCTGTATGCTTTGCTTGAACTCGGCTTAAATGAGTCCCCCAGCCCCTTAAACAAGGCTTGATTCTTCTCCATCTTTAGAGGAAAACAGAGGTTCTCTCATTTGGAGAATTTTGGCTTACTTTAATAAATATCAACTTGTAAAAGCCCAGACAGCTAAAGCTTTTATTCTTCTGCTGTCAACCCTAACCCTTAACCGTGAATGGGGCCCAGTTGTCCTATGCTTTTACGGCACTGTAACATGGACAGTTTAAATCTCATTGTTTGTTCCCAGATCCCTGCTTCCCATTCTCTCACCTCCCTGTAGCTTTACTTTTACAAGGTTTCAAAAACTACATTTCAAAAAATGCAAAAAAAAAAAAAAAAAAAGATAAATGTCTCAAAACTCAGACCTCTTAGTTCTTTTTGTTGTCCTGTTTAGCCTATCTTCGCATTTTCTTTATTTTCCTTTATTTAACTCTGGGGCCAGTGGTTTAATGTGGAGAGGTGTTCCCAAGGAGTTTACTGACAGTAGGTCTTTTTTTTTTTTTTTTTTCTTTTCCTTTTTTCTGTACTAGGGATTGAACCTAGGGACACTTGACCACTGAGGCACATCCTCAGCCCTTTTTATTTATTTTATTTTTTTTTAAACTTTAAGACAGGTTCTCACTAAGTTGCTTAGGGTGTTGTTAAATTGCCGAGGCTGGCTTTAAGCTTGTTATCCTCCTGCCTCAGCCTCCCGAGCTGCTGGGATTGCAGGTGTGCACCACCACACCTGGCAGTAGTTGGTCTTTTTAATTGCTGTCTGTCAGGGTATCAGTCTCTCTTTGATACAGAAAATAGCAGTCATTTCACCAGACTGACTGACTGACTTGCTTCCCAGAGACCATCCTCACTTCAGAAAGACAGGACCTTGCTGGGTACAGTGGTATACACCTGTAATCCCTGGGGAGGCTTAAGCAGGAGGAACACAAGTTCAAGGCCATTCTCAGTGACTTAGTGAGACTCTGTCCTGAAAAATAAAAAGGGCTGAGGCTATGGCTCTGTGTTAGAGTACCCCTGGGTTTAGTCCCTGGGGTCGGGGGTGTATTTTAGTCAGCTTTCCACTGCTAAAAGACCTGACCAAAACAATTGTAAAGGAGGAAAAGTTTGAGAGCTTACAGTTTCAGAAGTCTCAATCCATAGACAGCAGGCTCTGTCCCTTGGGGCTCAAGGTGAAGTGGAGCATCATGGCAAAGAGTGTGGCAGAGGGAAACAGCTCACATGGTGACGAGGAAGCAGAGAGAGACTCCTTGCTCCAGCTACAAAAGATATACCCATAGCCATGCTCCCAGTGAACCACTTGGGTTAATTCACTGATTAGGTTCAGGCTATAACCCAATCGTTTCTCTTCCAAAGTTTCTTCCATTGTCTCACATGTGAGCTTTTGGGGGACACCTCACATCGAAACCATAACAGGGTGGGAGGAAAAAGAAAGTCAGTATCTCTTCCTCTGATGGATATAATTTCTGGTGGCTTTCAGGGAAGGCTTTGGTCCCAGGGAGCTTCTCTTGGACCCTGACAGAATTATTAAGATATGAACCACACATCGACCAGTAAGGGTGGTGCCTTCAAATGATGCTTTTCTTTTCTTTTAATTTGTCTGTTTATTTATATTTTTTGTGGTGCTGAGGATTGAACCCAGTGCCTCACACATGCAAGGCAAACACTCTACCACTGAGCCACAACCTCAGCCACAAATGATGCTTTTCTTTGGGGTCACAGGTGGCACCTGGCTGTTAGACACCAGCATTATGTTCTTCAAAAGACATTGTGGAAAGATGGCTGGCAGCATAGTCTTCTCTGGTTTTCCTCTCCAGGGACAGTTAGACTTCAATAAAGCTGAAAACAATTGATATCAACAGTGCTATATTTGGCCTTTTGACTCCAAAGAAATAATCACCAAGATACATATCTTGTCAGTGTGGAATATTTCTTTGGTGTCCTTTCTTACTCTGTGTCTCCTCATCCTGCTCTTTCCACTTCTCCACACTGGTGCCTCCTTGGTATTTAGTAGGTGCACCCCCCAAGGCTCAAGGTGGTGGAAACTGCCTGCTAAGAGATTTTGAAGAGATGAAGGTGGGCTGCAGCTGGAAAGTGTCCTTTCTTGTTCTGGAAGGCATCTTTTCACCAGGTTGTCCAAAGGAAAACTCTGTATTTCTGTTTCAGAACTACTGCTCAAGCCTTTTAGGGCAAATGTGAACGGTGTATTAAGATAGTTGATAGACTCAATGAGGAGGTCACATGGATTACTTAATTTCTTTCATTTTTTTTGCTTTAGCTAAAGCCAGTTCAAATACGTTCGAATCCACTATCTACATATAATCAGCAACTGTGGCTGACATGTGTTGTTGAGTTGGATCATTCAGAAGGTATGCAACCTGCCATTTCAGGTACCAAATCTCATATTTAAGAGATTGGTGGGATTTTTAAAAACTTGGACGTGTGCTAAAAGATAGGTCTATAAGGGTAATAGGTATATAGGGATATTCATTATCATTCACAATCGGAACAAGTTGGAAGCCCCTTAAATGTGAAATGGAATGGTTGATGATCTGGTGTAGGTTTTGACACAGGCCACTTGGTCTTGGGCGAGTAGATTCCAGTGGACAGGCTGTCCTCTGCCTGGCAATACGAGGTTTCAAGGCGGCAGAGGGTAGCGTGGCCTCAGTGCGCTCTGGGGCTCTCATGTGTGCTTGGCTCAAGGCCACAGCAGAGCCCCGCAGGCACCTTTGTCAGTGGGTGGTACTGCCCAAGGTGGTCTGTGACACTGAACTTCTTTCTTTTGTAGAAACTTCTATTCAGACAAGCTTTTCCATGACTGTCAAAGTCAACGGTGTGGCCCAGGATGGAACCACCATGTACATTCACAACAAGGTTCACAATCGGACGAGGACCCTCACGTGTGCAGGGGTGAGTGTGTGGACGGCTCCACAGCCCCCAGCTGTCACAGACTTGCTTCTCCAGGGTAGAAGGCAGAGCCCAGAGACTTTGAAAAATTACTCTTAAGTAATAAAAAAAAGAAAAAAGAAAAAAAAGAAAGAAAATTGAAACGAAGGTCATGAAAGACTCGCCTAACCTCATGTGCTATGCTCCTAGAAACTCACGCCCGTGCACACCCAGGTGCACACACACATGCAGACACATGTAGTGAGCTTCGCTCCCTCACCCGCAGCCCACCCTGAGCACCCTCAATACTGTTCTGCTGTTCACGTAACTAACTGCCTGGTGTGCCCACAGGGGATGCGGATGGGCTGTGTCATTCTCCATCACAGGGCTGCAGATCACTTGTAGTTGGTGTAGAGTACCCTGATCCAGAGTGCCCAGGCCACACAGGCTGATGGGCTCCTTTTGGGGCACCTACTTCAGGGTGCGCTGTGCTACAGGGCAGGCCTCCTGAGGATCCAGGGAGGAGTGAGCCTGGCTTCTCATTTTGTTGGCACTGCATTCTGTGGAGCCTCTCCCTAAGATAGCAGGGAGGACGCCTCAGACTCCCCAGGTTACTGGCATCAGGAGGAACTTGGAGAGAACCCAAAGCGGCAGTTCATTGGCTTGAGGACTGGACGAGGAGGTTAGGAGCTGCCCAGTGTGTGGAGCGGTGTGTTGAGGCTTTCCCTACACACATCCTTAGGTCCTCAAGCAGGCTCACAGCTTAGGAACTTGTAGTAGAGCCCATTTTATACAAAAAGGTCAAAGCCATTGCCTGAGGTGACACAGATAGTAAATGCCAGAACCAGGATCTAAGCCTCTTTTGTCCTGAAGCTGGTGGCCTTAACCGAGATGCATCCTTCCTGGTTGGTTACAGTAAGAACCAGGAGCCTGTTTGTCCTTTCAGGGGGGCTGTTGGTGGCTAGCCACCTCCTCTTGCCCTTCTCTGTTGATGTTTAACAGAAGAGACTGAAAAGGGTCAGAACCTGGCCCGAGGGCCCTGGCTGTTGGAAAGGTAAGCTGGGTGACAGAGTGCAGCTCCCTGCTTTGCTGACCTCGGCAGCCACAGCTGCATCCCTCCAGGACAGGTAGTATCTAGAGAGGGCTCCAGAGGCAGCTGACCTCTGTTTTGCCTTCCTCCTCTGACCTGTGTGAGTGACCTGAGCCAGCTTCTGGAATGTACTGTCCACACCTGGAAGTGGGAGTTAGGCCTCCTGCCTGTCTTGGAGCGGCGAGATCAAGGTGAACAACACACGAGAGGTTGTGGGGTGTTTGTGCCAGTCTGAGGTGTCCACACTTCCCCGCCTTGCCTGGGTGCAGGAGGTGCTGAGTCACATTGCGTTAGAAAGGACCATTGTCCAGGCAGCCAGTCTTCTCCTTTCCCCAGGCAGGAATGAGGATTCTGCCTCCAGCACTGGCCTTGCAGACGGGAGACTGTGCCACAGCTGCTAGACTGCCTCTCCTCCTATTGTGACTGGTCACCTGCGGTTGCCTTAACTCAGGGGGTTTTGGTTTTAAAACCAAGACCAGTTGGTTACCCACTGAACCCCCGGCTTTGGGGAGAGCCAGGATGCTGAGGGCAGCGGTGCTATCCTACTGCTCCCACAACACACACCTACCAGTGCACCCTGTGGGTGACCCTCCAGTATCCCTCGTGTTTCTTCCCACTCCTGTTGGTGGCCCTGTCTCAGCTTACACTTGTCACCCATGGAAACATCTCTTCTGTTCCCTGTCAAGTCAGGTCTCCCCCTAACCCTACAAGAAGCATTGTCCTGATATAAGAAAACATAGCATTTTTATGGTGCAGGGATATTTACCCACTTCCTACCACTGAGCTACAGACCTTTTTATTTTGTTTTGAGAGAGGGTCTCACCAAGTTGCTGAGGTTGACTTTGAACTTGTGATTTCCTGCCTCAGCCTCTTGCGTTGCCGGGATTACAGGCGAGACCACCATGTTGTGCTGCCCTCTCATCTTTTGAAGACTTCTTATGTAAAACCTGGGTCTATTTTCTTACTCTGTCTTCAAACAGTAGAGGCTGAACAACTGTGGGCTGACTGCCCTGTTCAGAGCACAGCAATAGCAAGCGCCACCTGGAAGCCACAGAAGTTCTGGACAGTGGCTGTACTCTTGTGGCACAGGGAGAGCACATTTGCTCAGGTGGTAGAGTGGTGGTCAAGGGCAGGCTGGCCGTGTGGCTTGGCTGGGACAGAGCGGCAGAAGTCAGTGACTTGTGAATCTGGCTAGTGAGTATCGTACACCTCTGTGACCCAGAGTAAAGGCTCATCCTGCTTGCTGCTTCTGAAGGGACAGCAGAATAGAGGAGACCCTGTTTTTAATCCTGAAGGACAAGAGGACAGGGCTCTTGGCAAACCATTAAGTCTCCACAGAATCCACTTGCAGCTGTCCACACAGCCTTTGCTTTTGATGTGGGGTGGGATGGGGAAGGATGCTGAGCAGCGAATGACAGGCTAAAACAGGGGAGGGACAGATGTCACTGCTCTGTGTATGGTTACAGTGATTTCAAAAGTAGGCCAGGACCAGTGCATCTGCAAGTGTCCCATCTGTGGTGTCTTGGCTTGCAGTTCCCTGTGCCATGTTGCCTTTAGGGACATCAGGCTTGCGGCGTTGCTTGGTTAACATTTTTATGTAGGTGACATATTTTCAATCATGCAAAGTAGGACAGCTCCAATTAGTGTAGATCATATATTGTTTCCAAATATACCAATTGGCACATGCTTTCTAGGAACTAACTGTCTGGGCTGGCATCTGACTTCCTGGCTCTTAGAGAGCTCCGGGGAGATGTGTCTTGCTCATCTGTTGTTGAGTCATTACTTGTGGGTCAGTTGGTGGGTGAGTCCTCCTCACTTGCTTTAAAAACACAGATCTTCCATGTGTTTGCAGAAATGTGCAGAAATTATTGTGGCTCACCTCGGCTACTTAAATTACACTCAGTACACCGTGACTGTGGGGTTCGAGCACCTGAAGCAGCTCATCAAGGAGATGAACTTCACGGTAAGTACTCAGCCGACTGCCTGCTTCTTGGCTCCTTTGTTGAGTGAAACCCATCACAAGGTCTGAGAGGCTATTTTGAACAAGAAAACCACAATTTCTTAAGTACTTGGAATCAAGAACAGCTTAAAGAAATAGCACAGGAATTGCAAAGACCTTAGGTGCTCTGAGATTTAAAATAGAGTGTACTAGTGTTCCAGTTGGAAGGTTACTTTCCCTCTTGCAAAAACAGGACTCCCTGCTCAGCCCCTGTCAGTGGTCATCAGCCTGCTGGAAGGTCCAGTGAGGAGAGGGCACTGCACTTTACGCATATCCAGCTGAAACCCGCCTCCTGTTTCTTCAAAAAACCAGCAGAGCAACTAGGCCCCAGGGCTTCAGCTTGACAGAGGAACTGCATTCAGATCCTGGCTGCATCACCGACTAGTTCAGCTTTGTTGATGCTTCCTTTTATGAAAGGTAGCTACCTCCTAGTGTTACGAAAGTTAAATGACGCTGCCAATGGGTACATTTTCTTTTTGGCATTGAGATTGAACCCAGGGGTGCTTTACCACTGAGGCACATCCCCGCCAGCCCATTTTATTTTTTATTCTGAGATAGATTCTCGCTAAGTTGATGAGGCTGGCTTTGAATGTGATCCTCCTGCCTCAGCCTCTGGAGTTGCTGGGATTACAAGCATGTGCCACTGTACCCAGCTTATATTTTCTTTTTAAATCAGGGCTTTATTGAGATACAATTCACAGATCATAAAATTTACCCTCTTAAAGTGTGTGATTCAGTGGTTTTTAGTATGCACAGTCGTGCAACCAATGCCACCAATTCAGAGCATCCCCATCGCCTCTGTGAGAAACCTGTCAGCAATCATTCCTACTTCCCATCCTCGCAGCCTCTGGCAGCCACTAATCACTGATCTTCCTTCTGACTCTGGTTTGCCTGGCTGGGACTATCATGTGATGAGGATTGTTCAACATGGAGTCTTGCATGACTGGCTGTTCTCTTACCTGATGTTCTTGAGGTTCATCGGGGTTGATGAGGGTCTCAGCGCTCCATTCCATTGTTTGGTTTTGCTGAATAATATTTCATTATAAACCACATTTTGTTTGGGTTGTTTCCTAATATACAGATAATGCAGGATGGACACACGGACAAGGGATGATTTACACCCCAAGTGCAGCAAAGCAGGACAGTGGGAGATTTCACCACAATATTCAGAGTGGTGCACAGTTTAAAGCTTATGAAATTGTTTCTTTCTGGAGTTTTCCATTTAATATTTCTGGACTCTGATTGGCAGAGGGCAACTGAGACCATGGAAAGCAAAGCAGCAGATAAGGTGGGGTGTTGGGGGGACCGCTGTACTCACAAGACGGCACACCTTCTGTAGACAGTCGGTGGTCTTGACTGTGCTCACGCTCACCTGGGCTGTAGGCCTCTACACCATGCAGACCAGTTTTACTCATCTTCCTGCCTTTTTTTTTTTTTTTTGAGCTTTTGTGGTTCTCTGCACGTCACCCAGTGTTTCTTAGCACCCTGGGTCCTCACGGGCAGCTGGGCATTGTTTCCTCTAATTAAGCACCTTGCAGTGACACTCTGTAGTCAGCACTTCACATTTCCTCCTTTTCCTTCCTAAGCCATCACCTTTGATCAGGGGACGAGATGAGAACAGCAGCCCCAGTTCTTGGCCCTTCAGTCCTTTCCCTGGTGGTCACTGCCGCCTCCCATGTCTGCTGAGAGGCTTGGCAGCAGGCAGTGCCTAGTTAGGGACTGCCGGCTTCTTGGTCTGTACTTGGTAGTTCTCATCTTACCCCGACCTCTTCCGAGGGATCTAGCCTATTGCTTTAAAAGCCCTGGAAGCCGGCACTGGGAGCCTCAGGACCGGGTCCCCATTCCGGGAATTTTGCTTGGTGCTTCTCAGGTTGCTGGACCTGACCGAGGCTCCCTGACACTCACTCTGTGGGTTCCCATGGCTTTCCCATTCCAAGGACTCTGCTGGAGGGGCAGGCCAGCTCCTAGGGACAGTCTGGCTGATTGTTTTTCTCAAAGTTCGCCCATCCCCGTCTGCACAGGGCCTGGCTTTGTTTGCTGCACACAGTATGAGGAGTGTTGCCTGGGGGGCTGGTGACCAAGGCCACCGCCCGGAGACTGGTGACCTAGGCAAGACGTGGGCGCTTGTTCCCAGTGTACTTTCACGTGCCACAGGCAAGCCCAGTCTCTGGAGCACAAAGACGAGCTTTGTGACGACCCAGCAACCTTGATGCAAAAGCAAGTGTGTGGAACGCAGGGCTCAAGATTCGGAGTCCTGCAGCCCGAGGTTTTTCTGGGAATCCTAGGCTTTATTTCCTGTGTTGACTTTTTACTTTCAGAAATATCTGTTGGGGTTAGGATCATAACACCAAGCAACAAAACCCCACAGTGAATTGCATAGAATCAGCTCCCTACGGTGGGCCTGGAAACACCCACAGCTGCCTCTGCTCTTCCTGCGCCCACAGAAGCCCTCCGCCTCCCTTGCTTCCTCTGGCCCTGACCTGCCTGACCCATCTCAGGTGGCGGGCTGGCATCTGCATTGAGGGCCTGTTCTCTGGGCTTTGGCTTCCCTCTCAGGCCTGGGCACAGATGAATAGCAGGTCCAGCTGTTGGGTTGGACGCTGGAGGAGCACATGGTGATTCTCCTCAGCTGACAGGACCTGTAGAGGGAAGGCTGTGAGGAGGAGTGTCCCAGCAGGGGGACACATGGATAGGGCTCACTGGCCCGGGGCAGGGCTGGGCTCTGGGGTCTAGTTAGGAATGTGGCTGGTGACTGGGTTGAGGGGCTGCCTGTCTTCTGCTCCCCCTGCGGTTAGCAGGTGGCGCCTGCAGCCTCTGCTCACAGGGGGACAGGGACTGCACTCAGCTGACAACCACAGACTTTTCTGGTTTCAGATTCCTAAACATGCTTAGACTTTTCTAGAAAATCCTAACACTTTGCACCTTATAAAAATCTATTTCTTTTAATAGGAAGCGTGGCTTTTTATAATAGACTGACAAGGTTGGTTTTTGATATGAGATTTAAAATCCAAATGCCCTTATTATTAGAGAATTTATCTGTTATATTTATCATTTAAAACTATTTTATGTTCTTTATAATTAATCTTTTTACATCTCTGTTCTTAACATAAAAGTAAGAAGTACGAAGTTAAAATTTAGCAACGTGGGGCTGGGGCTCAGTGGCAGAGCACATGCCTCACACCTGTGAAGCACTGGGTTCGATCCTCAGCACCACATAAAAATAAATAAAGATATTGTGTTCATATATAACTAAAATTTTTTAAAAAAAATTTAGCAACATGTAGGAAAACAAAAGGCGAGAACACCTGTGTACCTGGAGTGACTTCTGGTGGAGGTGAGGGAGTTTCCTCCTAGGTGTGTTTTGTTTTTAAAGTTGCTTCCCCACTTTCTATCTCAGTGGAAGACTTATGACCCTGCGTTCTCCAAGCTGGAAATTTGGTTCCGTTTTGTCTTCGTGGTGCTCACCTTCATCGTGACGGTAAGTACCATCTCCTGGTGGGCTGGGGCCAGGTCCTGGCCGGGAAGGACGAGGCTACTTTGTGCAGTTATGATTCATCAGAGAGCAGGCTAGAGCTCCAAGACTTGCCATCTAGCAGCCGGCTTGATGCCACTAAAGGTTCCGAGTCTGCCAAGATGCTGACACAGCAAGAACGACGTGATGTGTTTAGTGGGGATTTCCGTACAGTTAACAGCCATTCAATCGCTGATGTCCAGGTAATGTTGTCACTGTGCAGTGACCATTGCCATCGAAGCTGCCCTATTTGCCTTCTCTGGTGCGGACACAGCACACTCTGGGGCTCTCGTGTGTGGAACATTGGGCTTTTCAGGAATAAGGTCATAGAGAACTGGTTTTAGAAGTGTGGGCTTTTGGCTTATTAGGATGCCAGGTGTTTGTCCCACAAATACCCTGTAACTTTGAGGGGACACACTGGCCCCTGGGAACACGGGGTGCCCTGGATAGGGATTGAGAAGCTTGAGGAAGAGGAAGCGACCTGCGTTTACTGACTGATGCTGACGTGGTGGGAGGGACAGTAGGATGTGTGTCACTCTTTACAGTGACAGCCCCTCCAGCTGCCACCTGAGGACAGTTGGTACTTTGCAGACTCTCTGTGATGAGCAGGATAGAGGGGACTGACCGGCATGTGAGAAGGGCTGGAGGCAGGCATGGGCCCGAGCATCGGCCAGGAGCTGGACTTAGGGTGCTTGTGCCAGGCCTGGGGCCTCGGGGACTCCCAGGGCTCCCCTGGAGAAGTTCCTAAGTACAGAGGGCCGCGGACATTTGTATCTGGTCAGAGACTCTCACTGTTGCTTGAGGCCTGCCTTGTGCCTGGACTTCTACTGCCATAGTCGGGCCCAGAGACTGGCACTTGAAGCCCTAAGTGTGCTCCATAAAAAGATGCCAGCCTGGGTGGAGGGAAATGGCCTCAAACCATGAAATATGGATTCCTTGAAAATCATTGGCCTATGTTAGATTACAGAAAATTCTTAAAAACTTCAGGCCTAGATGTCACAAGAGCATAATGTCTTAAAGCAGTTTATACTCCTCCTCTGACAAGGGGTTTGACTTTTCCTCGGGGAGCCCAGCACCCTCTCTGGAAGCAGACACCATCTGTACAAGTTTCCCTTCCTGGGTGTGTGGCCTCCTGGTAGGCTCCTCAGATGTCCCTGTGCCCCGGAGACTCCTGCCAGCTGCCATCTGGGAACGGGCCTGACAGAAGCGGCCTGTCCAGGTGGAGGGAGGGGCTGGTACCCTTTCCTTTGGCAGAGAATTGAATGCTGCTGTGTTCCTTCTCCCCTGCCTCTTTGAGAATGGCCTGTGGCCCCCCTGCAGCAGTGGTCATTGATGGCCTCCAGGACCTCAGTTTCAACTCAACCAGGGTGTCACCCAAAGATTCTGGCCTGGTGTCCAGGCCTCTGCAGGGGAGGTTGGCCTGGTGGGGAGGCTGGTGGGCAGATGGTCACGGGCCTCGCTTGGCTCGCAGTGCCTGTTTGCACATTCCCTGCGCAAGTTCTCCATGAGAGACTGGGGCATCGAGCAGAAGTGGATGTCTGTCCTCCTGCCGCTGCTGCTGCTCTACAACGGTAGGTGCCATTTTTATCTTGGAACTTGCCCTCACATTTAAAGGTGGCAGATGTCTTGGAGGTGGCCTGGTCCCAGAGTCCCCAGAAGCGCCTGTGGGGAGCCCCTGGAGGAACGTGTAGAAGCATGCTCTTGCCCCCAGACGCCGTGTTGCACAGGCTGTGGCAGATGCCTGGCTCTGCAGCCGACAGCGGCTGCTTCCCAGTTAAGACTTGGACGAGCTGCAGGCGCAGCAGTCCCAGAGCTCGGCTGAAGCTGCCCACATGGCTGGCTGTCTCTGTTGCTGCTCCAGAGAACATTTACTTCCTGAACTGCAGTGTTTGGAATTCCCGGGCCTGCAGGAGGAGCTGAAGCAGGCCAGATGGCTCTCTGTCGAGAGCACTGCCACCATCTGTTCCTGGCTTTTAGGTGTTTTGAAAACAAAATGGCCTTTGGTTCACTACCTTTCCTTTGGCCCTGACCAGGGAGAAAGTGGTATGGCCTGGCAGGGGTGAGTGCCCTGCAGGGTGTGGGCCACTCTGTGGCCTTTATCGTCTGTCTTTGGCCTTCCAGACCCGTTCTTCCCCCTCTCCTTCCTGGTGAACAGCTGGTTCCCCGGGATGCTGGACGACCTCTTCCAGTCTGTGTTCCTGTGTGCCTTGCTGCTCTTCTGGCTGTGTGTGTACCACGGAATACGAGTCCAGGTAAGCTTCAGAAAGGCCTGCCTTTCCTTCCAAACCCTGATGGCAGTCCTTCAGGTGCGTGGAGCTGTGGAATGCTCCCTCAGCCTTGTAGAGTCAGCAGCTTGCATGTCTGTGACCTCATGTGCTCTGTGAGGGTTAGTGCTTTGTTGGAATTATTCTATTTCTTACCTTCTTTTCTTTTTAGGGAGAAAGAAAGTGTCTAACTTTCTATTTGCCTAAGTTCTTCATTGTGGGACTCTTGTGGCTGGCTTCTGTTACACTAGGAATATGGCAAACGTGAGTAATTCTAGTCCATGTGGAACACGGTCCCGAGGAGCACTGGCAGAGGCCAGCAGACCTGGGTCTGGCTGTACTTTGTGGTCTCTTCAAAAAGGAATCCTCTCCCTGTGTCTCCCGGGTGGCCGTGTGACTGGGACTGAGGAATCAATTCTGCTCGAATGGCTTAATGAGACACAGAGACAAAGTCTGCTGTGGAGATGGAAATGAAAGCCTGAGCCAGTTAGATTTCTCCTTCAGAGAGACCAGGACCGGCTCTGCACTGTCCAGCAGATCTGTCGGCTCCCGCCTGGCTTGCACTTTTATGTTCCAGTCCTTACGCAAGCTCCGGGTTTCTCCTTGTTAGTGTCATTGTCCTACTGTAAATGGCACCAAGGCAGAAGCCTGTGTGAAGGCCTGATTCCCAGAGAGGACTGTCCTTGGAGGAGTTCCCTGCAGGGGTGTGGCTTTGTGGCCGGTGGGCCCCACTTTATGACTTCACCCCGTCTGCCCCACTTACCTGCCTCTGCTTCCCCATCAGTTCCCCTGCCGTTTTCATTTTGAAAAGAAATCTCATGGAAATTCACCTTTTTTTGCTTTCCTTGTGTTTTCACCTATTGTGTAATGCCCAGGTACGTCATCAAAAACAGCTCTAAACTGACAAGAGAAATGGCAGAGGGGTTTTGTAATAAAACATACTACGTGTCACCATACTGGAGAATGGGGACAGTTAGTAGTATTGAGTGATTTTTGAAGGTGAAATATACAATTTAGGATTCCTCATAAATTCAGGATAGCTTTTTATTAAAAATCCTTCATTGTTGGTAGCAAATAGTTTATGTTGATAAGTAAAAATAAAATGGCCAAATAAGAAATAAAAGAAGAGCTCATTAATAATCTATATGTTTAAACATCATTTTTAGAGTTAATGAATTACATGATCCAATGTACCAGTATCGAGTTGACACCGGAAATTTTCAGGTAAGAATTGTTAATGAAGAGTAAGGAAATTTTTTTAAAAAGTCGTGTATGAAATGACTGAATTTAATAACTTAACTCATACTGTTGACGAGATCTTGCTAACTGGCTATTTGGGAAGGATTATCTAAAGTTCAGAAGTAGAAAGTTTTGGGAAAGTGAATAATATAAAAAATAAGCTTTTAAAACTGCTTCAGGGACTAGGGCTGCGGCTCAGTGGCAGAGTGCTTGCCTAGCGTGCGTGAGGCACTGGGTTCGATCCTTAGCACCGCATACAAAAGTAAGCAAATAAAATAATGGCATGCTATCCATCTACAACTACCAAAAAAAATATATTAAAAATAAAAAAGCTAGCCGGGCATGGTGGCGCATGCCTGTAATCCCAGCAACTTGGGAGACTGAGGCAGAATTATCGTGAGTTCAAAGCCAGCCTCAGCAGATTAGCAAGGTACTTAGCAACTCAGCAAGACCCTGTCTCTAAGTAAAATAGAAGAAAGGGCTGGGGATGGATCTCAATGGTTAAGTGCCCTGGGTTCAATCCCAGGTACCAATAAATAAATAACTGCTTCAACTCCCAGTCTTTGGTTTCTGTTTGAAGTGCCAGGACACATGGAGGGTATGTAAAATTTTAGAATAATTAATAGAATATTTCTGCACGTGTTTCTACTCATGGAGGTTTTCATGAGTAGGTAAATGGTGTGGTCAGGGCGTGTCACAGGTGAGCATGAGGTTGCCTGTGTAGTACCCAGTCGCTGCCCTGAAGTTCTTCCCATGTGGGACAGGGGACCAGGAAGTGCTGAAGGCCACTTTCTAGAGTTCCCCATGGCAGAAATGAGAAGCGTGGCTCCGCACAGAGCTGCTGCTGCCTTGCCTGACCCACAGCATTTGCCGGGGTGGCCTTGCAGGGCTGCCTTTGTGAGGGGGTGAGATCAGTGCTGCCTTGTGGAAATGCCTTGGAGAAGGAGGCTGAAGAGTAGTGGGTGGCCATGTGTTGACCAGCTGCACTTGTTTGGAGACCATATGTGTCCTAGAAAATAGTGTAAATGTCCAATTCTCAACTGAAATCCAGTGGATGTGGTGCCTAGAGCACTTATGTGCCTGTAAATGGGAGGATTTCCGCAGGTTCCTGAATGGATGCCCCATGAGCAATGCCACAGTGCCACAGAGCTGGGAAGGAGAGGCATTTGGGGCTGGGGAAGAGGACTGCCATCCACATGGAGGGAGCACTGCGGCTGCACCTTGGGGATGAGGGCCCGGGTACAGGGAGATGCCCAGGGCACACTCAGTCCTGGGCTGGCTGGGGAAGGCAGTTGCCACTGTGTGAAGCCACAAGCCAGGCTCTCTGAAAGATCAGGGCCTCAGAGGAGGTTTTCTAGTTGTGGGGGATGGTCATGAAGGAACTTCAAAGAAGAAGCTGCTCTGACATGTCCCATAGGCAAAATATGGCAGATCCTGGTGACAGTATTGGAGAATGAAACTCCTGGATTCAGATAAAGTAGTATAGTGGTTTGTGCTGCCGTGGTTCTCCCATTTTTTACATCAGGGAGTAAGTAAGGGAGGTCCTCTTCCATTTCTTGTCTGTAAAGTGGGACAATAATGCAGTCCTCTCTTTAGACAAGAATGTAGAGCGCTGGGCCCAGCAGCGGCTCTCAGAAGGTACAGCTGAGGCCCCTGCCTGGTCCTTCCCTTCCCATCCAGATGGTGGGGAGAGCCACTGCGAGGGCGCATCTGTTCCTGAGACACACAGAGGTCAGAGATTGCTGGGCAGGGGATAGAGACAGCTGTCTAGGTACCTTCTATTCTGTAGCTGAGAAAGTAGAGGCCAGACCAGAGCCACACGGGTCCCTCTGGGCAAATCAGAACTGGGTCCCTGCCTACAGTCTAGGTCCCCAGGACATGGCCGAGAGAGGGGGATTCTGGCACAGGGAGGCAGGAAGGGATGGAAGTCCCCACCCAGGGCAGCCTATGACTTGGGGGAAAAGGGCTCAGTGCGGACCACCCTGGACCCTGGCCCTGGCCAGAGGCAGTGATCTTCCCTGCAGCCACCGGGCACAGCTGTCCACCCTCAGAGGGGAGAGCTTTCCCCTAGCAGAGCTTCGTGAGTGCGAGCCCTCCACCAGAGGCCTTGAAGAGCGTCCCATTTGGCCCCTCATTTCACAGATGGGAAAACCAAGGTCCAGAGCCTGGGACTTGCCCGAGGACCCTCAGAGTGCAGCCCTGGGTGGTGGTGGGCATGAACCTCCATCCTCATGCGCAGGGCAGGGCTGCCCCACGCAGGGTGAGGCCAGCAGTGGCCGCCATGGCTTACTGAACCTGCTCAGGCACCAGGCTCCACAGGGCAGCAAGTGTGTCGCTCTGGCTCCTCTGATGGTGAGGCTGGGGGTCCCTGTCTGTTCTCAGGGGTCCCTCCTCTCCTGCATCTGGAGTGGTCTCAGGGCTCCAGGTTCCTCCTGGGCAAGCTGGGCATTGTGGCCTGTGGGGTGCTGCTAGGAGGCAGCCCGGGCGTCCTCGCCAAGCGCCGTCTCCTGTGTTCCAGGGAATGAAGGTCTTCTTCATGGTGGTGGCAGCTGTGTACATCTCATACCTCCTGTTCCTGGTGGTGCGGGCGTGCTCGGAGCTCCGCCACATGCCTTACGTGGGTGAGCACCACTTCAGGGACCGCTCAGTCCCAGTGAGGGGCACACCTGAGGGAGCCTTGGGGCTGCAAGAGGCCCAGTGGGTGACTGGCCATTTGGGGTGGAAGCCAGCACTGGGAGAGCAATGGGGTGGGAAAAGGGCTTGTGGGAAAAGGGCTCAAAATTTGACAGATCCTGGTGACAGGTATTGGAGAATGAAACTCCCAGATTTAGATAAAGTAGGATAGTGGTTAGTGCTGCCGCAGTCTGGTCTGGTCCTATGGTGCCCCCTCAGCCGAGGTCAGGGTAAGTCACCTGATCGTGGGTCCTTCCCTAGCTGGTCCCCACCAGAGAGGTGTGGCGGGGGCTCACTGGAAGCCAGCTGGCCCTGCTAGCTCAGAGCTGCCTGGGCTGAAAGGCCCTGGTGGGGTGGGGGCTTCTGAGGGGTGGGGGCTTCTGAGGGGTGGCTCTCCTTTGTTACTGTTTTTGAGATCTGTGAGATAAACAGAATTTGCTAATGGGAGTATTTCTTTTCTTTTCAGATCTCAGGTTAAAGTTTTTGACAGCGTTGACCTTTGTAGTGCTTGTCATTAGGTAAGACTGTATTTTTTGAACATGGTCACACTGAACTGTACTCCTGTCTCAAGTGTCTGTCTCCCTCTGTGGAGCTCTTCAGGCTCTTTGTGGCCACATAAGTTTTGTTGTGAACGTCCATGGGAGGCAGCACATTAACCTCAGACACTCGCCCTACTTGCTCTGACACCTGCTGGGTGTGCAGCCTGCCATCACCTGTTGGAATTAGAGCCTGCCAGGTGACAAGAGGAACACTCCAGACCCCGGCACTTGTGGCACAGCGAGACAGAGCTCAAACACAGCAGATGTGGTAGAGCAGCACAGTGGGTCCCTCAGGGGCAGGAGCCAGGCAGGAGGAGCTCCTGTGCCAGGGAGAAAGGCCGTGCTTGGAGGAGGTCCCCTGCTCCTGGGCAGAAGTTGTTTCTTTGACTAAATTCCAGGTAGTCATTTGTTGTTTAGAGTTTTGTCTCTGTCCCCAAATCAAGACTCAGAGTGGGGAGAAATCTGGTTATCTGCATTTCTTTTTTGGTGGTTCGGATGTTGGCCTTTTTCTGGATGGGGGCCACACAGGGGCTCTATGGGGCTGGCCTTTGCCAGGTTTCTAAGCTGGCTCTGGGGATCCCAGGCTTGCTGAGGGGAACCAACTGGGAGTGCAGCTTGCCCTTCTAAGGGAACATCTGAGTTCACATGGAGAGAGTAGTGCAGGTGTGTTTTAAGTATTAACCCATTTGGCCTCTAACTCCTTACATTGTCATGGCATTTAAGTCCACAGAGGAAGACAGGTGATGACCAAGGGACTGAGTGGCCCAAGGGCCCATGCAAACAAGGCAGGTGAAGATGGCAGAGGCAGGTGGCTCCTCTAGGTGACAGGGGTAGGGATGGCTCTGAGAAGGTGGAGGGGGTGCCCTGACGTTGGGCAGCCTGAGGTGGGAATGAGCTTGGCAGGGGACAGCCCAGCAGCACTGCAGGAGGCTGTGGTGGTCAGGCAGCCTCTGGAGGTCGCAGTGGGCTCTGTAGGCTCCCAGAGGGGTCCAGGTTTTATTTTCAGTGATGAGAAACTTTCGAGGGGTTTGAGCTGGGAATCGGAGGGACTGTTTTTATTAAACAGGGTGGCTGTGAGCAGGGAGGTAGGTGGGGGAGGTGGGTAGATCAGAGGCTGCCAGGGGAGCCTGACGCCTGACTTAGCTTATTCTACCCCCACAGCTGGCCAGAGGTCAAGCCTTCCTAGATCTAAGACGAAAACAAGAAGTGGGTGATTGTGTGTGTGTGTGTGTAGAAATTTCCATGCTGGAATAGTAGTGTGTGTGTGTGTGTGTGTGTGTGTGCACGCGCACAGGCATGTGTGCAGAAGTTTCTATGCTGGAATAGTAGAGTGTGTGTGTGTGTGTGTGTGTGTGTGTGTGTGTGTGTGTGTGTGTAGAAGTTTCCGTGCTGGAATAGTGCTGCGTATCAGTGGTGAGCACAGAGTTGGATGAAGCTAGTGCCACCTCTGTATTTCACATAATGTCTCTGCCCCTCTTTTTCAGCATCATCATCCTTTATTTAAGGTTTGGAGCACAAGTGTTGCAAGACAACTTTGTAGCAGAACTGTCAACTCACTACCAGAATTATATCCTTTTACCTACAGCAAGGTGCCAGAATGCCCTCTGAGCATTTGTCCAGCTCTGGCCTCTCTGGAGGAGACGCTGCACTCCTGACTTATTCTCAGGAGGCCTTGTGACCTCCTGTGTGCAGTTCATGCTAAGTGGGCAGCTCTCACTCTTTGTTTTGGTTTGTGTCAGTCCTGGGAAGGTTGACTTGGTCACTCACCCTCTGCAGGCAGAAAGCTCAGACAAGGTAGGACTAAGCCAATACCCGGGGTTAGTCACCATGTGGCAGAGCCTGGTCTGAACCCAGTGCTCCGGAACTGTCCTCTGTACTGCGCGACCTTCCCTCCGCAGCTGAGGGACCCGCAGCCTTGGCTCCGAACCTGAGGTCAGTCTGGATCCGCCACCTTCCCCGCAGCAGAGGGCCCGGGAGGGACTCTAGGGCTGCTGGAGCTTCCTCTCTCCCAGATGTCATTTCTACAGGGTGTGACAATGTGGCAGGTTGGGCCTGTGGATGTAGGAAGGGCTTATAAAATACTCGGACCTCCTTGTATTCTCTTGTATCCAAGGCCAGTTTCCCTGTCTTCGTTAATGTGGATAATAGGTCTGTGTGTGTGTGTGTGTGCGCACGCGCGCTTTGTCCCCAGCAGTATGGGGACACTTAGGGAATCAGTGGGTTTTTGTCCAGGGACCTCTTTGTCCTTAGAATTAATAATGCATGGCTTTTCAAGTTTTTGACTGAATTCCACACTAAGTTTTTATCAGAGTCTCCAAGGGGCCTGTAGTCCAGAGACAGTTCAGAATGGCCGCTTTGGATTCTGCTTCAGCTCTGCACCTCATGGTTGTGTCTGGAGACCTTGATTCACTTCCTCCACTTTGCATACATATAACTCAATCCCTCCACTCCTTAGTGCAGTGAGAGAACTGCCACCAGATGTGGTCTTGGTGGGCCAGTCCCAGTGATAGGAGAGGTCATGGCTCACCTGTTGTTTCCTAACCTGTGTGAAGTCCTGACATCTGGATTGTGGATTCCCAGGCTGGCTGGTGGTCAGCACTAGAGAGGTTTGGTGTATGGCAGGGGGCAGACTGAAGGCAAAGACGCCAGGCGAGGTGTCCTCACAGATTGTTTCTCCCTTGACGAGCACCACCAGCTGAGTTCTTATCTTTCTATGGCTTGTTGAACTTTTATCTCTACACTCTGGCCTTTGTGTATTCTCCATCAAAGAATGCTCTGTATGGTAAGTCACCCTGGGGTCTGGGTCACAGGCACATAACTGAAACAGAAATGTCCATTGGTGGGCTGGGGATGTGGCTCAAGTGGTAGCGCGCTCGCCTGGCATGTGTGCGGCCCGGGTTCAATCCTCGGCACCACATACAGACAAAGATATTGTGTCCGCCAGAAACTGAAGGATAAATATTAAGAAAAAAATTCTCTCTCTCTCCCTCTCTCTAAAAAAAATAAAATAAAATAAAAAATAAAAAAGTGTCCATTGGTTCATGGGCATTTCACTGAAGATTCATGGTGCCCTCTCTTTGGTCAGAGAGAGACAGGCAATTTAAATGGGGAGGCTGAAGTTTTGCCAGAGCGCAGCATATGTTGAGCCTGTGTCCGTCAGCCATTTGAAATAGTCAGTTGAAGACTCGTGTCGTGACTGTTCAAAGCCAAGCAAAAACCTACAAAACCAAAACGTGCCAAAAGCAAAACAAAGCAGCCTCACCCAGGGAACGAGCTGGGCTGGAGCTGCTGGGATGGACGCCTGTGTTGTGCTGTGCTCAAGGTCGCAGCACCTTGTGGACAGCGTCTCCTTTGAGCTTCTTGGTGACCTTAGGACAAAGGAAGAGAGGGAGCTTGCTGTAGGTCCAGGACAGGGTGGGAACAAACAGGGCAGAGCCACAGCTCCAGGAGCCCATTTCCCGTCCCCCGCTGCCTGTGTAGACCTAGAACAGTGAGCAGGAAGAGATCACGTGTGTGGCACCTGCCTTTGCCTACTCTTCTAGAGGCACTCACTGGGCCTGCACAATGCCCCTGCCAGGTGGCTCTGCCAGCCATCTTGTAGCTGAGAAAAGAGACTCATGCGGAGATCTGCTCAGGTTCACACACACACACAGGACTGGGCCTGGGCTCCGGCTCCTCAGACTTCTCTCTGGGCTAATAACAAACTGCTAAAGATAAAAAGGCTTTTTTGGTTTTCAGAGTCCCAGCTGAAAGACAATCCTGCCTTTTCCATGCTGAATGACTCTGATGATGATGTGATTTATGGGTAAGTCACTGTCCTCTGAAGGCCATCTCAGGAGCATCTCCATCTGGCTTTGTAGTTATTAGTCTAAAATTCCATTCGGGGTGTTAGGAAGTCACCTGGCTTTCTGTTTCCACATGGTCCGAGCTTAGATTTAGCAGTGCCTCTTTGTGCACAAGGCTGGCAGTGCATGGTGGGCCAGGAGGAAAGGGGCTCAGTGGTGAGGAGTGGCAGGAGGGGTGGTGATGGAACACCCGAGGGAAGCTGTGCAGTGGGTTCTTCCAGAACAGTGAGGTCATGAGCTCTCCAGGTAGAATGGTCAAAGGTCTCTTTCACGACAGGAGTGACTATGAAGAAATGCCCCTGCAGAACGGCCAGGCCATCCGGGCCAAGTACAAGGAGGAGTCCGACAGCGACTGAGCTCCAGGCAGTGGGCAGGGCGGCCAGAGGCCGGCCGCCTTCCTTCAGTGACCATGTCCTGGCCTCCCTTCGACCTGCTTATGTTCAGACTTTCTTATAAGCAAGGTTCCCTGTTCCTTATTTGTTTACATATTTTTAAAAGAAAAACCAAACCTTGAGAGAAAATTTATATGTTGGGTCACATATGCTCCTTATATGGGAAAAGGCTGATAAAAAGCAGAAAAAGCCAAATCCTTTCTACAGATTTCAGATGGGAGAGCATGTTTTCAGTGGTGAGAGATTACCCATTTTTAGTAGTTACGCACTTTGTTTTTTAAAATAATTCAGTAATTTTGAGCCATGGGAAACCTTCCTCTTCCTTCCCTCTATTTCCTATGGTACCTTTTTTTTTTTTTTTTTAACTTAAAGTGAAGCCTGTTTCTGTGGCCACTCAGCTGGGCAGTCCTTCCCTGGGCAGTGGTCAGGGCCCTCGATTCCCCAGACCCTGGAACCTTCACATCTATTGCATTGGGTGAGCCATGTATAGCACATCTCACTGGGGAAAGGCAGGGGCCAGGCTCCAGCCCTTCACTGCCACTGAAGCAGAGGTGACAGTGACAACAGAAGTGAGTTCTGAGGAGCTCTGATAAGCTGAATGAGAAAGGACAGTTGCAGGTCACCAGCTCTGTGGGTGAGGTTCTGTGCCATGGTGCTTTCCCAGGGTGTGTGCGCACACTGTACAGACGTGGAGATGGGCGGATATCCCTGTGGTCGGGGTAGACAGCAGGGTAGCCATTCTTGTTCTAATAAATAGTTTCTGCAACTTAGTTGAACATGAAGCCCCAAAGAGCTTTATTTTTTTAAATAAAAGCTACATGAATGATTGTTATAGATTCTTTATTGCCAAAAAGTTTTTCAGTTTCCTCTTTGGGAACTAGATGAAAAGAAAGTAAGAGATTTTAAATGGCTATGGAAACACATCTTTGGGTAGAGGTAGCTTGTTTGGAAGTCACTCCCTGTGCTCCAGTGAGTCTCACAGTGGCCAGGTGAGCAGATACATTGCCCCATGGAAAATAGACATCTCTGGTGCTGGCAAAGCTTGGGCATCAGAGGTCTCTTCCTTTCTGTCAGAGACAGTTGATGTTCCCTTGCTCCTCCTGGCCACACACAGTTATGTCTGTTAACAGTGATAACTATGACCATCCCCCATCTGCTGCCATCTTGGCCAACACAGAGGCCCAGAAGTTGCTTGTCCGGCTCTCCAGGCAGCACCTACGGTCCCTTCATCTATGCACCAACTCTCATATTTCCATCCAGAGCCACAGGTGACAGTCCACCTCAGGTGGTACTAGGACCTGAGAGATGCTTGAAGGACACTATGCTTTATGACTTCCTTTTTAAACTTTAATGATAATGTACTTTATGGATTTTATTTACTTTGTTTTTAAACACCTTGTAAATATGAATGTTTGAAAACAATTATTGCAAGGGTATTTCAAGTTTACATGATTTTTACATCTGTAATGCTGTGATGACTTTTTGATTCTGTATACTGAAATGTTTGTTACCAAATTTTACAATTCCTACTGAGACTACTCCAACTATAATTTTATGTATATTGATAAAGACTGACTTGTGCTGATTAACATATTATGTAATGTAGTTTGTTTTAATCATTATAAAAGGATTATCCATGATTTGGAATGCTGTTATCAGTAAATGTAAGATATTGAGGTTTACCCATAGACAGAACTTTTTTAGGCTTGTCTTTGTCATGTAGTGATTATAAACTGATGGCTAATATTGTCACACACTGATTCTTCATGGCATCAATGAAAGAAAGTATGGGAGTATTTTTTATGTTGTAAACAAGAAAAATATTAGTACTTAAGGGAAAATGGTTGCTTATTAAATCATGCATTTTTTTATTTTGCTTTCCTGGGTGTTATATTGACACATTATATATTCCATGTAAAAATTTGCTTATAAAGCACTAAACATGTAGAATATGTGCCATAGGTATTGGGTTAAAACACTAAAGTCTGCCAGAAACTTTTGATAGTAACAAAATTGTTTTTCTAAGAGGATAGTAAAGTTTTGCAACCTTAAATTATAAATGGGCTGACTTTAATGCTTTCATGATAATGGATTAAATAACATCGTCTCTGGGATTTTTTTTTTATATTGGTCCAGTCTAGGGGAACTTGGAAGATGAACAGAGCTATTTCCTGGTTTCCCTAGGGAAAGCTTCATTATCCACATGGATAACAGATCTGCTTGATTTATTATTAAATCATTCCAGCAGCGAAGTGGTGCCATTCTCTTTCTAGAGAAGGGGATATATGAACTATATTAAAGGTTTATAAGGTGATGACTATACATAATTACAGACTTCAGTAAGTTAGAAAAATTGTGTAAACTCAGCGCATTAGCTGGACAGGTTACAAGACAAATGTCACCAGCCTCAAGTTTTTGATGAACTGTTTATTGAAGGCATAGTTATGATAAAGGTTATAATGTGGCCAGTACCTTATTTCCCGAATCATTTTCACAGGAAAAATATACCCACAAAAGGGATCATTAAAAGAGACTACTCCATGAACATTTGTTAAAGATCAGATAAAGATACTAAGGTGTATTTGTGTATTTTGAGGGTTTCAGAAACCAGTTGCCTTAGAGATTAGATTTGGGGGGGGGGCGTGAAAAAAGAAAATATAAGTCTTTTCTTCAGGCCAAAAATCTGTGACATCCTGTTGAGCAGTTTATCTTGTCTTGGGGTTTTGGATGCACTGGTGTAATATACACTATGAAAGGGTTTTCTGCTACTGAAAACTTCCTTTTTACAAAAAAAAAAACAACCTGTAAATATTTGTAAAAATGAAACACTGAACTTTTAAGGTCAGAAAGAAAGAACTATGTATTACACTTTGAAACTGTCAGTGGAGCACAGTGCTCCTGGCCACCTGGTCAGAGTGGATGTAATCAATCAGGCAAATGTCAATAAATGTTTATTTATGGCAAACTTACTATTTGGGAATGGCCTTATTCGGTTTAATTTATTTTTAGCTTTCAATCCTTATATGTATCTTGATTGTTTGCTCTTTTAGACATGTTTGGCCTTTTAGACATGAGTGTTTTAGTACAAGGGCTTCCGCCCGCCCCATTTCAGGAGATAGACACAACAGTGTTATGATTACCATGTCTGACTACTACCACATCTGTGGCCTGTGGGAGACCTACGAAAAAGACAACAGACACCTGGGCTTTGGGCACACCCTTCTACTTACTTAGACATATGACTTTAAAATCATATATTGGCTTAGCTGCATAATGGCTGTGGACACAAAGTGACCAACTGTGAAAGCATTTTGTAAGCCCTCAAGTACTAAAACACTCTGTGATTGCTACTGAAAAATAACATGGGAGTAAAGATGTAACGACACAGCTTTGAGCCAGGTGTCTGGCTTGCCCACCTCTCTCTCAGCTTCCAGAAGCTGGCAACTTAGGAATAAGGGATGCGATGTTCGCAGAAGATCTAACCAGAACCCAGCAGCACTGTCAGCATCCTGGTCCAGTGGGTGAAAGCAACAAATCCTCCTCTTGGGGAGGACCAAAGTACAGAAGCAACTGTTTTTATTGATGCACCAAGGCATTTTATTTGTATGTATCGCATCCCTAGAAAAAGAATCCCAGGACTTTCCCTCCTGTTTTCGTCATCTTGGTCCATGCCAGTGAAGTTTTCAGTCCAGTGAACTGAAACGGACAAGGTGGCTGGAGATCTCCCTTTTCCTAGATAATTTGGGGCTTGTCACTGCCTGCTTGATTAACCTGCCTGTGAACATTAGTGATTTCGAGTTCACCAATGGACTCACACTTCATGGTCACAGTAAGTAACCAGTGGCTGACCTTGGATCCCAGCCTACCAAGAACCTGGCCTCACCTCTCTTCCCAGCATTGTTGATGCTCTGCTCTTGGGAGCACCTCCAACACACTCAGTGCACTCTCAGGGTGGCAGAAGAGCCGAAGGCAACTTTCCTTTTGTGAGTCTTACAGATTTCTGAATGCACTAACCCAGTATGAAGAATTTGTGACACTAATATAATTATGAAAAACAGACTTGAAATTTGAATAATTTATTATTCTAACAAAAGTATAAAGTATGGAAAATTAGTGTATTTGAATCATTTCAGAGAGTAAAGAGTTTCCCACTAGCAGATTTCAGTTTTTAGCACCTTTGAAAAGAAATAAGAGTTAAGACAAGTGGCAATACAAACTCCAGTCTACCTACAGAATTATTCATCTGATTTCGGATATGCAGTTCATATAACAGTGCAGTCATTTGGTTTATTTGTCTACGTTTTGAGAGTGCTACAAAACACAAGAGAAAGATGTTCACCGAATTCATGGTGGGTTAGAAAATAGAAAAGAAATGTTGAGACAAAAGAGGTCACAGGCTGGACAAAGAGGTCAGATGGACAGTCCAAAGGCGCTGACAATGCAGTACATGGTCTTGTTCTCCCATCGCACAGTGCAGCTCCCTGGTTGGTGGGGGGAGAGGAATATCAGCACTGAGAATGAGGAAACTAGGGGGGCTGTTTCTCCCACCAACGCCATTACTCCAGTACCCACCTCCTTATGGTACACAGATAAAGAAGGCTGGCAAATCTCCATAACAGGTAGGATAACTTGTAAAGTTATGCCTTGGAAGACACAACACGCCCAAGCACACAGTTCATCAATCACTCCTATAATATATATTATTTTAAATAATATATATCTCAGCATGGTCCAAGCAGGTACTTGAAATTTTTTCAAGGAAAAGGCACAACATGACCTCACCAATGTGGTTGAAAAATCATACCATCAGTAGAGCTGTCCCAGAAGCAGGAACTTGCCGTGTGTAACCCAGCTCCATTCTTTTGCATAATTACACAGGTCACTTAAATTAAAACAAAGAGTTATTAGAAAAATCTTGGCAACATAAATTTCATTTTTCCCACTTTTAATGTATGTACATAGATCATGTGATCGATGTTCATAGTAAAAATGACAGGGGTAGACTGCCTTGTCCTACTCTCTTTTGACAAATTACATACTTCTCTCTTTTTTAAATATTTAATTTTTTTTAGTTATAGGTGGACACAATATCTTTATTTTATTTATTTTTTATGTGGTGCTGAGGATCGACCCATTGCCTCCCGTATGGTAGGCGAGTGCTCTACCTCTGAGCCACAACCCCAGCTCCATACTTCTCTTCTTTTACAACATAACTTGTTCTAAAAGTTTCCAGACAGATGTATACCTTGAAATTGTACCAGCAGCCAAACAGGCCAGTGACCTATTATGAGGAACTTTCTTTGAAGTTAGGCACTAAATTGCCAAGCTACCTCTCTTTTCTGGCACTGGACACACCTCTGATCAGTATTTAAAGAACCACCAACAAATATATGAGAAACAAAAGTCTATTACCGATATATTTAAATGGTTTTCCCAGCTTGGTGAGTTGGCTTAAGGTTTGTTCTACGACATTTGTAGTCCACTGGTTGACTTTGCTGTGCTGGTAAGCATTACCACCGATGGCACTTTCTATAGCCTAGAGAACAAAGCACAAGGAGTCAGCTAAAGAATGCCCCAAACACATTCCAGTTAGTAACCACAACAGACCATTCTAGGAGCTAATGAAATAATATTTATGTAAAATGCAAGTTTATTCTTAATTACAAAGATTCGTTCATTTATAGGGCTAAAGAACAGCCCTTACATGTCAAAACTTAAACATTTGCGACGACATTGTTTATTTTGAACCTCCCTCTTCTGCGCTCTGTTCTTCTAGGGCTGTTCTAGGATAGGGCCCACTGTCCCTGCTCCTGCTAGTAAGCTTACTGCTATGAGATTCCCGTCCTGTGGCTTTCTGGATTCTTCCCTGTCAGCTCCCTTTCACACTGGCCTATGTGCCTTTCTAATCTGTTGTGCTAGAAACCAGAAACCTGAGTTTCTTTGACAGTTATAACCTAAAATAAAAGTAACATTCAGTGAGGGCCTGTTCCATCCTCAGACATACAGAGAGAGCCAACAGTCCAAGGCTTGCAATGCAGGTGGTGGTGAAACAGCACCAGGTAACAGGTGGTTACCTGGCCAGCGACCAGGCTTCTGAGGAATAAAAACCTACAAAGGGTCACAACCTCATTCCGCCCCCAACTCTTCCTATCTATCCAGGGCTCGCTCTATCTATCTATCTTCCTATCTATCCAGTTGCTAACAGCTCCTGGTTCCTCATCCACTGCCATGTCTGCTCCACCTAGCTCAGAGTATGTGGGGGTCCAGCAGTTCTGCTTTAGGGGGACTAGGGCATTATAGACCTGGAAACTGTCAAAAAAAGGGAAGACATTGTTCAAGTCAAACCTCTAAATCTGGCAACTCTACACACACTCTGAAATTCACTTTTTCAGGGAGGGGGAAAACCCCTCCTTCAGGTTTGGACCTGTCCAAATTATAACTTGTCATTATTTAAAACAGCTTGAATAGAGAATGAACCTGTTACCAGGGCAAAAATGCCACTGAGGCCAGTGATACACTGGCCTTATTCACCCCAGGCTTCTTTGTGGGGTGGTGACCTAGACTTTCCATTGTTCTTGCTCCCTGGTGAGCAAGTCAAAGTTAATTCAAGAAACAAGGAGGCAACATTAGAACCTAACAAGCCTCCACTTTTCCCAGTTCCAGTCTAATTTACACCTTCCTGCTCCCACCTGTCAGAAAAACAAATTGTTAAAGACCCCACGAAGAAATGAGAAAATCATGCCTGATGTTAAATAATGTATATAGTAAAAGAGAAAATCACTTTGCATTTGGATACTTTTCACAAAAACAGGTTGTGGTTCTTTATTACTCCAGCATTAGTCGATAATTTGCATTAGCAGTAAATTAACATATGAACCCTTAAATGGTACCCTTAGAGTTAGATTACTGAATGACTTTCCCTTAGCCAGTGGCTCAACATCTGTGCTCCATCTTACCTAGGCAGGAAGTGACTAGGAAAACCTTTTTGATTTCATTACTGTCCCAAGAGTCCCCAGCTCTGCACCCTGCCACCCCTTCTCACACTCCATGCTCAGCCCCCACAGCTGGAGCTTCTGCACACGCTGTCACAGCCCAGAGGTGGTGTTCCCATTTTTCCACTGTGTTAACCCCAATTTAGGTTGAATCCCCTTGTAAATGCTCTCACAGCACCAAGTCCTGTGGCACTGTGCACACAGGAAATGCAAGCTCCAACGTCCCAGCACAAGTATCTGATAAGCCGTCCCCCCACTGCAAACTCCAGGAGGGTGGGTCAGTCCCTGGCTGCTCCCTCCACGTGTACTTCTCATGAATGAAGGCAGTTCAACATCCCTTTTGTGTCCCATCCTCCTCATCCTTTAAGGGAGAGACTATTCTGCATAACAATAATGTGGGTAGTTTAGGAAGGTAAGAAAAATAACTGACTAAGCCCCAAACTGCATCACCAGTTCTTAACTCAAAGTTGTTAAATTTCCTTTACATTCACTCCCATTAAACACTAGAAATAGTTATTTGTATGCCATGAATTTTCTATGCTAAAAGGTCATAGAATTTAGCCTTGGTAACATTTAGTAATATGCCACATAAAATTTCCTGATTTAATGCATATAATTTACACAATATTGGAATAATTCTGATCTAAATAATAATGAAGGAAAAAATGTTATTTGAAATGCCAGAACACAAAGGCTCAATAACTGCTGAAAATATTCCCAAATATTTAACTTATATAGTGTTTTCATTCATAAAAGTCATTAATCAAATGCTTAAAAAGAAAGCATTTCTCCTCTTACCTCTTTGACAATGTTGCTCACTTCATCAACAACAAAAGCAGTCTGTGAGGGAAGAAAACTTAGATAAGTTTGATTTATTCAAAAGATGTTTCTATTGCATCAATAAATGCAAATTTAAGTAACAAAATATAGAAATGAAGATTTTAGAAGTTATCTCACCTAGCCTGTTCACTTTACTGTGGAATGCATTACAAGGAGACTCAAACATTAAGTGGTCCTTGAGCATCACAGAGCCAGTGACTGCAGCTGCAGGACTAGAACACATGTATATAATTTAAAGGTTCTGTTGCTATTGTTTGTTATAATCATGCTACAATCTCAGATCCCGCTTTATGTCTGATCTAGAATTTGATCTCCCATTCAATTGGCTGGTAGGATCATTAACCAGTATAGATGGTTACTGCTCAATTTTTTAAATATCTTTATTTTATTTTTATCTGGTGCTGAGGATTGAACCAGTGGCTCATGTGCACAGGCAAATGCTCTACCACTTAGCCACAGCCTCAGCCCAACTACTCAATTTTTATATAAATTAATTGATGCAACTTAAGCAAGCCATTTAAAAGATGTAATTCTCTCTTCCCTAATGTAAACTGATTAGGAGGCCTAAAACTCAGAGGTTGGTTTTGTTTTTTTAAAGCCACTATTAACCATAAAATTTAAAATGATGGCACTATCTCTGGATAATGATTTTTCTGAATGCTGTACCACTTCACAACCAGCTGACTGAGGAGGTGGGCTGTCAGCAGCAATCTAGTCCAAAAGTATTATTTCCTTTTCATATATGGCAGATTCATAGTTACAGGTCATCCTGAAAATAACATCAGTCAGGAACCTGCCTGCCAAGGTGCTTCCTCACAGGAGAATGAGCAGTTAAAGTCACTGTTGAGTCCTAGGAACAGTACTTAGTTCTGGATATGCCTCCTAGAGGACAGCCCCAGGGACCCTCAGTCAGAGTGCTTCGCAGGTGGAATAAGAGCATCTAGCTCTGCTGTGGCAGGGAGTTTTCCTCCCTGACTGTCTGGTGACCATTTGGGCTCTGCCCTGTTCTAGTGATGTCTCTTTCTTTTCACTAGAAATAAGAGCTGGTTGCCCAAAGTGTATCTTTGCTATACTCAGGAAAAGTCAGACTTGGAAACAAACCCAATCACACCAAGTTAATGAAGATGTGCAGTATCTTGGAGACCAAAACATTTCTGGAAGTTTAAAGGACCCTTCCAAGAGATTACAGTGATCCTAACCATAACGTAAAGTCCTGTATAATTTTAGATAAGGTTAAAGTATGCCAAGGGTAGAGGAGATTTTAATGAACTTTTAGTGGAAAGTAGAGCAGGTGTATTGAATCCACTGGACAGTTTCAACTTATATGAGAAAAATGAATGAGTTAGGAGTAGAATCCACATGAAGTTAGAGGATATGCAGAAAAGGCTTCTTGAGAGGCTGGTAGGACTAGAATGGCCAATTTAGTAAACACCAAGACAGTCACCGTCTCATCCAACCAGGTGCTCCCCTTCATTTTACAGACATGCCACTGCACTCTGAAATAATGAAGCCACCTCACTATAAAAGCCAGAATCAGAATGCATTATTAAGGGTTTCTTCACAGTACCCCCCCCTTTTAAAAGGTTTACTCAATGTTACTATTATACAAGCCATTTTCCAATCCTATATTAGTTGGTGGTTTACAGGGAAAAGCTTCTTTGCTCATGGCTTCTGAACCCTGGCTGCTTAGGATTATCTACTTGGTTGCTAACCAACATTCAAACACTGATGGCATTGCTTTAAAAGTTACTGCCAGGAAACCAGATGTAACAAACTCTAGGCTCAGTCCTTAAGTTTTATTTACCTATCAAAACATTCCTGGTTGAAATGTTAAAAAATGGCAAAATACCAAACCTTACCAAATTCATGTTTTTATTTTTGACAGGCTGCATAAAACATAGAGCTCTATTTGAATTTCAGCAAGGATTATTTGGCAAGAAGAAATAAGCAACTGTTCTATCTGCTTTTTCCTGAATGCTTGTCAGTTTGAAGAAAAGCCATCACAGCAGCACACCTTACAATGACTACTGCGTGACAAACGATGGTGTGCTTTGACCCTCCTTCTTGGAGCAGGAAGAGACTCCCCCCCCCCCCCCGACAAGAATGGACTATTAACCTCTCAAACTCATACTATAATGGAACGTACTCCTTCGCGGCGGCCTGGGTGGGAGTGAGCGCTGCGGAACTGAGACAAAGGCAGGTTCTCCTATTTGCACGGGTGCACACCAGTCCCTGACTGAAGGGCCTGGGAGGTGGCCCTGTGCGCCCCTGTCACGCACGCAGGACACCCTGGCGTCCGCTACAATGCCAAGCTCCAGTCTTCCAGCCTCGACCGGAGCGCTCCCGGGGCCGGGCGGCGGAAGACAGGGCCGAGCGAAGTCGAGCTCCCGGAGGCGCCAGGACGCTCCCTCGGCGGCCCTGGGCGCCGGCCGCGCGGGAAGGAGTCGCAGTCCCGGCCTCCCGCGCCCCTCCCCGCCAGGCAACGGCGGTGGAGCCGGTGCAGGTTGCGGCGGGGCGACACCGGCGCTCGTCCCACCCCTGCGGCCGGGGAGGGACGGCCACAGCCCGGCGAGCCACCGGAGAAACTTAGCCAAGACTCCCCAGGCAGGACCGCGCCACCACGCCCAGGGATCCACCCTCCGGTCGCCCCCCGGGCGCTTACCTCCTCGGCCGCCTGGAAGTCTTCCATCTTTCCTCCAGCTCGTCGCCTCCGCCGCCTTGAGTAAGGCGGACTGCGCAGGCCCACTCAAGCCACGCCCACGCCCACGCCCACCGACGCCTGCGTCCGCCCGCTCAGGCCCCGCCCACCTGTCACACCCACCACGCCGACCCACGCCCACGCCCGACGTCGGGCCCCGCCCCTCCCAGCGCCGCGCGGGCTCGAGTGAGGTCTGAGCAAGCCGCTGGACCCGCCGCTGGGGGCCGGTCAGTCCTTCGGGACGTGATGGTTTCCACGCGAACCGGTCAGGGTAGCCTAGCAGCTCACTAAACCGCAGCAACGGGAGCCAAACAAATGTACAAAAGCAAGTCAGGGAGGGGAAGCGTCGCCGTGGCGCCCGCTCCAGCTCGTACTGTGTGAATTAATTGGAGCTTTCAAACGGGCCCAGACAACTAGCAGTAGACTGTAAAGTGACTTCTGAAGGTAAGGCGTAATGTGAGAGGTTGGTCACAGTCCCTTGGGAACCTAGGATTAGGATAGTTGTCTGAACAAAACCTTGGAGAGGTAAATTCCCCATATCCAGTAAATGAGAATTTTTCCTCTAGGTACCGTGTGAAAAAACACTTTAAGTGGAGAATTTTGTGAAATGCAGCACGCTCCCTGGCTTCCTTAGCCATAGTGAACTAGATGCAGACTTGACGTGTCCAGAGGCCTCTGTGGAGAGGAGCAACATCACCGAGCTCTACAGGGCTGGGTGTGCGCCTACCGCATGTACTCCAGGCTTGGACTTTTGACTTTGGAGGCTGCTTGTTCTGGTTTAAACAAGCACTTGAAGTTGAATGGTCACTCCTTACTTCTCCAAAGCCCTGCTGCTGGAACCCACTAACCGTCCTCCTGAGAAGAGCTGAAAATAAAGATCCCAGGGACTTGGTAGACTAGGCTCCAGATCCCCATGCTGTCCTCCAGCAGCCCTGTTTCTACACTGTATACTCCTGACTATTGCTCAAGGTTGGCATCTCTCACTTAGAGTATGTGTGGACTGACTGACTGACTGCAACCTGAGTGGTCTATCAGGATCTTAGTAGAGCCCTTCAGAGGGAACCTAACCTTTCCAAAGAAACTTCCATCCTCTCTTCCACTTTGCCTTGCCATGAGTCAATGATTTCAAGAATGTTGATAATCCACAGACTTACTCATGGTGGTCTCCACGTGATTAAGTCTTATCGGGTCTTAGCTCATAATTACCTCAACAGGCCTTTCTGACCACTCCATTTAAGGAAACAAATTGTGTCTACCTCTGTGTCCTTCGTCTTTCCTTCTTAGAACGCCTCTCACTTTTGTTTTCTCTCCATGTAGACTCTAACTTCCATGGAGCAAAATTCATTTTATCCACTAATGTATCTCCTTCCCCTGACATTGTGCCTGGTCCATAGTAGGTGCACAATTAAAATTAAATGAATAAATAACGAATAAATGAATTACCCAGAGATATTTGCTTTGCCTCAGACCCAAATGAAGAGAACTGGGGAATGCAGTGCCTTCTTGTTGGACTCAGAGAACTTCAAGAGGAGGGCAGAACTGAGACAGACCCAAGGCTGTTCTGCCCTGGGCAAGTGGTCTGAGCAAGGAGACCTGCTGGACAGGTCGATTCTGAACTTTATTTTACCTTGTAAGTACTCTTCTTTTACCTGGCTTCAACTCACCTGATTCAGTGTTTCAGTCTTGTACCTCGGTCTACATGCGATTTTTATTCTGACATTCCTTTGTCTTCCTGCCATTCCCAGAGTCACCTGAGATCCCCTTTTCAGTGTCCATTTCTGTGCACCTGGTTCCAGGTCTCCTCCCCACTATGGTTCTGATGCAAACAAGGGACTTTGAACTCTCCCCTTATTTTCTTCTGCTACTTTGTTGTGAGCCTTGAGTTCTACTAGCCAAGTACCTTAGAATTATGTGCAAAGCAAGAGTAAAGAGATTCTGAGCAAACATCCTCAATAAAGAGTGTGGAGTTGGTGGAGTTGGAGGCCCTTTTCATTTTCGTCTCAGCCTTGTAGAACACCCCTCCCCCAACCCCGCTGCACTGAGACAGGGTCTTGCTAAGTTCCCTAGGCTGGCCTCAAACGCAGTCACCTTCCTCAGCCTCTTGAGTAGCTAGCTTTACAGGTGCCACTCACACCTGACTCTTGAAACTTACACATTCAAATGAAGTTCCTAAACAGCTGCTGTAATAGGGCATTGTTAATGTATATAGCTTCAGCATTGTTGTAACGGAAGCTCACCAGCATGCACATACATCAACAGAAAGCATGTACGTGTGCATTGTAAAATATTTTCCCTGACTTCAACTTACATACTCTGGGTACCACTCTCTAATTTTTAACTATGAAAGAACATTCATTAGTGCTACAAAGTTGACCAAGACATGGGCTTTATGGAATATTTTTTAAAAGCTGATTTCTGTTAATAGGAAGGTTTGAATTGTTTAGTCTTATGTAATGTTGTAGTGCTTGAGGGAAATGCCAGGATATGGTATCATATTTTGTCCAATTGATTATAGTGTGTAGGAGTAAGAAATTTAAAATTGATGTGACAATTGGCAGTTCACTAACTTCCATCTTCCCATATTCCAAGAATGGATGTCCATCAGAAGCACGAGAGCGTAAACACATTGACTCATAACTGCTCGTAAATCTCTAGCATTCAGCTATATTTTAGATAATGTTTAGCTCATGTGCAGTGAGTCAGTGAAGAGAATCTTGGGTTTGTTTTCCAATTTGGGGGCTAGTCATAGACTGGCAATCACCCTTCTTCCTTCCAGTTAAGTCTCTTATGAACTGTAGAAATAGACTGGAGTTGCTGACACCTTGATTTAGTAAGCATGGGCCAAACAATCATAGCAATCAACAGGTTGTCACATCAACAAATAATATCAATAATATTTTGCTGTGCTTCTCTCCTGTTTAAGATCTGCAGCCCTTCACAATCCAAATTCAAACCTGTGGATATCTGACCTTTTCCTTTCTTCCCCTGTGCCTAGAAGTGTGTTATAAAGATGCACTGTGGAATTATGCTAAGTCAAGAATGGGAATGAGGAAGAAAAGAATAATGTTAAGGTTTACTCAAGCCTGAGGAGTTTAATATAATGGGAAAGAAAATGAAGTTCTGATTGACACAAGTAGAGGGAGAGACCTGTGCTGAGAAACTACATGTTAAGGAGGTTATCTAAGAAATGCTTATATTTGGGTCTGCTGTTGACTGATAAGCCCGGGTGCCGTCGTACTGAAACACCGCTATGCCAACTGGAAATAGCTGCTGCTCTGGCTGCTGTGGCCACTTCCCTGGGACCCCATCCCAGAGAAGGTAGGGAAGAGGCGGCTTGAGTGCTGGCTAAGAAGGTGCTGCTCCTGAGTGCCACACCCACTTCTCCACACATTTCACCACCCACTGCCAGTCCTTGGCCACCCCAGAGGTTGCACAGCTGTGATGCTGCCATCTGCCACACACATAGCATATTGAAGGTCTCCCTTATAATTTCATCATGCTGTCCATCCTCATGTTCCTGTCCCAGTCACCGACCCAGCTATTCTGCCCTTTACTGCTAATCAGCTTCATTTCCTCCCCAGCCCTGTGTCACCTCACTGTACTTTTGGATTTGGTCTAAGTTATACCTGCTCAATTTCAACACGAAGTTACATTCTTCCTCTGCCAACTCCTCTATCTGCTGTCTCTTGTAGCCTGACACATTAGATTAGTGTCTCTAAACTTCTTTAACTATGTCTCTCTAGCAGGAGTAATTTTTGAACATGTATGCTACAGATATGTTTATTTTAAAATGATATAGTCAACTATAAATTTATTTATTGAACACTAATAAAGTTTAAATTTTAGCTTTTAAAAATAAATAGAAGTTTAATATTTTCTTAGTATATTCTGCTGTTATTGTCTGAATTATGTCACTCTCACAAATTCATATGTTCATACCTCAATATGACTTTATTTGGATATAGAACTGTTAAAAAGGTAAGAAGATAAAACTAAGTCATGTCTGTGACCTTAACCAAAGTGATTTACATCTTTATAAAAAGAAAAGTTCAGGTCACAATGTGCACCGGGATGTCACCATGTGAAGACACTGGTGGAAGATGGCCATGTGCAAGTCATGGAGAGGGGCATCCAGAAGAAAGGCATTTCCAACCTACCCACATCTTGACCTTGGATTTTCAGCCTCCAGAATTATAAGAAAATATATTTCTGTTTAAGACACCATTCTGGGGTCTTCGTTACAGCGGTCTGAGCAAACTGATGCTGATTTGGAACTAATGATTCTCATTTCAAAAGCATTTTCTTCCAAATATTCTTAAATAGATTGACTAAGCATCTCAGGATACAAACCAGAAATTCTAGAAAATAAATGGTAGTTACTAATTATTGAAGACTTATTTAATCTAGAGGTCCTCAACCACAATCACTATCACTGTGCCCGAAACTTAATATTTACACAGTAAATTTTGTGAATGAATTAAACAAACCGTAAAACTAAAAGAATGGGTTCAGAGATGTTGAGTGATTTGCCAAAGTTCTCTCAGATCCATCTTACTCCAAAGCTTGCCCTATTAATTTAGTCTTCCCTATTTATTCTGGCCCTCAGCAGCCACCGCACCCTCCACCCATGATTGGTGGGATTCACTATCTTAAGTTGTCATCATCCTTAGGCTTCAGAAGAATGAGATTTGAGAACTAAAGAACTGAAGAATGGCCAACGTGAACTTCATGTGCTCATGAGGAAACCAAGCAGAGCAATTTAAGCTTAGCTGTCAGCTCACTGGGCAAAAGTCACACATTTCAATTAGACTTCACCTCATGAGTGAGTCTGAGACCTCCAAAAGAGCTCACTGGGAGAATGAGAAAAAAACAAGCCCATAGAATGGGAGAAAATATACACACACTTTATTCATTTCTAGCCAAGGATTCATGTCCTGAATATATAAAGAACAAAGCAAAGCAAAGAGAGAAAGGCAGATGATCCAATTGAAGTATAGGTGAAAGACTTCCATAGCTCTACGTAAGAGTAGATATCTGTTAAGGTTTAGATATGGGGTGTCCTCCAAAAGCTCATGTGTGAGATAATGAAAGAAAGTTCAGAGGTGAAATGAATAGACGATGAGAGTTGTAACCCAATTAGTGGATTAATCCTCTGGTAGGGATTAACTGGGTGGTAACTGAAGGCAGGCAGGATGTGACTAGAGGAGTTAGGTCACTGGGAGTAGCCTTTAAGGAGATATATTTTATTTATTTATTTATTTATTGTAGTTGAACACAATACCTTTATTTTATTTATTTATTTTTAAATATTTATTTTTTAGTTTTAAGTGGCACAATATTTTTATTTTACATTTATGTGGTGCTGGGATCAAACTCAGTGCCTCATTCATGTTAGGCAAGCACTCTACCACTGAGTCACAACCCCAGCCCTACTTTATTTATTTTTACATGGTGCTAAGGATTGAACTCAGGGGCCCGCATGTGCCAGGCGAGTGCTCCACCGCTGAGCCACAACCCCAGCCCATAGGGTTTATATTTTGTCCCTGGATGGAGCACTCTCTCTCTGCTTCCTGACTGCCATGTCCTGAGTTGCTTTTCTCCTCCATACTTTTTCACCACGATGTTCTGCTTTACCTAGGGCTCCAAACTATAGAGTTAGCCATCTAGGGACTGAGACCTCTGAAACTATGAGCCCTAAATAAACTTCCTCCTCTCTGTTATTATCTTTTGGTCACAGCAATGAAAAAGCTGACTAAAACAGTATCCAAATAACCAATTAACATATAAAATGATGTTCAAATTGTTCAGCTATATTAAATATTAGGGAAATGCACATTAAAACCAAAATTTGAGACCACTATACATCCTCCTGAACAGATAAAATAAGAAAGGCAGATAATACCAAGTGTTGGTGAGGACGTAGAGCACCTGGAACATGCTGCCAGTAAGATTGTGAGTTCATACAACCCCCTCCACAAAACTTCTAAACAGCATCTACAAAAGTGGAACACATCCCTAACCTATGACCCAGCGAACTGTTTCCAGCCACGTAACCAATAGCAACAAACAAATACTCATCCAAAAGACTATACAATAATGTTTTAATGCATGGTGGCACACATCTGTAATCCCAGTGGCTCAGGAGACTGAGACTGGAGAATCGCAAGTTCAAAGCCAGCCTCTGAGCAACTCAGTGAGACCCTGACTCCAAATAAAATACAAAATAAGGTTGGGGTTGTGGCTCAGTGGTTGAGTGCCCCCTGAGTTCAATCCCTGGTACTCCTCCCCCACCCAAAAAATAAGTCTGTAGCAACACTATTCATAGCAACCAAAATTTTGTCACACAAATATCTGTTAACAATATGACAATTTATATAGAAGTTAGTACAATGAGATTCAATACAACAATGAATAAAAGATGACTACATGCAACAGTGTGTATGACTCTCACAAACAATGCTGGGAGAGAGAAGCCAGATCCAGAGGAGGTAATGGCCTATGATTCTATTTATATGAATGCAAAAAAAAAAAAAAAAACCAAAAAACAGAACAGCTCATCAATGGTGTTAGATCATGGGAGTAGTGACCCAGGGAGGAAGATAGTAACAGGAAACAGGAGAAGGCTCTAGGGGCTGTTCATATTGTTTCTTGATAGGGTGAGCTCACCTTGGGAACATTTGTCAGGCTGGGTGTCTCAGTCCATTTTGTGCTTCTCTAACAGGAAAACAAAACCTGGGTGACTTATAAAGGGGAGGAATTTAATTCTCAGAGTTCTAGAGGCTGGGAAGTACAAGGTGAAGGTGCTGGCATCTGGCAAGGGCCTTCCTGCTGGGTCATGGAAGGCAGCACATGCAGAAGGGGAGAGGCCAAACTCTTTTTACAGGTACTCCCAAGATAACAATCACTCCCATGATAACAGCATCAACCCCCTATCAAGGGCAGTGCCCAAGGCCTGATCGCCTCCCTGTGGTCCCACATCTTAACTCTGTTAACACAACGGCAGTTAAATGTCACGTGTGTGGGAGGGGATGTTCAGACCACAGCTCTCTTTATGATTTTTGTAATATTCTGTATGCATGATATACTGCAAAAATTTTTATCCTCCCTCCCACCAAAACCTATGCCAGTCTCATTATAAATTTAGTCTTGAATTAACAGCTATCCTTCGAGATGTAGTCAAACTCGCAAATGGGGAACACCGATCTCTGGAGGGTTTCTTGGAAAGGATGATAGATTTCATCAGATCAATCAACTTGGCCTTTCCTATAGTTAACAGTGTGAAATGATGACCCACAAGGGCTCCTGGGTGTGGCTTTGGGGTAGCTTTGCTGCCTGGGTCTCTGATGACGTGGGGAGTAGCTGCAGAAGCACTCAGGGTGGCTGCGTGGATGTGCTATTTCAGCCTCTGCCCGACAGGAAGGAGCGAGAACCAGGTCAGTTATTTGAAGAACTGTCTTCCTCCTGCCCAGCCAGAGCAGACTCCTGGCTCTGAGTAAAGCAGATAAGGTAGGATGAGTATCCATGTCTATGTGGGAGAAGGTCATTGTGAGTAGGGTGGGTTGAGACTGAAGTTACTGTACAGTTACTTAACTTGCCTTAAGCCAATGGCATGGTAGAGCTGGGAAACAAAGCTAATAAATAATAAATTAGATGAAAAATGACTTGAACTTATTTTGAATAACATACATTTAAAATGTGGTCATGATCTAAGTGATATGGAGGAAGTAATTTCAGTTAGTTAAGAAAACAAACAGAAGACACTATCCCAAAGCTAGATGGTGTGGGTTTTGTAAGGTGATTGTGTCTTTGGATTTCTCCTTTGGTTTGTAAATTCTTATGCATACAGTAAACTGCTCACTTGCTCCAGATCAGCTTATTTATTCACATTGTTTTTATCATCCATAATCTCTAGTTTGAAGGTGGAACATAAGTATGATTTAAGAATAAAGAAATTGTTAGATAGGGTCTAATTTAAATTTCTTTTAATCAAACTTCCTTGACTCCCAAATATCTTGTCAGAAGGAAATACACATTTGATATTAAAAATTTATTAAGTAACTAAAATTGTTTTAGAAAAAAATTACTGAGCCAAGATAGTGGGAGATTGTTACTTCTTTCCTGCCTAAAGGAAGCATCACATTTAGGAGTTACACAGACCCAGGTGAATTTAGGTAAATGTCTTGTAAATTGCTCCAGGCTTTGCACCTCTTCTGTCCCCACTTTGCACTTCTTCTCCCAACCCCACAGCTTTCCTTCTCTTTCCCTCTCCTTTTCTCCCTCCCCCTTTGTACAGTGAGCACACTTACTTCATAATTTTGCAATGAGGATTAGTTAAAACAAGGTATGTGAAGTGCTTAAACTGGCCCAGAGTAAGTACTATATAAATGGCTGTTGGCACAACAAAATGTATAACAGTGGTTATTAGTAATACCTATATCAATACAATAACATTAATTCTCATTTCTTTTTTTTTCTTTTGGTACTGGGGATTGAACTCAGGGGTGCTTAACCATTGAGTTACATCCCTAAACATTTTTAATTTTTTATTTTGAGACAGGGGGGTCTTGCTAAGTTTCTTAGGGCCTTGCTAAGTTGCTGAGGCTGACTTTGAACTCATGATCCTCCTGCCTCAGCCTCCCTAGCCACTGGGATTATAGGTGTGTGCTTTTTGTCCATCTATAAAAGGAGGTCACATTTAAGCCATGAAAATCATGGATATCTATTTTAGTTTTTACTGATTCTAAAATAGCTTTTGGATGGGGGTGGGGTGGGATGGCAAGAAATCCACCTGGATGGGAAGATTACATAGAATCAACAATGAGTTGCACCCCCCAGGAGGGCTTCAGGCTGTATTGGGTTAAGTGTACACACACGATTCTTCCTACATGACATGCACAGCTTTCAGGGACCTAAAGCTCATACAACAGGTGGAGACTAAGAAAACAAGTATGAATTGGGTGGGGTGTTGGGTGGGGCCGCCCAAGTGAAGGGTCCTAAAGCTCAGGCTCACTAATGAAAATCCACCTCTAAGTCACAAGACAGACAGGATTTTATAAGCACCCATCTCTCTTCCCGTGTCAGGCTTTTGAAGGAACCCATGTGCATGTCGTCTCAGCTTTTGCAGACTGTCTTTGTAGGCTATGGCTGGGAGCCCAGTTTGGGCTGGAACTAGAGACTAGAGGAGCTCTTCCTTTATCACCTGCCTCGGTAGCTTGTATTCTTTTGCTGTCCTGGCAAAACGTCAAGGTCAGTTTAGTCGCTCAGCTTTTCCCTTGCATATGAGGTATTTGCACTGTGGCTGCACACAACCTGCGAAGCTGCTCAAGGAAGTGGCTGTGGTGAAGCTGGCGGGGCGGAGGTGCAGCCCCTGGAAAGACCTTGCTATGTGCCTTCTGTATCAGTGACGGAGACTGTGGTTTTGAGGCTGTGAAAATGCCTATAGTTTCTCTTGAAAGACCCATAGTGATCTGCCACTATTTGCATTTCCACTCAAGTGTCATTTTTCCCTCCATCGGAATGAGGTGGTGAGAACTTATTTCCTTTGATCTGATGTCTGTCTGCTCAGAGATAAGACATAACTGGATAAGAGAAACAAGGACCTGCCTGCAGATAAGGAATATCTATCTCCCTTTCCCATTCTCCTTTGTTTTTCTCTCCTTCAATTTTACATTGCTTGCACTTGATCCCCTTGCCAGATGGGAAAGCTGAAGTTAAGCTTTGTTGTCAGGCTGAGTAAAGGAAGCCAGCATTGTTTGTAGCTTCTAGAGCATGAAATCCCATGTCAGATAAAGACAAGGCACTTTCTGGAAAACACTGTGTGCTGTGTGAAATCATTGCACGTTCTTAAACAAGCTAAGATGGCTGTGGTTGTCACCAGGTGAGACACAGTTGTAGTGTGATCAGCTGTTGGCAGACTATTTCCATCCCCTGGGAACCCTCTCTGATCCCACCAGCCCTCTCTGTCTTCCCACATACCAAGCCTCTCCCTCCCTGTATATCCTTGATTGTTTATATGCATCCTCCACATTATAATTTATTTGTTTTCATGTCCATTTTTCTGGCTAGAGTGTGCATTTCTTGAATTCAAAACTCACCGTGTCTCAGTTGTTTTCATGTCCTTGCTACCTGGAATGTGCTTGGTCCACAGAAGACCAAGAAAACCTGTGTTGTCAAACAGATGCACTAAATCCCATGACCACACTGTCTGGGTGCCAGACACATAAAAACAGCAAGAGGGGTTAAAGACAAATAGAAACAGGGTAGTCCCCTCATCCGCAGTTTCACTTTCCATGATTTCAGTTACCTATGGACAACATTGGTCCAAAAATATGAAATGCAAAATTCCAGAAATAGAGCCAGACACAGTGGCACATACCTATAATCCCTTCTGAATATAAAACCTTCTGAAGGCTGAAGCAGGAGGATCACAAGTTTGAGGCCAGCCTTAGCAACTTAGCAAGACCCAGTCTCAAAAAAAATTATAGAAATATACAATTCATTAGTTTAAAATAACTTTTACTATAGTATTACAACTGTTCCATTTTATATCAGTTTGCCTAAATTATACGTTAAACTTTTTCATAGGTATGCAGGGAAAAAATAGCATATATTGTGTTGGGTACTGTTTTTGGTTCCAGGCATCCCCTGGGGGTTCTGGAAGGTACCCTGAGGACAGCGTGCCTAGGATGCAATATCCCACCACTGCTGTCTGTATTTCCACTAATCCTGGAGAAATGGCCTGGTTTCTCATGGGCCTTCCTGAAGGGCAGAGGAAGCCATGGAGAAGCACTTGAGTCGTGCCTGCTGTGTCCCAGCTGTTGCTGGGAGCTCCTTGAGTGACTTGCTTAGTTCCCAACACAGCCCTGTGAAGCAGGGCCTGTCTGCTCCCCTTGCTAGAGGAGGAAGGTAGGTCTCACAGACTGAAGCAACTGGCCTGAGCGCATGTGGGAGTTCTGGCCTCGGAACTAGCTGACCCCAAACAACGCTGGGCCGGGCTGGTGTGCTTCTCTAAGGGGCTTAGGGAAACTCATTCACACTGGTGCTGTGCTGTAGGTTTTATTTATTTCTATTTGTTGAATGTGATAGTGGAGTGCAGCCACCAGTGCAGAGGTGTAAGGGACAAAGGCGTTAGGAGACGGCCTCTGGGTGGGACCTGAACAATTTGTTGAATGAGATTATGAATATTATCCCAGAAAAATGGACCTGCAAGATTTCATTATTCAGGCTGTGTATGGCATTGTGAATTGCTGCCTGAGAGCATTAAAATACAATGATTTCTACTCTTCCTTTCCAACTGGGAAATGACTCAGGGTTTCCTACCCTTTTCAGATTTCTGAAGGCAGGGCTCTCTGAAATGAGCATTTGCTTTCTCCCTGACTGTCCTTACTTCCTGCTCTGCTTGACTTCCTGCTTTAGTAAACCTACATGTCACAATATTCACCAGCTTTCTCAGTTCAAGTTGAACATTGGGCACCTCCTTGCCGGGTGATGGGGGAATTACAGAACCCTGAAGACCTCAGTACATGGAAATACTCCAGTACAAGATGAAATGAAACCGGAGTCTCCATAGAGAAATAGTCAAAGTAGAAAGGGGCGAAAGTTGTAGAAAGTGATGACCTGAATTAGGTAATATTAGGTAATAATTTCTGAATTAGGGAGTGGGAGATCCGGCCCTTTAAGCACGGACAGCAATAATGATGATGCTCTTACTAGCCCTGACTGACCCCAGCCAATGCCTGCACCCGGCTCCAGGTGCTCGGCAGGCACTGTGCTCTAGATGCGGCTGAATCAGCACATTTCCTCATCACAGCTCCATGAAGTGGGTGCTGCACTTCACTCTGCTTTGGGGATAAGGAAACCAAGTCCAGGGGGCTCATGGAACTTGCCCAACATCTCAACAGCCAGTCAGCAGCTGAGCAGAGCCATTCACGGGATGGCCAGGCCCAAGCCCTGGTCTCCTGAACCCTCTTTTGCTCAGAGTAAATGAGATTCAGGTGGGCCGAGGGACAGGTGGAGTGCAGGCCTGGACCCAGAGGACAGCACCATGAGTTCCGTTTGGGAGGGTGGAGCATGTAGTGGGAACTGGAGATTTTGTGGATGGAGAGGTAGAGAGAGGCCAGGTTGGGGATGGTGGGGGATGCCAGGTTCACGCTGAGAGCTGAGGGCTGTCCCCAACCCCTTCCTCGCCTGTCCTTCTTCTCCCAGGCTCAGCTGGAGTCACCTTTGCCAGGGAGACTTCTGTCCTGTCGTTGGGGGTCGGGGGTCCTCTTCCTCTTCCTAGCCACCCTGGGCCTTGCTGCTCCCACTCGCTGCGTCCGGCTGACTGTGGGAGCGAATGGGCACAGCCCGTTCTGGACCTGCCAGTGTTCCCCTTGCCCATTTGTGTTAGGAGTGCCATCCTCACACCGTGGTCTTTGCCCATGAAGGGCATGAAGCACAAACCCTCAGCTGTGTGGCGAGACCTGAAAACAGTGCAAAGACCGGGCCTCCTATTTTTTGTAGAATTGTGTTCCTCCTCTGAGTTCTGCTCCCAACACTGCAAAAGTTTAAGTCACCGGAGACAGGTGTATTCGTTTACCCAGGTTTTCAAGAATGTGTAAAGTAAACCAATGTGGTTTTTACTTTCCTGCTCGTGTAAGGAACCAGAAGTCAACCTGTGCTTTACTCTGGTAGCCCTGTGGGGATGATGGAGTTGTCTCTGACTCTCTTGGTATTTCCCAAGGGGGCCACTCACCTCGATAATTAACTCCATCTGCCACCCTAGAACCCTCTACTGACTAGGAAAGGTTTATTCAACAAAAGTCTTTTAAATAATTTTAGAACATAAGTAAATTGTCTCTTACGGGCACCTTGTCTTGGGTAAGTAGACTATGAGCCAAGAATAGTTTCGGTGATGGGCTGGGGTTGTGGCTCAGTGATAGAGCACTTGCTTAGTATACATAAGGCACTGGGTTCAATTTTCAGCACCACATAACAATAAATAAATAATAAATAAGTAGTCCATAAACAACTAAAAACGAAAAAAGAATAGTTTTAGTGAATTGTTTTTGAGTGATTTAGAAGAAATATTACAGAGCAGAATCTCCATGTTGACAGTTAACCCAAAACTTCTAAGACTCTAGTGCTAGCCTGAGACAAAGCGCAGACAAGAACCAACACTTGCACAAGAGGATGGAAAAGTTGAAATAATTAAAACAATTTGTATGGAAAGAGGAATTCTGAACTCACAATTGTAACTGGAGATCAGACCTGGAATCTATTGCATAAACAAGAAAACTCACAATCAAAGTCTCTGAACTCCGAACAATACCAAACAACAACCAACCCGTCCTCTATTTCCCTGTGTTCCATTCTCCTGCAAACTCAATAATGTGTTGAGAAATGAACAAGACAATTATATAATTAACTTGAAAGTGACCTGAGGAATAATGGATCCTCTAATTCGATAGTTCTTCAACTTGCAAGACTTATGCTCACTCATTACAGGAAATGCTTTGTAGTTCACCTGTTACTCTCCTGAAATTAAATTTATGTACAGTATGACCCACGTACATGATATTTGTACTAATGCAATGTCATTGTGATGAAAGGAGAAGTAAAGGGGCAGTAAGTAATAATGATACAAGTTGTACATTGGTATGAAAAGTTCATGGGAAAACAGGAAGTAACCAGATGTCCACACACAGAGTCCTATTGAATGGGCCAGCACACCCAGACTCTTGCTAAAGTGTGGTGTTAGGGATTCAAACACTCCAAGCAGTATTTTCTTCAGTGACGTCCTTCTGCAATGGCAATGATTCTTGTTAAAGTTCTGAGTGAAACCAAGTAGTTTTTCTTCAATTTATATAATAGTTGCATTCCTAAAAAAAAAAAAAATTCAGCATCTTAAAAACTTGCAAAATATACTTGGTGTTTATATAGGGGTTAAAATCTTTTTTAAAAAATTTTTTAGTTGTATTTGTACACAATACCTTTATTTCATTTATTTATTTTTATGTGGTATTGAGGATCAAACCCAGCGCCTTGCGTGTCCTAGGTGAGTGCTCTACCTCTGAGCCACAACCCCAGTTCCAGGGGTTAAGATTCTTTCATCAGATAATTATACTTTTTTTCCTAAATTAATTTCTGCTAAGAGAATCAACATTTGTATTGGAATTAAAGAAAATTCTTTGTCACTGTGACAACAAAAATACCCACATAGGGGCTGGGGATGTGGCTCAAGCAGTAGCGTGCTCTTCTGGCATGCGTGCGGCCCGGGTTTGATCCTCAGCACCACATACCAACAAAGATGTTGTGTCTGCCAAAAACTAAAAAATAAATATCAAAATTCTCTCTCTCTCTCTCTCTCTCTCTCTCTCTCTCTCTCTCTCTCTCTCTCCCTCCCTCTCTCCTTTCTCTCTCTCTTAAAAAAAAAATACCCACATATTTCTAAATATGGGAGTGTGGTACTGTCCCCATGATAAGTCCTGAACAAGTCCCAAATGAAGCAACTGTGGCTCAAACTTGTCAAATGGAATGTTCAAAGCCATGAGCTGGAGGGGCACCAGGAGGCCGCTGGTAACAACAACAACAAAGTTTTCCGTTGGAGCCATGTGTTCCTTTTCTTTCTCATTGCTGATGTCTCTCTGACTTTATTTTGGTGGCCCTCCATGTACTCTTATTGTAAGCCACATCACTCATCATAGCTTTGTTACAAGTCAAGTCATATATCCCAGGCATCCAGAACGGTACCTAGCACTTACAAGGTGCTCAAGAAACATTTACTGAGTGATTGCATGGATGGCTATGGGAAACCAAGGGTTCATTTTTCTGTAGCTAGGAGTGAGAGGCCGCAAGGGGGAGCCCCAGCTCTCGCTTCTCCATGGAAAGGAACTTCCCTCGCCTGTACTGAGGGACCTAGGTGTGGGTTGGTAGTGTTTTTAATGATAATTGGATCCTGTATTTTTGAAATGTGTAAAACGAGATGAAAGACTATAAATTAAAGAGTTTCATACCACATTATATGTTGTAAGTATCTCAAAATATTGTTTATACCACCTCCTCTTTGAAATTAAGGTTGTCATTAGGTCACTGCTAGATCTATTATTTCATGAATCAACAAACACACAGATTAATGTCACAATTTAAAAATGATTTCAGTATAATCAATTTCCTTCGTAACCCAATGTATTTTATTTTATACATTTAAATAATAGGCCTCACTGGACTACCGAAATTAAGGGAAAAGTTTAAGAATCTTTGCTTAAAGAGAATGATGGCTTAGGGCTCTGTTAGCCTCATTCACAAATCTGCTAAGGATCATAAATTAATATAATATGGATTTCTCTTGAAGTCCAACAAGGGGAGTGTCACTTCTGCCCTCCTGGAGGGCATCATATTATAAGGGATTCATGTAAGTGTGATAACAAAAATGGTATCATAGAAAGCATATTGACTTGATCTTCTACGTTTTCTTGATAGAGGGATATCTATCAAACCTTTCAACTTGCACTAAACAGAAAAAGGCCTGATGCATAAGGATAAGGAGCCTCATGAAAACTATTAAAAACCATAAATAATTGATAGATTGAGGCTGTGGTGTTGCCACTTCATGCTTCTCTAATTGATTATATTTTTTGAGTTTTGACATTGTTTGAAAAAAATAATAGCTAACAGCTAAGAACATCATTTCTCTAATTTATTTTCAATTAAGATGATGTAGTCAGTCATAGTATACCATAAGAGTCTGATAGGATTATGGAGAGTTGAAAAATTCTTTTGTATTATTCTTGTGTTTGTGGTGGTGCTGGTGTAAACACGTCTACTGCTCTGCCAATTATGTCAAAATAGCACATACAATTCTGTACAGTATATAATACTTGCGAATGATAATTAATGCCTGTTACTGGTCTATGCATTTACTATACTTGCTTTTTTACCATTATTCTAGAGGTTTGATATATACATGCATGTGTGTATGTATGTGTGTGTGTGTGTGTGTGTGTGTGTGTGTATATAGTGCTTGCAGCATGCAATTCCCACACCTGTAATCCCAGTGACCCTGGAGGCTGAGGCAGAATGATTGCAAGTTTGAGGATAGCCTTGGAAAATTAGTAAGAACTTGCCTCAAAATAAAAAACAAAAGGGCTGAGGATGTAGCTCAGTGGTAGAGCACCCGTGTGTTCAATCCCTAGTACTGAGAGAAAAAAAGAATGAATGAAAGAAAGAAAGGGAGAGCCATGTTACACCATGGCAACCTCATCCAGCTCCCTTACAGCATCTCTTGTTGCATAATATTCCCTGGTGCTTGATCTAAGCTCACATTGTTTTGTTCATCGTGGCCCTAGGAGCAATGTACATATTCTGTGTAGCCTAGGTGGCCTACAGGCTGGACCATCTAAGGTGTGTGATGCAGCAGGTGAACTCTGATGTTTGTACAGTAACAAAACTGGCTAATTATGCATTTCACCTAACTTATCCTATCATTAAGTGATGCATGATTGTACCTCAAACATAGACCTTTATACCTCTGACCACCAAAGATAAAGAATCAATATTAGGAAAATCTAACTTTGGGGCTGGGGCTATAGTTCAGTGGCAGAGCATTTGCCTAGCACATGTGAGGCACTGGGTTTGATCCTCAGCACCACATATATATATAAACAAATAAAATAAAGGCATTCTGTCCATCTGCAACTACAAAAAATTTTTAAGAAATTCAACTTTGGAAGTTTAGGGTTTTTGGATATAGGAAGTTTTATTTAATAAAATTTAAAAGTGCTACACCATCACCACAACAGAAAATGGAAAGATTTGTCTGGGTAGAACATTTGGTCTTCTCTGCAATAATGCTGCGGAGATATTCAAGCCAGGAAAAATGATGCTTTTTTTTTTTTCTTTTCTTTTTTACAGGTATTGAAAAGCCTGGGCTTTAATGACCATTTTTTTTTTCTGACCTGGAAACAGTTTAAAGGAAAGGTTATCTTCTATAAGTCATTGATAGTCTTCTTACTGCTATTTGTAAACTTATTTTAGATTGGAGATATTGTCTGCTTGGAGCCATGCATAATTTATAACAATCTCTGGCAAAACCTCAGAAGAGATATGCCCTTGTCTCAGGCGGACGTCAGAGGCGGGAGCAGCACCCAGTGAAAACACTCCCCCAGTGACTCTGGCAGAGGCACAGCCTCTGAGAGCTTTCTTCTTGAGGATTATGACACAGTTAAAAAGGAAAAAAGGGCGCCAGGCAAAGCAGAGTCACCAATGAAATTGGAGAGGGGCTCATTTGAGAACGTGGGGGTGACTGTGGACGCTGGAGCCCTTTGGCAGGACGGTGAAACTCTTCCAAATTGGGTGGAAGAAAAAGGAGAAGAAATGGCCCACGAAGTCAATCTGGATTCCCTCAAGGAGTTAGAACTCGAGGTCATTCTCCAGGTCCTGCACCGTGACCAGGCTGTTCAAAGCCTAGAGGAAGAAAGGATAAGGTGAGTCGTCTGCAGAGGGGCACACTCTGCAGACTGGGCTTTTTCTGCCCCAAGTCTGCTACTGCTTGGCTTTGGGCTACCTGCTTACTGGTTACTGCTCACTAACTGCTCGGCCCGAATGAAGGCGTGGGGGTGCTTATTTTTGCTATCAAACTAAACTTGGAAGGTGGTAAGAACAAAGGGAGGCTGCCCTTGCTCATCGTTTTGTGATGTTGCTGTCTGTCTGCTTGTCCTTTTCTCTGCTTTGGGGCAGTAATCCAAGGGGCACTTTCAAGTTTCTGGAAGTCCCCAAAAGAATGCTAAGAGTTCTCCCACCTTACTTTTGGTGTAACCTGAATACACCAGAAGGCAGTGTGGAAGAGCAAGTCTGATGGAATCCATTGCTCTCTTTTTTTCCTTTGGCCACCTTTGCTTCCGTGTTGGCTTTGAGGAAAGACAGAGCATACACACGAACCTGCTTAGCCTGTCCCTGACTACTTTGCCAACAAAGTTTCTTTCCTGTCTGTCTCTAAGATGCAGGAGCTATTTGATATGAATTAACACTTAATAAGGCAGTACTGGGTGGTATCAAAACTGTCCATGGGGCTGGGGTTGTGGCTCAGCGGTAGAGCGCTAGCCTCGCACGTGAGAGGTCCTGGGTTTGATCCTCAGCACCACATTAAAAAAATAAATTAATTAAATAAAGATATATAAAAAACAATATTTATAAAAAACTGTCCACTGTTAGTTGTTAAGGTCCATCTTTTTAAAATATATTGGTGCCTGTTTATCAATGTTTATGGGGGACAGGAAGTTTAGAAAATAAGAAGAGTGTGCTTACCATGTGCAAAGCCCTGGGTTCAATTCCCCCACCAAAAAGAAAAGAGAAAGCAAATGGAATGTGTTTTTAGTTTTGTTTTATATCCAAGGGCAGAACTCTTTTGAAGTCTGCCAAGAAAAACACAGAATGTAAAACTTTGGACAACCAAATGCTTGAGAAACAAGGAACATTTTCTGGTTAACTGGAAGGTACAGTGCTCTTTTTCCATCCTCCCTTGTGATTGCAAAGCTCTCAGAGTGTTCTTACTTGTAAACTTTCTTCCATTAGAAAACATAATATGCTGACAAAAATGGCATTTTCTTTGATGATTAAAGAGCTTTCAGTGATCTGGAGACATTTTGAACATTAATAAAGTTACATGGGTACCATGGCAAGGAACTCAGTCCCAGTGTTTCTAGGGCAAATACTGAAAGTTGCATTTTTTTTTTGAGAGAGAGAGAATTTTTAATATTTATTTTTGAGTTCTCGGCGGACACAACATCTTTGTTGGTATGTAGTGCTGAGGATCGACGAGCCAGACGAGCGCGCTACCACCTGAGCCACATTCCCAGCCCCTGAAAGTTGCATTTTAAAGTACCTTTCAGATGCAATCTTGTTTCTTCTCTTCTAAAACTAGGTAACAGAGACATTCCATGAACAAGTGCTCTGGTTAATGACAATTTGGGGGGGGGGATATAAAACAGTGTCCCTTTCCACTCTGGCTGTTGTCTAGAGGAGTTAGGGGCTGGAAGTGCACTGATCACCTGTTAAAAACAAAGTAGCAAAAGCATAGAATCGGTTAAATAATTTTATCGAGTAACTTGCACCTATAGCAGAGATGTGTGCTCTATGATTATGGATCTTTCGATGCCTTGCTTATTAGAATGGATGCCCTATTCTGTGTCTTTTTTCTTCTTTCGCTGTTCTTGGGCACACAAGGCTGAACCTACAACAAAAGTAGCAGCTAGCTCCTCTACGCTAGGCGAATACTTATGCTTTGCCACGTAATCCCTGCAGACACCTGGGTGGTAAGCTTGACATCTGCTTCACAGTTCAGAGAACCCTGAGTCTCAGCTCCAAGGGTTGCGGTGGAAACCCAAGGATGTCGGATGCCAAAGCCCTTTCCTATGCCACAGGCAGCGGGCGGGGTACTGTGGGCTCTGCCCTGTAGCCTGGCATTCCATGCAGCCCTATCTTGTTTGGCTCTGTGGGCCACAGGAAACTGAAAACACACCTGCAGCATCTCCGGTGGAAAGGAGCCAGGAACTCTAGCCATGAGTACAAGGAGAAGTGCTGTGCACGCTGCCAGCGGGCCTTGGGGCTGCTGCTGAACCGGGGGACCGTGTGCCTGGGCTGCAGCCACCGTGTGTGCTCTGAGTGCCGTGTGTTCCTGGGGAGGAGCTCCACCTGGAAGTGCACGGTGTGCTTCGAGGAAAGGTGAGCATCTCCAGGGGTCAGATCGCTCCACTACCAGGCCTCACAGAGGCCTGAAACAACCCTTTAATAAAGTGCAGCCATTCCTCAAACCAATTGATAGATGCTTCCAGAGTGCCCAAAGTGGCTTGGGGGTCCTTTTATTTTGAAAAAAAAAACTGTTATATTAAAAAGTTTTTTTTGTTGTTGTTAATTTATAGCAGTTTGTCAGGCTACCGAGGGATTAACCCTGGAGTTCAGATTCATCTGGACCACTTGACTAGGGCCTTAATTTATCTTCCTCAGTGAAAATGGAGTGAATGGGGCATAGGGAATGTGAGGGGGAGCCTGTGCACCTTTCAACGAGGCCTCTCTGCAGGAGGCTAGCTGGACTGTATTTGATACTCAGATAAAGAACTGGATTTGGTTCCTATTGGTGAAATACTGAATCTGTGTTCATTTTAACCTTTTGGTGGTAAGGTTCTTAAACAAATTTTAACATAGAATTGGTGTTTTTGAGCTGCCTGTTTTGAAAATGGCAACATATTGATTTGCCTTGGATCAGTATCATTCAAAGCAAGAATGGGCAAGTCATGGATTCCTTGAAAACATAGGAGGGGTCTCTTTTGGGGGAGAGGGTGAAAAAGGACACCATGGAGCTTACCAGAAGGAGGAATGTGAGGCATTGTCAATATGGAGAGTAATCAGAGACCTGAAAAATGACGTCTAAATGTGTACAGGTGGCCCAGGGACAGAGTGGAGAGTTGCTCACACAGTGGGGATGGTGTCTAGGCTCTCTCTCCTAAACCAGGAGGGCTGTCTTTACCTGATACCCTGACATTAATCTACTTAATTTCCCGTCCCTTTGCAAGGTGTAATGTATTTCAGTTATTCAACCAAAGAGAAAAGTGGTTCAACCTGATCTCCTTGCTGAATTCTACAGCAGCTCACCACGTCGCCCTGACTTCCATTAGTCACCCTTGTTTCTTTGGTTGGCTGGAGTCTGAGCCTTCTAGGCTTTTCTTAGCTCAAGAGTGAAAACCAAAGCCCCTACTATGAGCTGCCCTGGACACATGGATGTTGAAGCAGGCCTGGGGCCCTCAGGAGAGCAGATGACAATTCCAATCATCTCTAGGAAGGTCTAAATACCTTCTTCCCCATTTCAATCAATGCTCTAGATTTGAAATTTAGTACTCAGTGGCTCAGGAGGCTGAGGCAGGAAGGCCAGCCTCAGCAATTTAGCAAGGTCCTAAGCAACTTAGTGAGACCCTGACTCAAAATTAAAAAAAAAAAAATGTGGATGGGGTGCTGTGGATGTAGCTCAGTGGTTAACTGTGCCTGGGTTCAATCCCTGGCATGAAAGAAAGGGAGAGGGAGAAGAAGAGGGAGAGGGAGAGATAGAATTAGAGAGATAGAGAGCATGAGAGAGAGAAAGAGAGAGAGAGAGAGAGAGAGAGAGAGAGAGAGAGAGAGAGAGAGAAAAGAAAGAAAGAAGAAAGAAAGAAAGAAATTAATTTGATAAACCTTGCCTGGTGAGACTCAAGATCCCTCAGTAGTTTTTCATCTTCTCATGATTAAGTGTAAATTAAAAATCAAAACAGGAGTTTAGAGGCTGAGGCAACTCTCAGGAAGCTGACCCATCTTGAAATCTCTGTCCTAGAGGGCATGATGCCCAGGCATTGTAACTCTCTAAGTACATGAAATGTCATTTCTAAAACCCCAGTTTCCTTATTTTGAAATAAGGGTGTTTTCAAAATACCTGAGGTAATTGCATCACTGAGTGGTGGGGATGGGGGTGGGTTGTTAATCTGCGCCTGCCTTCTTCCTTTGGCTCTGCCCCTTCTTCACGGCCCTCGTCCTCTCTCCAGCTTTGTCCTTTCTGGCTGCCCTCCTGGTTCAGGACCAAAGACAAGGCTTTGTAAAACTTCAGAAGGCTGTTTGACGTTCCTCGCTGCCTCCCCCTGGGACCTGAGAAATCCTCTTGACCCCACTCATTTTTCTCCCCTGCTTCTCCCTCAGCTTGAGGCTCCTTTTTCAGGAAGAAGTGCTTTGAGGACAGGATGAGGGGGGAAAGTTTTTAAATTCAGGAATGGGGAGCTCTGGGGTAGCAATTAAAAATACAGACCAACTTACAGATTGTTGTAAAGCAAAAGGCCTGTGAGCTGTGCTGGCCTGGGCTGTGTGGTAGGCCCAGGGGACATGTTTATAGGGCTTCTGCTTTCAGGGAAAGACCTCTCT